>NC_142589.1:79888894-80190789 GCF_965207765.1 Zootoca vivipara | reverse complement strand
GCTTTCCCAGCTATGAGAGGTCTCCCTTTTCTTATATCCTGCTGATTTCTCAATAGAGAAGGTCCAAAAGGAGATTGAGCGTGTGATTGGCCGGAATCGCAGTCCCAGCATGAACGACCGGCCCCTGATGCCCTATACGGATGCTGTGATCCATGAGATCCAGAGATTCTCTGACATAATTCCTATGGGAGTATCACGACGAGTGACCCGTGATACTCAATTCTGGGGATACACCATTCCCAAGGTATTACTTTTTCCTCCTTTTTTTTTTATAAAAAAAATCCCCTTTTAAAAAAAATTCCTGAGACCCCACCCTTCAGTGCTATTTCCAGATATGGATAATGGGCCAGTTAATATTCCCAATATTCTCATCTGTCATTCGCTGTGGAGTCAAAACCATAATAAAAGCAGAGAAGCCCAGCCAGATGAAACCACCTTGGGTCCATCATGCCTAGCATTCCTCTTCCCCAAAATGGCTAACCAGATCCCTGTGAGAAGACCACACAAAGAGGACAGGCGTGTTTTAAAATTCCTTATGAGTGTTTATTATTATGAGGGAGGGAGGCACACTTCACCAAGGGAGGAAATATAGAAATGGGGAACTGTCACAGATTTCATAACAGAAGAATCTGCCATTTCTCCCGTATCTTCTCATTTCTCTCCCTCTCTTGCTCAGGGAACTGAAGTGTTTCCCATGCTTGGGTCTGTGCTGAGAGACCCTCGACATTTTGCAAGACCAGACATGTTTGACCCCCAGCACTTTCTGGATGGGAATGGGCAGTTCAAGAAGAATGAGGCTTTTATGCCTTTCTCTATTGGTGAGTCCTCAGCAGCCCCGGGGGTGGGGGGAGTTTACAGCAAATCATAGCCCAACCACCGGTAACAATAGTGGACCAATTGAAGTGAGAGAAATTGCTAGAAGATGGTGCTGCTGCAGATTCCACCCCCAGAATTACGCTGTCTGTCCAGCGGTATCTCTTTTCCCTTCTACATAAAATCCCTTTGCCAACTAGAGGTAAAACTCGGGAAATTAGAATATCGCCGAAAAGTGTGTTTATTTCAGTAATGCAACTTATTATTATTATTTTTTAATTTTTACAAATGCTTTCTTTTGGAAATTCCACAGTAATAAAACAAATAGTTACAATAATGCAAAAAATAAACAAAAATAAACATCGCTATTACATTTCATTAATTACATTCCATTTATAATTGACCCACCTAACGACAAATAATTACAATTACAACAAATAAAGGCTTGACATATCTTGCTTTGCATGTCATGCATCTATCTCATATATTGTTTTTGCCTTTTAAGCTGCATTACTGAAATAAATGCACTTTTCAACGATATTCTAATTTTCCGAGTTTCACCTGTATGCACACCAAAGGACCAATGGTGTTATTTTATGCATGGTTGTGTGGGTTGGAGGAGTTTTTGCCCGAACATTTCCAAGCAGCCTATAACAGCCTGCCTTTGCTTTCTTCCTCTTCCCTAGGGAAACGCTATTGCTTTGGAGAGCAGCTAGCCCGGATGCAACTCTTCCTCTTCTTCACCAGCATCCTGCAGAACTTCCACATCAAATCTCCCATCCCACCTGAAAAGATTGACGTCTCTCCCATGCTGGTTGGCTTTGTCACCCTTCCACATTTTTATGAGATGTGTGCCATTCCCCTCTGAAGCAGGACTTGAAGAAGTGGAGCCCCATCGTCACCCACCTTGGCCACCCAAGTGTCAAAGGAGGAGGCATTTTTCAACATGTAAAACACCAGAACAGGCTAACCATACCAAGTCTTGATTCTTTCTTTTGAATTTCCATTAGCTCTGTTTCCATTTGTGGAATTTCTTTACTCTGCATTTCTTTTGGAATCGATCTCACAGGTGAATAAATATCTGGTCCCTGGCTCTCTGCCCTCTTCCTCCTCTACCCACTTCCCCGAGGCACCTCTCCTCTTTCCCCTTTCTGACCATCAGCATCCCTCCTGGCATCTAGTCCAACCATGGAATGCCCCCCCCCCATCCTTCTTTCCCTTGTGGTCTGTTTGCCAACATTCCTTTGCTGACACTTTCCCAGTGAGTAGCTAAGGAAGAATAGTTAACCCTGCGGGTTATGACAGTTGCTGGTAGGGTTTACAGCCAGAGGTCAGCCATAACCTAGGAAATCTTGCCTCTCTGGGATCTTGTCATCTCTCAATCCACAGTATGAGGAGGGACAGGAGGCAACGCTGGTGCATTGTTTGGATCTGAGTCCTCCTCGGGAAGACTCAGGGACCCTGAAGAGGGGACATCACATCATCTGCCAACTAAGGGCACCTTTTGAGCCCCACCTCCATTGTAACTCAAAGTTTCTTCAATGTCATCTGTTCCATTAACCTTGGGAATATGTTTGAGCGTGGAGATGGAAAATTTCTCACCTTTAACCAGCTGATAATGCAACTACTTCAGTCCCCTTTATAAATTTTTCTCAATGCCTCAAATACTTAGGGCCATTTTACCCTGTCAAAGGCTTTTGTAGCACGTAAAAATAATAAAACAGTAACTTGTTTATCTCTGCTTTCCTCACAATGTATACTACTTTTTCAATATATGTACTCAGGTTCCTTCTCTTAATAAATCTAGTTAATATAATCCATTAATGTTTTTGAGTCTTCTTGCTATGGCAATTGCCAGAATTTTAGCAATGACCATTTTTAACAATTTTCTAATTTTCTGAAATTACTTCTTTGTCTACATATTTAGTATCTTGCAGCTTTATTTCTTGTGAATGTTCATTTTTCTGCTGCACCCCTAATTGAGGAAGCTGCAAGATCAAATATTTCATCTTGGTTCTCTATTCTCTTCTCTTACCCACATTTCTGCTTATAAGGCATACCCGAAACATGGCTGTAAAATCTTCCCACAGTGTTCCAATGTCATCAGCTGTTCCCACGTTGTGAATAAAGAAATAACAAAAATTGCATTGTTTAAATCTACTTTTCAACTGTATATGCCTTTTGTTGCACACTTTACTAAGGTTGCCCCAAGATTTTGTAAGACCAGACATGTTTGGCCTCCAACACTTTCTGGATGGGAATGGACAGTTCAAGAAGAATGAGGCTTTTTTGCATTTCTCTGTTGGTGAGGCCTCAGCAGCCGCTGGGAGAGGAGGGGTGACAGCGCATAACAGCCCAACATAGTCGACCAATAGAAGTGCAAAGAATTCGCCAGTTCAAAACACCTGCAGTTGCTGCTGCAGATGTAACCCTGAATTACCCTGTCTCTCCAAACAGTCTCTCTTTTCCTTTCTACAGAAAAATCATTTTGCAAACCATAAGTGTTTTATCCAGGGGTGTGTGGTTTAGAGGAGTCTTAGCACAAGCACTCACAAGCAGGTTACAGCAACAGCCTTAAAGCCCATCTTTGCCTCCATCCTCTTTCCTAGGAAAACATGATTGCTTTGGAGAGTGGCTGAGCCATTTCACTTCCCTTGCTTCTCAAAATAGCCCTTATTAAATAAAGCTATCTCCACATATTTAGTATCTTGCAACTTTACATTTCCTTGCAACCAGCAGTTGTTCATAGGAACCTGTGACCAGTCACTTATACGCTGCAATTCAGATTAAGAAAGATCCAAGATTGAATCTTCCCTCCTCTGTTTCTTTTACTTTCTGTTACCAGCACCAATATATATATATATATATATATATATATATATATATATATATATATATATGTTTATATGTTTATATAGAAATATACATTTATATATGTATAAAACAGCCTGAGGGAAGAGGATTCTGACAGAGCTCACGCAACTCTGACGTCATATCTGCCTTGGTCCTTGCAGAGGGAGAAACAGACAAGGACAAAGATATTTATACCTTTAATTATCAGATGGGCAGCCTTGAGTTTCTTTGAAACCTGTGCTTCAAAGTTTTGGGAAAGTTGACTCAGACAGCTCACAGGCAGCAGAGAGAGTTTTAGCAAACTTCACCTGGGCAATAAAAAGAAACTGCCAGCTCCAAAAAGCCCGTAAGCACTAAATTTGAGATAAATCTGAGAACAGACAGAAAATAATACTGCATTTTCAAAATACCAACAGAGCAATTCTTCTTTGGTTAGTTGGCTAGGCTACAAACGGGGATGGGCTCTTGTTCAGAACTGGGCTGTTCACATTTCATAAGAAGGAAATATTTTGGGCCAATGAAGGAGTCTTCAAAGTCGAACCTGAAAACAGGACCTCGTCTTGACTATTCAAAAAGCACAAACTTCCCTGTCTCTCTCACACACACAGCCAAATAATCAAGAGGGCTTTTCTGAAATGTGTAAAAACTCCCTGTAGTGTCATGAGAGAGAGAAAATTCTCTATGCACTTTCTCCATGTCATGCATAATTTTGTAAAATTATATCAGGTCCCCTCTTGCTTTTTATCTAAGCTAAAAAGGCTGCAATCTTTCAACATAGCGAAGTTGCTCAATCCCCTTGATCATCTTGGTTGTC
The DNA here is from genome assembly GCF_965207765.1 of Zootoca vivipara. Classification (NCBI taxonomy): domain Eukaryota; kingdom Metazoa; phylum Chordata; class Lepidosauria; order Squamata; family Lacertidae; genus Zootoca; species Zootoca vivipara. Next base: position 80,186,309 of record NC_142589.1, on the reverse strand, counting down.
CCTTCCTGAGTCTTTTCTCAACTCTAAAATGTCCTTTTCAGGTGAGCTTATGAGAACTGCACACTAACGTTCTCTGTCCACTGGAAGAAGCACTCAGCCTAACCGGCCCAGTTCTATTTCTGTTCAAATGACCCAGTTTCCGAGCGTTCTTGTAAACTGATATCTGAAGTGCATGTGCTCAAGATGACAACCTCCATAGCCATGCCTTTTTGAAGGCTATGCAGCAAAAAAAATCAAAGCAGGCCTTTTCTTTTTAATACCAAGCCATATTTCTCCACATAATTCCCAATGGCCCTCACTGTGCTTAACGTCCAGCCTGATAAAGAAGTCCTGCTGTACTCAGAGGCTTGTGGAATAAAGGAACTTTGAGGGTTTTCAAGATAAAAGTGACCATGCCTGCTCATGTCACAAATACCCACTTTCAATGTTTGGCTGATTTGGTGGGCTTCTCCCTGAGAAAAGCTTATATATATATGGTTGACAAATGGTGCTGCATTCTTCCTTTGACATAAATGGTGGTGCTTTGCCCCTGCCTGTTCCTGTTCTGCTTACACCATTGTTGGGGACTACTGCAATGCACTTTATGTGGGCCTGCCCTTGTATTTGATTCTGGGATTCTGTCTCTATCATTGACTCCCTGGACTACTCTATCACTGCCGCAGCCACCCCTTTGCAGCCTCTTTCTCAGCTGCTCTCCTCCTAGTCTTAGACCAGCAGAGACCCTGTCAAATGATTCAGAATTCTGAGCAATGGGGTGAGAGAATTGTGCTTGCCTCTGGGACTCCTTGAAGCTCCCTTGGTTGGTGCAGGCAACTCCCTTTCACCACTATCTGTCCATCTGAACTTTGCTCTGGAAGGTCTTCTCTTGACCTGAAAGAAGATGTTGAGCAGAGAGTAAACAAGTTGCACAACTTCAAGAAGCGGGTTCTTTCAAAGATATGTAAAAGGCTCAAGTCAGGCTGGGCAGGTATTTTCTCTTCCCAGCTGGTCAGTAACACATTGCCTGTAGAGCTCCACAGGAGACCCGCAACCTCCCCATGGATCCCCTGGGAGCAGCAGCCCTTTTCCTGGTCATCTGCCTCTCTTGCCTGATGGTCCTCTCAACATGGCAGCAGATGCACCGCAAAAGCCAGATGCCACCTGGACCAACACCCCTCCCCTTCATTGGGAACCTGCTCCAAGTCAACACAAGTGATATGTACCGTTCACTCATAAAGGTAACTTTCTATAGTGTGTCAGTTATCCACTCTCTGATTTGTTATTATCAAATCGTTTTGTATACTGCTGCTTAATGAAGATAACTCATATCCACCCACCCACCCAACCTCTCTCTCTCTCTCTCTCTCCCCCCCCCACTTGACACAACATCTCCTCATAACTCTCCTTCCACCACATTCTCCAACTTTTGATCTCTCTGAGGTCTATGAGGTGTTGGGGAGAAGCAGTATACCTGGTGGGGGACACAGCATGTTCCTTTTGGGTTGTTAATTCCCTCTCCCCTCCATGGCTCCAAGAAGCTGTCAGCATGCAACAGTGGCCAGACGCCAGGAAACAGCTGAAACTCACCGGCTGAAACAGGTGAAGGAATCCAGTGGGTTGCAAACCCTTAGTTAGTTAGGGAGGTGCCTAGTATGCGATGATCAGCTGCAGAAGACTGAGACCAAATGCAGGTCCAACAGTCAAGAAAGCAGTTTCTGCATGAAGAGAGAAATGGGGGACAGAAGGGGCTCATCAACCTGAGAAGGAAGAAAACCTAGGAGAACTCTTATCCTAAACCACCACTGCTTTGTGATTACACTCATTCATGGGAAAGGAGGAAACCCCGAGGGGAGGGGAAATCTGTACCCGCTGCCTTGTGAGATATCTTTGGGGGATAAAGATTAGACCATATGCAAATCCAGAGTGGAGTCCCTAAGGCGCTTGGATGATGTCTTGCTCACCTCCTTCTGGCAACTCCTGCAGCCAAGCTGGTGCAAGTGTATTGCTTTGTTTCCCCTCGGGCCACATCACTGAGGCTGTGAATAGGATCTTGTCCAGGAACCCCCTACACACTGCCCAGGCTTGCACCCCGGAAAGGTAACTTTGGTGCTGTAGATACAGATTTTCTCTCTTCATTATTCTGTTTCATGGAATTTGGGAATGGAGGGAACTGCCGATAGCTGATAGCCGCAATGGATCTGCTTTGCCTCCACAGTTGGAGGCAGCAATGCCTCTGCATCCCAGTTTCTGGAAACCACATGAGGGCATCTGGCTGGTCACTCTAAGGACAGGATAATGGACTCTAGATGTGCTCCCTTTTAACCTGATCCAGCAGGCTCTCCTTGTGCTCTCTTTTCACAGATCCATGAAAAATATGGTCCTGTCTACACCATCCACTTAGGGCCTCGCCGTGTTGTGGTCTTGTGTGGATACGATGCTGTGAAGGAGGCCCTGGTGGACAAGGCTGAAGAGTTCAGCGGCCGTGGAGTGCATGCCACGTTTGACTGGCTTTTCCAGGGTTACGGTCAGTCTCTTCTTGGGCAGTCCTTGGCCAGAGCACATTATTACTGGCATTTATATGGCACCTTTTAGCAAGCATAGTACTGGAGTGTCTCAATGGTGGTTCTGTGCCATAGATTATTGTTATTTCCATTTTACTGAGGAGGTAAGTGAGCCTGGGAGTCTCTCTCCATATAAAAAAAACACCACACATATCTTAGGATGTTCTCCCAAAACCTGAATTCTGAACTTTAAAACTGCACAAGATTTGAAAATGAAGACATTTTCATCATTATTATTTGTTGGAGGTGGGGGGGAATCTCCATCACTGTGTGTTTTCAGCCACATTCCCACTGAGTGCACATTCTCCTCCTCCTCCTCCTTCCCTTTACTCCTCCTTTGCTTTTTAGGGGTTTGCTTCTGTACCTGGGAACGGGCCAAACCGCTACGCCGATTCTCCATCACGACGCTGAGGAATTTTGGGATGGGAAAGAGATCCGCCGAAGAGCGGATCCTGGAGGAGACCCACTTCCTGCTGGAATCCCTGAGGGCAACAAAAAGTGAGCTCAGTTTTGGTATCTTCAAGAAATGTGGCATAATGGCTTACAGATACTGTAATGGAAACTGTTGGCAGTTAGCTGAGAATTTAATGCTGATAAACAGAATCTTTGGGTTTAATTTAGATGATGTTTCATGAGTTTTTACAATAAGAATTAATTGTTGTTTTTATGTGATACTCTTCTAATTAATATTCTGCAAGCCACCTTGAGGGCTTTAGATGAACAGCGAGGGAGAAATCTGCAGATAAAAGAAAAAACCATTAAAGACTGGATTGATTTGCAAAGGGTTGCCTTGATTTGCTCCAGGGTTGAGTGACTTGGGGGTCTCTCTTTCTAGGTGAACCCTTTGACCCAACTTTTGTCCTGAGCCGCTCAGTGTCCAACATCATCAGCTCCATCACCTTTGGCAACCGCTTTGAATACGAAGATCAGGAGTTTCTCTCCATGCTCCTCACTATGCTGGAAACCTTCCAGTTTACTTCCACCTCTTGGGGACAGGTAAATTGGAGGAGAAGTGGAGGACTTCCATCGTGAGTTTGTGAATAATGCAATTTCTCTTTATCTACTCAAGGCATGGTATGCAGGACAGCCACCACTGGGTGGGGCTCTCTCATTACCCCAAAGTCCAGCAATGGTCAAGACACAGGGTTAGAAGCTGCAGCATCACCAGCTAAGGAGCTAGATCACATTCAGGGGTCTGAGTGAGCCTGACCAGAAAAGCTAATATTACAGTCTTCCATACCAGCAGAAACTACGCAGGTTCTCCACAAGTGGGCAGAACTTGGGAGAAGCTTAAAAATGGTTTTGATATCTGTTGGAGCAGGGGCGTACCCAGGATCAAAATTAGGAGGGCAAGGGGCGTGGCCAAGGCACAGGAGGGGAGGGGCCACAGTGGGAATATGGGCGGGGCTACGTGGCCTGCGCCTTTCAGCTCTTCCAAGGAGGCGGCCCCAGGCTCCCGCTCCCGGCGCGAAGCTCCAAAAGCGCGCGGGGAGCGTAAGCCTGTGGCCGCCACGCTGCGCCCTTCAGCTTTTGGTTCTAGGGGGGCAACTGCCCCCTCCCCCCGCCTACGCCCATGTGTTGGAGCAAGCATCTCACTCTGAGCTCTCCATGGTGCTGCAACACCTTATCTGCCTTGCTCTTTGGTCAGGCTCTGCCCGGAGCCAGTTTACACTTTGCTTCAACCAGAGCAAATCTCAGATTGAGGCACTGAAGCTTGAATTCCACACTTTTCCAGTCTCCCTTCTTTTCAAGACTCCTGTTTTTCCCAAACCTTTCATGATAACGATGACCCAAGGGAGGGAGGAACTCCTGCTTCTGCCTGCCCCCAAAATCAATCTAAACTGAATTTGTTCAATATCTTTTCTCTCTCTTCCTCCACTGAACTCTGCATTCCTCCAAACACAGCTGTACGACATGTTCTCGGGCATCATGCAGCACCTGCCTGGCCCACAAGATAAAACCTTCAAGAAGCTGTTGGGTCTGAAGGAGTTTATTACAAAGAAGGCAAAAGCAAACATGGAGACCCTGGACCCCAACAACCCTCGAGATTTCATTGATTGCTTCCTAGTGAAAATGCAGCAGGTAAGATTATGTTCTTCTAAGGACTATGATGAATTTCTGTGGACAGAAACTTTGTAGACTCTGTTTCTGTCTGTCTTTCTTTCTTTAATAAATCTTTATTGAATTAAAATACAAATATATACACATACATATACATACATAAAGATAAAAAGAAAAGGTTAATTCGAAACGAGAGGAAAAAAGAAAAAAACACTGAAAAAAGAAATTTGCATTATTATAAAATCATTCATTAAATTTCTAAATAAAACTTCCAATTCTTCTCATTGTACCTCTATCGTTATTTACATTTAGCGCACAGCCTTCTGTTACCCTTATTTATCTTCGTGTACTCTAGTAAATTAACATTTACACATTGTGTTTTACAAGGATCAATTGAATTCTGCAAGGAGCTTGTTACTTGTACTGTATGTTTTTAAGTAATCTTTTAATAATTTCCACTCTTTGTATACTTTCTGATTGGAAAGCCCTCTTACTTTCCCTGTCATCTTTGCCAGTTGGAGGTATTCAGTCATAAGCGTCTGCCATTCTATTATCGTGGGTACTGTTTCTTTTTTCCAATTTCTTACCACTAATATTCTGGCTGCTGTAGTTCCATACATAAACAATGGCCTTAAAGCTTTTCCGATTTCCGCTGTCATTATTCCTAGGAGGAAGGCTTCTGGCCTTTTTCCGAATGTAAATCTAAATAACTTTTTGAATTCAATGTATAGTGGTACCTCGGGTTAAGAACTTAATTCATTCTGGAGGTCTGTTCTTAACCTGAAACTGTTCTTAACCTGAGGTACCACTTTAGCTAATGGGGCCTCCCGCTGCCACCACGCCACCGGAGCACGATTTCTGTTCTCATCCTGAAACAAAGTTCTTAACCTGAGGTACTATTTCTGGGTTAGCGGAGTCTGTAACCTGAGGCATCTGTAACCCGAGGGAAAGGGAAAGGGACCCCTGACCATTCGGTCTAGTTGCGGACGACTCTGGGGTTGTGGCGCTCATCTCACTTTACTGACCGAGGCAGCCGGCGTACAGCTTCACGGGGTCATATGTCCAGCATGACTAAGCCGCTTCTGGTGAAACCAGAGCAGCGCACAGAAACGCTGTTTACCTTCCTGCCGGAGCGGTACCTATTTATCTACTTGCACTTTGACATGCTTTTGAACTGCTAGGTTGGCAGAAAGTAACCCGAGGTACCACTGTATAATTTATCCCAAAATTCATGGATGACTGTGCAGTTCCACCACATGTGTAAGTATGACCCAGTCTCTTTTTTGCATCTCCAGCAGATTGGTGATCTGCCTTTCTATATTTTAATAAGTTTTGCTGGAGTATGATGCCATCTATAAATCATTTTCATTATGTTCTCTCTAACATTATAGCACGCCATGAATTTCATGGATGGCTTTAAAAGAGGATTAGACACAATGATGAGGAGAGTTCTATTGAAGGCTATTGGCCAGGATGGCTGTACCCTGCGCTCCGCAGTTGGTTGCAACCATGCTTCTCAATACAGTTTGTTGGAAACCACGGGAGGGGAGAAGACTCTTCTGTTCGAACCCTCCTTCCCAGTGGGGCATCTGGTTGGCTGCTGTGAAAACAGGATGCTGGACTAGATGGGCCTGATTCAGCAGGCACCTCTCCTTTGCCTATGTAACCGTTTTGCGCAAAAGGACTGTGTGACACCTCCCTCCCACTCCACCCAACCATCTGTTCCCCACACAATTACTGGGCTCCTTTTCAGCACTCCACGACTGTCCCCTCCCCCTCATTGGATTGAGCATGACATCACTGCAGCTCAGCCAATCAGTAGGGGGGAGAGAGCTTCATAGACAGGAGGCAGTTGGATAGTAGCCTATCCCAAAATATAATCTGTGAATCATCCTCTTTCTCCTTTTTCTTCTTGCTAGGAAAAGGAAAACCCAAACTCAGAGTTCTTCCTAGAAAATTTGGTTTATACGACAGCTAACATCTTCTTTGGTGGCACAGAAACAGTCAGCACCACCTTGCGCTATGGGATTCTGCTTCTTCTGAAATACCCGGAGATTGAAGGTGAATGCTGAAGCAGGTGAAAAGGAGGGTGGAGAAACGTCTTTGTTTTTGCCAGTTATGAACTGGGATTCTTGTTTAGCTCCCCGGAAGGTACAAATGGACATGTGTCCTTGCCTTCCTATGGGAGGGTCCCTCTTTGTTTTCCCAGCTATGAGCTGGGATTCTTCTTTAGCTCCCTGGAAGGTGCAAATAGCACTTTTGGTCTCATCCTGCTGATTTCTCAACAGAGAAAGTCCACGAAGAGATTGAACATGTGATTGGCCTGAATCGCATTCCCAACATGGATGACCGTCCCCTGATGCCCTATACGGATGCTGTGATCCACGAGATCCAGAGATTTGGTGACATGCTCCCCTTGAGTTTAGCAAGACGTGTGACCTGTGATACCAAGTTCCGGGGATACACCATTCCCAAGGTACTGTGGTTTCATTTATTCCTGAGCCTCCTACTCTTCTGCTCCACCCTCCAGTACAATTTACAGACATGTTTTGTGGGCTAGCAAATTCCCCTGAGGCACCTCTGTCTCTGACTGGTCTGCCATCATCATTTTGGGGGTATCCGAGTCAAATCCAGAATAAGACCTGAAGAACCCAGCCAGATGATTTGGTGTTGGTTCCACATCTTCTAGTGCTGCCTTCCCCAAAGGAGTGTTGGTAGTTACAGGGCTTAAAGGGGTTTCATTCTAAACATTTCCCTCTTCCCTTCGCATCAGGAAGAACTCTTTGAGGGTAATAGCTTTGGGGCTGTGGAATGGGCTGCCTCAGAAGGTGGTGGAATCTCTTTCCATTAAGGTTTTTCCAACCGAGGTTGGATGGCCATCTGTAATGGATGCTTTAGTTGAGATTTCTTTGTCACAGGTGGTTGCACTAGATGGCCCACAGGATCCTATCCAGCTCTGCAATTCTATGATTCTTAGATTCTCTCCCTCTCTTGTTCAGGGGACTGAAGTCTTCCCTGTGCTTGGATCTGTGCTGAGAGACCCCAAACATTTTGCAAGACCAGATGTGTTTGACCCCCAACATTTCCTGGATGACAATGGGCAGTTCAAGAAGAATAAGGCTTTTATGCCTTTCTCGGTTGGTGAGTGAGTCCCCTTCCCTTTCCAAACCACTCCCAAGCTCTTTATAACAGCCCCCTGAAAGCCTGTATTCACCTTCCTTCTCTTTCCTAGGGAAACGCTATTGCTTTGGGGAGCACCTCGCTCGGATGGAGCTCTTCCTCATCCTCACCAGCATCCTGCAGAACTTCTGCCTCAAATCTCCCATCCCACCTGAAAAGATAGACATCTCTCCCATGCTGGTTGGCTTTGCCACTGTTCCGCATTTTTATGAAATGTGTGCCATTCCTCTCTGAAGGTGGTCAGGTGTCTTGGAGAAGCAGAATCCCATTGTCACCCACATTGGCCACCTAAAGAAGGTACACACACAATCTAATGTCCACACCACCAGAAATTTAGCAATGACAATGTTTAACATTTTCCTATTTTCTGGAATTATTTTCTTTGTCTACATGTTTAGTATATTAGTATCTTGTGAATGTTTATTTTTCTGCTGCACCTCTAATTGTGGAAGCTGTAAGATCAAATATTTTGTCTTGGTTCTCTATTCTCTTCTTTTGCCTGCATTTCTATTTATAAGGCATACCCGAACCACAGCTGTAAAATCACCCTACAAAATTCTAATGTCGTCTGCTATTGCCATGTTGTGAATAAAGAGATTACAGATTTCACTTTGGAGCTGTCTTTTGACTCCACTTTCTTGTAGGACAGTTGACTCTACCTTCCATATTATGTGCCCTGACTGTTTTGTTTTTTAAAAAATAATATTCATTAAAAATTTCCAATCAAACCAAATAATATATTCCAGATTATACCTATAATCCAATAATCAAACAATCCCAATGTTATGCCTAATTATAAATTATTTATTTATTTATTTACTATTTAGCTGGCTTCCCATTCTTTGAGATCAGAGGGAATCCTAATCATCTCATAGTTCTACTGCATTTAAAAATATTACAATAATTCCCTTCATATATTCTGGTGTTAACCATTCATTATCACTGGGAAGTGAACTGGGGTCCTCTATCTGACATGATGTGACGAGGTAGCCCGTACAGCCAGAAAATATTATCAATGAACAGACGGGCTGTTTCTTGGGCTGTCGGCAGTCCTTACAGACCACGAAGTGGGCCATCTTGGTGAAAAGATCCACAACCACCCAGAACACCATCTGATGTTGTGAAGCCGGGAGGTCTGTGATGAAGTCCATGGCTATTGGTTCCCATGGTCCTTCTGGAGTGGGTAGAGGTTGCAGGAGTCCCGCTGGCGCTTCCCATGGCCTCCTGGCCTGCTGGCAGACCTCACAGGCTCTGACGTACTCCCAAACATCCTTCCGCACTTGCGGCCACCAAAAGTGGTGTATCACATGATACAGTGTCTTGTAGCGCCCGAAATGGCCCGCCGTTGGACAGTCATGACATTGGCGCAGCACCCTTGCCCACAGTTCCCTGTCTGGCACATACAGCGCCTCTCTGTGGTATAGTAGACCATTCTTCTCAGAAAACGGATCCACCCCAGGACTACCTTCTCTTAGCACTGCGAGTTTATCCCTGGCGAACGGGTCTGCTGTTGTATGGTGCCGGAATTCAGGGACGGCCACCGCTGAGCCCGTGGTTAACTGCAGCCGGTGGGGTTGCAATATGTGTCACAACACAGGGTCTGGGCTGGTATTCCCATCATGGGCGTAGGCAGGGGGCAGGAGGGGGCAGCTGCCCCCCCCCCCCTAGAAGCAAAAAATTAATGTATTTTACAGACCATACCCAGCACTTTTCCCCTCCAAAAACTGAAGTGGAAAAAGCTTTGCTTTAGCAAGAGCAGCTAAGTCTCCGCTTCCTGGGGGGGGGGGACACAGCTGTAACAAAAACACATCAAATAAATAAAGCAAAGTCGCTACCAGTAGTTAAGCAGTTAAGACAATGGAGCAGATATCCCCAGGCAATATTCGATACCTGACCACTTCACCCTATTGTTATTCAGTGGAAGTTGTTAATGAGCATTCAGGAATCACATTAAGAGTTCTATTGGCGATTTAATGAGGGTGCAGAGGATTCAATTTGACTAAGGTGGCTCTGCAAGGCTAAAAGGAAGTGAATAAGAAAGGGGGGTGTAGCTTTGACAGTGATGTTTATTTAAGCAGGGGTGTTCCAGTCTGCCCCTCCTCCTGCATCTGTATACTGTAAATCAGGGGTGGCCACCTCCCAAGAGACTCTGATCTACTCACAGAGTTTAAAACTGGGAGTGATCTACCCCCTTGTAGATCTCTCACTTCTCTTGTTCAGGTCAAAGCTGTTGAGTTTTTTTAAGGAAGGGAAGCCCTGTTTTGGGGGGTTTATGTCAAACTTGTTGAGCTTCTTTTAGGAGGGAGGGAGGCCCATTTTTGTTTAGGGCTTCAGGTCATAGTTCAACTTTTTTTAGGGAGGAGGAAAATTTTGGGTGAGCTTTTTTTAGGGGTGCCAGTGACCTACCATTGATCTACCACAAACATCCAGTGATCTACAAATATGAGTTATCACTCTCTCTATTTCTTCCTTCCTTCCCTCCCTCTTCCATCCTTAATAAAATACTAGGGGGGGGCAGATAAGCCCCACATAGAAAGCACATCAACATGACTCTTTCAAATATGGTATTTACCAGTAATTTGGGGGGGGGGGGAGAGGCACCTAGGCCTCTAGGAGTTGGCTGCTATGCCTAGGAGTAGGACAATTCAAGAAAGCAGAATGATGCATATGCTATGGTAATATATCAATAGAATCATAGAATTGTAGTCGGAAGGGACCACAAGGGTCATCTAGTCCAACCCCCTGCAATACAGGAGTTTTTTTCTAAGGTGGGGCTTGAACCCACGACATGGTTGAAATATTATGCTGATATGCAGCAACGCCTCGGAGCTGTCGTGACCACAAACCACAAACTTCCCCCTCTCTCACACACACAGCCAAATAATCAAGAGGGCTTTTCTGAAATGTGTTAAAACTCCCTGTAGTGTCATGAGAGAGAAAAACTTCTCTATGCACTTTCTCCATGTCATGCATAATTTTATAAAATTGTATCAGGTCCCATATTACTTTTTATCTAAGCTAAAAAGGCTGCAATCTTTCAACATAGCGAAGTTGCTCCATCCCTTTGATAATCTTGGTTGTCCTTTCCTGAGTCTATTCTCAACTCTAAAATGTCCCTTTTCAGGTGAGCTTATGAGAACTGCACACTAACATTCTCTGTCCACTGGAAGAAGCCCTCAGCCTAACCGGCCCAGTGCTATTTCTGTTCAAATGCCCCAGTTTCCGAGTGTTCTGGTAAACTGATCTCTGAAGTGCATGTGCTCAAGATGACAACCTCCATAGCCATGCCTTTTTGAAGGCTATGCAGCGAAAATCAAGGCAGGCCTTTTGTTTTTAATACCAAATCATATTTCTCCACATAATTCCCAATGGTCCTCACTGTGCTTAACGTCCAGCCTGATAAAGAAGTCCTGCTGTACTCAGAGGCATGCGCAGTATTTTGTGACATTCTGTGTTGGCCCCAATAAAGGGACCTTGAGGGTTTTTAAGATAAATGTGGCCATGCCTACTCATGTCACCACCCACTTTCAATGCTTGGCTTATTTGGTGAGTTTCTCCCTGAGAAAAGCTCATATACTGTGTGTGTGTGTGTGTGGTTGACAAATGGTGCTGCATTCTGTGCAATAAATGGTGATGCTTTCCCCCTGCCTGTTCCTGTTCTGCTTACACCATTGTTGGGGACTACTGCAATGCACTTTATGTGGGCCTGCCCTTGTATTTGATTCTGGGATTCTGTCTCTATCGTTGACTCCCTGGACTACTCTATCACTGCCGCAGCCACCCCTTTGCAGCCTCTTTCTCAGCTGCTCTCCTCCTAGTCTTAGACCAGCAGAGACCCTGTCAAATGATTCAGAATTCTGAGCAATGGGGTGAGAGAATTGTGCTTGCCTCTGGGACTCCTTGAAGCTCCCTTGGTTGGTGCAGGCAACTCCCTTTCACCACTATCTGTCCATCTGAACTTTGCTCTGGAAGGTCTTCTCTTGACCTGAAAGAAGATGTTGAGCAGAGAGTAAACAAGTTGCACAACTTCAAGAAGCGGGTTCTTTCAAAGATATGTAAAAGGCTCAAGTCAGGCTGGGCAGGTATTTTCTCTTCCCAGCTGGTCAGTAACACATTGCCTGTAGAGCTCCACAGGAGACCCGCAACCTCCCCATGGATCTCCTGACAGCAGCAGCCCTTTTCCTGGTCATCTGCCTCTCTTGCCTGACGGTCCTCTCAACATGGCAGCAGATGCACCGCAAAAGCCAGATGCCACCTGGACCAACACCCCTCCCCTTCATTGGGAACCTGCTCCAAGTCAACACAAGTGATATGTACCGTTCACTCATAAAGGTAACTTTCTATAATGTGTCAGTTATCCACTCTCTGATTTGTTATTATCAAATCGTTTTGTATACTGCTGCTTAATGAAGATCCCTCATATCCATACCCAACCTTCTCTCTCTCTCTCTCTCTCTTCTCCCTCCCCCCTCCACTTGACACAACATCTCCTCATAACTCTCCTTCCACCACATTCTCCAACTTTTGATCTCTCTGAGGTCTATGAGGTGTTGGGGAGAAGCAGTATACCTGGTGGGGGACACAGCATGTTCCTTTTGGGTTGTTAATTCCCTCTCCCCTCCATGGCTCCAAGAAGCTGTCAGCATGCAACAGTGGCCAGACGCCAGGAAACAGCTGAAACTCACCGGCTGAAACAGGTGAAGGAATCCAGTGGGTTGCAAACCCTTAGTTAGTTAGGGAGGTGCCTAGTATGCGATGATCAGCTGCAGAAGACTGAGACCAAATGCAGGTCCAACAGTCAAGAAAGCAGTTTCTGCATGAAGAGAGAAATGGGGGACAGAAGGGGCTCATCAACCTGAGAAGGAAGAAAACCTAGGAGAACTCTTATCCTAAACCACCACTGCTTTGTGATTACACTCATTCATGGGAAAGGAGGAAACCCCGAGGGGAGGGGAAATCTGTACCCGCTGCCTTGTGAGATATCTTTGGGGGATAAAGATTAGACCATATGCAAATCCAGAGTGGAGTCCCTAAGGCGCTTGGATGATGTCTTGCTCACCTCCTTCTGGCAACTCCTGCAGCCAAGCTGGTGCAAGTGTATTGCTTTGTTTCCCCTCGGGCCACAGCACTGAGGCTGAGAATAGGGTCTTGCCCAGGAACCCCCTACACACTGACCAGGCTTGCACCCCGGAAAGGTAACTTTGGTGCTGTAGATACAGATTTTCTCTCTTCATTATTCTGTTTCATGGAATTTGGGAATGGAGGGAACTGCCGATAGCTGATAGCCACAATGGATCTGCTTTGCCTCCGCAGTTGGAGGCAGCAATGCATCCCAGTTTCTGGAAACCACATGAGGGCATCTGGCTGGTCACTCTAAGGACAGGATACTGGACTCTAGATGTGCTCCCTTTTAACCTGATACAGCAGTCTCTCCTTGTGCTCTCTTTTCACAGATTCGTGAGAAATATGGTCCTGTCTACACCATCCACTTAGGGCCCCGTCGTGTTGTGGTTTTGTGTGGATACGATGCCGTGAAGGAGGCCCTGGTGGATCAGGCTGAAGAGTTCAGCGGCCGTGGAGTGCATGCCACGTTTGACTGGCTATTCCAGGGTTACGGTCAGTCTCTTCTTGGGCAGTCCTTGGCCAGAGCACATTATTACTGGCATTTATATGGCACCTTTTAGCAAGCATAGTACTGGAGAGTCTCAATGGTGGGTCTGTGCCATAGATTATTGTTATTTCCATTTTACTGTGGAGGTAAGTGAGCCTGAGACTCTCTCTCCCTATAAAAAAACCACACACATATCTTAGGATGTTCTCCCAAAACCTAAATTCTGAACTTTAAAACTGGACAAGATTTGAAAATGAAGACATTTTCATCATTATTATTTGTTGGAGGTGGGGGGGGGGGATCTCCATCACTGTGTGTTTTCAGCCACATTCCCACTGAGTGCACATTCTCCTGCTCCTCCTTCCCTTTACTCCTCCTTTGCTTCTCAGGGGTTGGCTTCTGTACCTGGGAACGGGCCAAACCGCTACGCCGATTTTCCATCACGACACTGAGGAATTTTGGGATGGGAAAGAGATCCGCCGAAGAGCGGATCCTGGAGGAGACCCACTTCCTGCTGGAATCCCTGAGGGCGACAAAAAGTGAGCTCGGTTTTGGTATCTTCAAGAAATGTGGCATAATGGCTTACAGATACTGTAATGGAAACTGTTGGCGGTTAACTGTGAATTTAATGCTGATAAACTGAATCTTTGGGTTTAATTTAGATGATGTTTCATGAGTTTTTACAATAAGTATTAATTGTTGTTTTTTGTGATACTCTTCTAATTAATATTCTGCAAGCCACCTTGAGGGCTTTAGATGAACAGCGAGGGAGAAATCACCAGATGAAAGAAAACACCATTAAAGACTGGGTTGATTTGCAAAGGGTTGCCTTGATTTGCTCCAGGGTTGAGTGACTTGGGGGTCTCTCTTTCTAGGTGAACCCTTTGACCCCACTTTTGTCCTGAGCCGCTCAGTGTCCAACATCATCAGCTCCATCACCTTTGGCAACCGCTTTGAATACGAAGATCAGGAGTTTCTCTCCATGCTCCGCACTATGCTGGAAACCTTCCAGTTTACTTCCACCTCTTGGGGACAGGTAAATTGGAGGGGAAGTGGAGGACTTCCATCGTGAGTTTGTGAATAATGCAATTTCTCTTTATCTACTCAAGGCATGGTATGCAGGACAGCCACCACTGGGTGGGGCTCTCTCATTACCCCAAAGTCCAGCAGTGGTCAAGACACAGGGTTAGAAGCTGCAGCATCACCAGCTAAGGAGCTAGATCAAATTCTTTTTTTTATAATCTATTTTTATTAATTTTCCAATTAAAACACGATTATATCACATTCATTATTTCGAATTATACAAATACATATCAATTAAACCGAATATTATGCCAAATCATATAATATTTTCTGGAGTTCCCATGCTTCAAAAATTTGGGGATTCCTCGCACCCGTCTACTGCCGTCTTTTTCTAAAGTCCAAATCTTCTCTCAAAATCCAAAATAATCCCGATCATTCCCCACCAGTCACTAAAATATTTTCTTCTTTCATCCGATTTTTTTCACAGCTGCTGAAATAAGTATCAAACGAGAGTTCACATATATTCTTTCTCCTGTGTGAGTTTTAATCGTCCTGCCTCCCCCCCATATATCTTCTGTCTGGAATGTCCTGTTGCGTCAGCCTTTCAACACGGAGCAGCGCCATCTTAAAAAGCTTAGATCACTTTCGTTTTCTTAAGCTTTTTATTTTTTAAACCACCGATCTTTGTAAAATTTACAGCTTTTCCAGGCAAAGAAACAGCAGTCACCTTATGTATAGACTCTTGATAAGTTTGTGGCTCTCCTTGCCCTGTAGCTGAACTTAGCTTCAGATCGCTGTTCAAATTCAAAGTGCGTCACAACCATAAATCCACCGAACGCATTCCAGGGACTCCGACCATCCAGTTAAAGGGGGGCCTCTCTCTTCAGTAGTTTTACAACTTCAAAGGATATGCTCAGTAGAATAGTTTATAGTTCATTACTCACTCAGGTATTCTTTATCTCTCATTTGTTCCAAACAAACAAGGACGTCCCGTCCGGGAAGGTATGGAGTAACTCGTAGAGTATATGAAAAAAATAAAAAAGTTCGCTTCCCTTCTCGTTACGTCCCCATCAATCTTTCTTCCAGATAAAATACAGCTTTGACTTCTCACCCTCAGCAGCACAAATTCCTTGGCAGTAAACAGAGCTTCTTCCCCTCCTTCCGAAGCATGTCCATGAATACGCCTAATTATCTTCTTTAATCATGGAGATCCCGCTCTGCAAGTTGGCGTCCGGGAGATCCGACATTTCATGAGTGCTCTCAGCCCAGGCCCCCCCCCCACTCCTTGAACAGTCGGAGTGGGTTTTGGGGCATTGCGGGCCCGCGGGCCCTCTCCGTAACCCCCGGAGAGGTAAGGGGGTTGCCTTTAACTCCCCTGGCAACCGCCGAATTCCTCATGAAGGTCGGAGGGATGGAACAAGGGTCAGCCATTCCTGCAGGCGGAAGCGGAACTGTCGGAGCTAGATCAAATTCAGGGGTCTGAGTGAGCCTGACCAGAAAAGCTAATATTACAGTCTTCCATACCAGCAGAAACTACGTAAGTTCTCCACAAGTGGGCAGAACTTGGGAAAAGCTTAAAAATGGTTTTGATATCTGTTGGAGCAAGCGTCTCACTCTGAGCTCTCCATGGTGCTGCAACTCCTTATCTGCCTTGCTCTTTGGTCAGGCTCTGCCCGGAGCAAGTTTACAATGTTGCTTCAACCACAGCAAATTTCAGATTGAGGCACTGAAGCTGCTGGCTTTGTAAGGAATTCCTCCTCACCCCCTGATTCTTCCTCCAAGTTGCCTTCCTTGTCACTCAAAGAGGAGAAGTCAGGTCCTGAGGTTTTGTCTGTGACGAGTTTATGGCTTAGTCAGCACCAAGTTATATCTGTGTGGAATCAGGTGTACCTTCTGTCTGTTCTTCTTGGAGACACACTTCTCCAGTCTCCCTTCTTTTCAAGCCTCCTGTTTTCCCCAATCCTTCCATGATAACGAGGACCCAAGGGATGGAGGAACTCCTGCTTCTGCCTGCCCCCAAAATCAATCTCAACTGACTTTGTTCAATATCTTTTCTCTCTCTTCTTCCCCGAACTCTGCATTCCTCCAAACACAGCTGTATGACATGTTCTCGGGCATCATGCAGCACCTACCTGGCCCACAAGATAAAACCTTCAAGGAGCTGTTGGGTCTGAAGGAGTTTATTACGAAGAAGGCAAAAGCAAACAAGGAGACCTTGGACCCCAACAACCCTCGGGATTTTATTGATTGCTTCCTAGTGAAAATGCAGCAGGTAAGATTATGTTCTTCTAAGGACTATGATCAATTTCTGTGTACAGAAACTTTGTAGACTCTGTTTCTTTCTTTCTTTCTTTAATAAATCTTTATTGAATTTGTGAGCTGAGGGGTTAACTGCTGTGAGCTGAGGGGTTAACTGCTCAGCAGTCGTCCTGTATCATGTGGGGCCTGTTCTCATGTAAACAGGAAGTATTGGTGATGTGGCATGTAAACAGGAAACAGGAACTGTGTGTAATCCCTGTTACTGTTGGTTTCTGTTATATGAGAACGTTATGTGTACTGTTTGTCAGTCTGCCGTTTGCAGTCTGTTCTGTTGTTATGCAGTTCGTCGCAGCTGAAGCATCATGGAGATGAACACTCCTGGCTGAGCTGCACTAACTTTAATAAATCTCTGTTTTAATGAACAAGGGAGTGAAAGTGATTTATTTTCTCAGGCACGCAAGAGTGTTGAAAGCTGAATAAGTCTTCCGCTGCCACAGAAGACTGCAGGCTGTTATCTAAACTTCAGAAGGGAAATTCCTGGACGTTTAGAAACCAGGCTTGACTTTGGGACGCAGAAGGAAGCGGGCTGGACATACTCTGCTACGCAGCTGGAATCGTGTGCAGGCAGATAAATTGCCTGACAAGGCTGCGATCACTGTTGTTTACCAATTGCTTAACTGGACAACATTCTAACAGAATTAAAGTACTAATATATACACATATATTAAAGAATTAAAGTACTAATATATACCGCACAATTGCGCTCATTTCGCACGCTAGCAAGGTTATGCTTAAAATTCTACAAGGCAGGCTTAGGCAGTATGTGGACCGAGAACTCCCAGAAGCGCAAGCTGGATTTCGAAGGGGCAGAGGAACCAGAGACCAAATAGCAAACATGCGCTGGATTATGGAGAAAGCTAGAGAGTTCCAGAAAAATGTCTACTTCTGCTTCATTGACTATGCAAAAGCCTTTGACTGTGTTGACCACAGCAAACTATGGCAAGTTCTTAAAGAAATGGGAGTGCCTGATCACCTCATCTGTCTCCTGAGAAATCTCTATGTGGGACAAGAAGCTACAGATAGAACTGGATATGGAACAACTGATTGGTTCAAAATTGGGAAAGGAGTACGACAAGGTTGTATATTGTCTCCCTGCTTATTTAACTTATATGCAGAATTTATCATGCGAAAGGCTGGACTAGATGAATCCCAAGCCGGAATTAAGATTGCCGGAAGAAATATCAACAACCTCAGATATGCAGATGACACAACCTTGATGGCAGAAAGTGAGGAGGAATTAAATAACCTTTTAATGAGGGTGAAAGAGGAGAGCGCAAAATATGGTCTGAAGCTCAACATCAAAAAAACCAAGATCGTGGCCACTGGTCCCATCACCTGCTGGCAAATAGAAGGGGAAGAAATGGAGGCAGTGAGAGATGGAGGCAGTGACAAACCTAGACAGCATCTTAAAAAGCAGAGACATCACCTTGCCTACAAAGGTCCGTATAGTTAAAGCTATGGTTTTCCCAGTAGTGATGTATGGAAGTGAGAGCTGGACCATAAAGAAGGCTGATCGCCGAAGAATTGATGCTTTTGAATTATGGTGCTGGAGGAGACTCTTGAGAGTCCCATGGACTGCAAGAAGATCAAACCTATCCATTCTTAAGGAAATCAGCCCTGAGTGCTCACTGGAAGGACAGATCGTGAAGCTGGGGCTCCAATACTTTGGCCACCTCATGAGAAGAGAAGAATCCTTGGAAAAGACCTTGATGTAGGGAAAGATGGAGGGCACTAGGAGAAGGGGACGACAGAGGACGAGATGGTTGGACAGTGTTCTCGAAGCTATGAACATGAGTTTGACCAAACTGCGGGAGGCAGTGCAAGACAGGAGTGCCTGGCGTGCTATGGTCCATGGGGTCACGAAGAGTCGGACACGACTAAACGACTAAACAACAACATATACACATACATATATACATACATAAAGATAAAAAGAAAAGATTAAGATGAAAGGAGAGAGAAAAAGAAAGAAAACACACTGAAAAAAGAAATTTGCATTATTATACAATCATTCATTAAATTTCTCAATAAAAGACTTCCAGTTATTCTCATTGTACTTGTATCATTATTTACATTTAACACACAGCCTTCTGTTACCCTTATTTATCTTCGTGTACTCTAGTAAATAAACATTTACACATTGTGTTTTACAATGATCAATTGAATTCTGCAAGGAGCTTTTTACTTGTACTGTATGTTTTCAAGTAATCTTTTAATAATTTCCACTCTTTGTATACTTTCTGATTGGAAAGCCCTCTTACTTTCCCTGTCATCTTTGCCAGTTGGAGGTATTCAGTCATAAGAGTCTGCCATTCTATTATCGTGGGTACTGTTTCTTTTTTCCAATTTCTTACCACTAATATTCTGGCTGCTGTAGTTCCATACTTAAACAATGGCCTTAAAGCTTTTCTGATTTCCGCTGTCATTATTCCTAGGAGGAAGGCTTCTGACCTTTTTCTGTATGTAAATCTAAATAACTTTTTGAATTCAATGTACAGTGGTACCTCGGGTTAAGAACTTAATTCGTTCTGGAGGTCCGTTCTTAACCGGATTTCTGTTCTCATCCTGAAACAAAGTTCTTAACCTGAGGTACTATTTCTGGGTTAGCGGAGTCTATAACCTGAGGCATCTGTAACCTGAAGTGTCTGTAACCCGAGGGAAAGGTAAAGGGACCCCTGAGCATTAGGTCCAGTCGCAGACAATTCTGGGATTGTGGCACTCATCTCACTTTACTGACCGAGGGAGCCGGCATACAGCTTCACGGGTCATGTGTCCAGCATGACTGAGCTGTTTCTGGTGAAACCAAAGCAGCCCACAGAAATGCCGTTTACCTTCCTGCCGGAGTGGTACCTATTTATCTACTTGCACTTTGACATGCTTTCGAACTGCTAGGTTGGCAGAAAGTAACCCGAGGTACCACTGTATAATTTATCCCAAAATTCACGGATGACTGTGCAGTTCCACCACATGTGTAAGTGTGATCCTGTCTCTTTTTTGCATCTCCAACAGATTGGTGATCTGCCTTTATACATTTTCATAAGTTTTGCTGGAGTGTGATGCCATCTATAAATCATTTTCATTACGTTCTCCCTAACATTATACCACGCCATGAATTTTATGGATGGCTTTAAAAGAGGATTAGACACAATGATGAGAGTTCTATTGAAGGCTACTAGCCAGGATGGCTGTACCCTGCGCTCCACAGTTGGTTGCAACCATGCTTCTGAATACAGTTTGTTGGAAACCACGGGAGGGAGAGGGCTCTTCTGTTCAAACCCTCCTTCCCAGTGGGGCATCTGGTTGGCTGCTGTGAGAACAGGATGCTGGACTAGATGGGCCAGATTCAGCAGGCACTTCTCCTTTGCCTCTGTAACCTTTCTGCACAAAAGGACTGTGTGACACCTCCCTTCCGCTCCACCCAGCCATCTGTTCCCCACACAATCACTGGGCTCCTTTTCAGCACTCCACGACTGTCCCATCCCCTTATTGGATTGAGCATGACATCACTGCAGCTCAGCCAATCAGTAGGGGGGGAGCTTCATAGATAGGAGGCAGTCAGATTGTAGCCTATCCCAAAATATAATCTATGAAACACCCTCTTTCTCCTTTTTCCTCTTGCTAGGAAAAGGAAAACCCAAACTCAGAGTTCTTCCTAGAAAATTTGGTGTATACGACAGCTAACATCTTCTTTGGTGGCACAGAAACAGTCAGCACCACCTTGCGCTATGGGATTCTGCTTCTTCTGAAATACCCGGAGATTGAAGGTGAATGTGGAAGCAGGTGAAAATGAGGGTGGAGAAACGTCTTTGTTCTTGCCAGTTAAGAACTGGCATTCTTGTTTAGCTCCCTGGAAGGTGCAAACGGACACTTTTTGTCACATCTTGCTGATTTCTCAACAGAGAAGATCCACAACGAGATCGAACGTGTGATTGGTCTGAATCGCATTCCCAACATGGATGACCGTCCCCTGATGCCCTACACAGATGCTGTGATCCACGAGATCCAGAGATTTGGTGACATGCTCCCCTTGAGTTTAGCAAGACGTGTGACCTGTGATACCAAGTTCCGGGGATACACCATTCCCAAGGTACTGTGGTTTCATTCATTCCTGAGCCTCCTGCTCTTCTGCTCCACCCTCCAGTACAATTTCCAGACAAGTTTTGTGGGCTAGCAAATTCCCCTGAGGCACCTCTGTCTCTGACCTGTCTGCCATCATCATTGTGGGGGTATCCGAGTCAAATCCAAAATAAGACCTGAAGAGCCCAGCCAGATGATGTGGTGTTGCTTCCACATCTGCTCGTGCTGCCTTCACCAAAGGAGTGGTGGTAATTATAGGGCTTAAAGGGGTTTCATTCTAAACATTTTCCCCTTCCCTTCTCATCAGGAAGAACTTTTCGAGGGTAATAGCTTTGGGGCTGTAGAAAGGGCTCCCTCAGAAATTGATGGAATCTCTTTCCAACAAGGTTTTTCCAACCGAGGTTGGATGGCCATTTGTCATGGATGTTTTCGTTGAGATTTCTTCATCACAGGTGGTTGCACTAGATGGCCCACAGGATCCTATCCAGCTCTACAATTCTATGCATCTAAGATTCTCTCCCTCTCTTGTTCAGGGGACTGAAGTCATCCCTGTGCTTGGATCTGTGCTGAGAGACCCCAAACATTTTGGAAGACCAGATGTGTTTGACCCCCAACATTTCCTGGATGACAATGGGCAGTTCAAGAAGAATAAGGCTTTTATGCCTTTCTCGGTTGGTGAGTGAGGCCCCTTCCCTTTCCAAGGTACTGCCAAGCCCTTTATAACAGCCCCCTGAAAGCCTGAATTCACCTCCCTCCTCTTTCCTAGGGAAACGCTATTGCTTTGGGGAACACCTCGCTCGGATGGAGCTCTTCCTCATCCTCACCAGTATCCTGCAGAACTTCCGCCTCAAATCTCCCATCCCACCTGAAGACATAGACATCTCTCCCATGCTGGTTGGCTTTGCCACCCTTCCGCATTTTTATGAAATGTGTGCCATTCCCCTCTGAAGGTGGTCAGGTGTCTTGGAGAAGCAAAACCCCATTGTCACCCACCTTGGCCACCTAAAGGAAGGTACACACACACACACACATGTCCACACCACCATAATTTTAACAATGACAATGTTTAACATTTTTCCATTTTCTGGAATTACTTCTTTGTCTACATATTTAGTATATTAGTATCTTGTGAATGTTTATTTTTCTGCTGCACCCCTAATTGAGGAAGCTGTAAGATCAAATATTTCATCTTGGTTCTCTAATCTCTTCTTTTACCTGCACTTCTTTTTATAAGCCATGCACAAACCCCAGCTGTAAAATCACCCCACAAAATTCTAATGCCGTCTGCTATTGCCATGTTTTGAATAAAGAGATTACAGATTTCACTTTGGAGCTGTCTTTTCACTCCACTTTCTTGTAGAACAGTTGACTCTACCTTCCATATCATGCGCCCTGACTGTTTTGGTTTTTTAAAAATAATATTTATTAAAAAATTCCAATCAAACCAAATAATATATTCCAGATTATACCTATAATCCAATAATAAAAAATCCCAATGTTATGCCTAATTATAAATTATTTATTTATCTATTTATTATTCAGCTGGCTTCCCATTCTTTGAGATCGGAGGGAATCCTAATCATCTCATAGTTCTACCGCATTTAAAAATATTACAATAATTCCCTTCATATATTCTGGTGTTCACCCTTCATTATCACTGGGAAGTGAACTGGGGTCCTCTATCTGACATGATGTGACGAGGTAGCCCGTACAGCCAGAAAATATGATCAATGACCAGACGGGCTGTTTCTTGGGATGTCGGCAGTCCTTACAGACCACGAAGTGGGCCATCTTGGTGAAAAGATCCACAACCACCCAGAACACCATCTGGTGTTGTGAAGCCTGGAGATCTGTGATGAACTCCATGGCTATTGGTTCCCACGGTCCTTCTGGAGTGGGTAGAGGTTGCAGGAGTCCCGCTGGCGCTTCCCATGGCCTCCTGGCCTGCTGGCAGACCTCACAGGCTCTGACATGCTCCCAAACATCCTTCCGCACTTGCGGCCACCAAAATTGGCGTATCACATGATACAGTGTCTTGTACCGCCCAAAATGGCCCACCGTTGGACAGTCATGACATTGGCGCAGCACCCTTGCCTGCAGTTCCCTGTCCGGCACATACAGCGCCTCTCTGTGGTATAGTAGACCATTCTTCTCAGAAAATGGATCCACCCCAGGACTGCCTTCTCTTATTACTGCGAGTTTATCCCTGGCGAACGGGTCTGCTGTTGTATGGTGCTGGAATTCAGGGACGGCCACCGCTGAGCCCGTGGTTAACTGCAGCTGGTGGGGTTGCAATATGTGTCACAACACAGGGTCTGGGCTGGCATTCCCATACTCGGGCTTCCGGGACAACGCTTCAGCCCCTCCATTTTGTCTGCTCAGCACATATACCACCCTACAGTTGAATCTAGAAAAGAATTGAGACCACCAGATCTGCCTCTGATTGAGGTGGCAGGCCGTTTGCCAGTATTCTAAGTTGTGGTGGTCAGTACGGAACTCTATTAGGTGCTGGGCACCCTCCAGGAAATGTCTCCAGGCTGCAAAGGCATCCTTGATGGCTAGCAACTCTTTGTCCCAGATTGTGTAAATCCTTTCTGAATTGTTCAGCTTCCGAGAGTGGAATGTGCAGGGCCGCAAGAATCCTTCCTTGTCAGCTTGCAACAACACTGCACCAATGGCCCTATCAGAGGCATCAGTCTCTACTACAAAAGGCTATCGGGGGTCTGCATGGGCCAGGTATGCCTCAAACGAGAACAGTTTCCTGAGGCGTTCAAACGCTTGTTGCGCCTCTTCTGTCCACCGAAACGGCTTCTTACCCCTCAAGCAATCAGTGAGGGGTGTGGTGAGTTGGGAGTAACTGGGTAGGAACTTCCTGTAATAGTTTGTGAAACCTAAAAACCATTGTAGGTCCTTCGTTGATCGTAGGGCTTGCCAGGATCACACACTCTGCACCTTAGCTAGGTCCATTTGTATACCTTCAGGAGTCAGACGGTAACCCAGGAAGTCTACCGTGGAGACGTGAAAGTTACACTTCTCTTACTTCGCATACAAGCGATTCTTCCTTGGTTAGTTGGTTGGGCTACAAATGGAGATGGGCTTGGGGCCCCCACCAATAAACAACACGTTGGGCAGTCTCTACTGAGAGATGACTCTCCTGTTCTCACTAGAGTTATGGTACAATTTTTGACCAGGATCTTTGAAATTAAATCTGGGGTAGTTTGGCCTGTATAATAGTGATTGCCGAGGATTCCCTCTTTACTGTATGTTTTAGAATTATAACACATATGGACGGTCTATGTGGTTTTTATTGTCTTATATATTCCAATAAAGCTGATGAATTGAAAATGGGGGTGGGCTCTTGTTCAGACCTGGGCTGTTCACATTTCACATTTCTGAAGAAGGAAATATTCTGGGCCCATGAAGGAGTCTTCAAAGTCCAACCTGAAAACTGATCCTTGTCTTGTCTATTCAAAAACCACAAACTTCCCTCTCTCTCACACACACAGCCAAATAATCGAGAGGGCTTTTCTGAAATGTGTAAAAACTCCCTGTAGTGTCATGAGAGAGAAAAAATGCTCTATGCACTTTCTCCATGTCATGCAAAATTTTGTAAAATTGTATCAGGTCCCATATTACATTTTATCTAAGCTAAAAAGGCTGCAATCTTTCAACATAGCGAAGTTGCTCCATCCCTTTGATAATCTTGGTTGTCCTTTCCTGAGTCTTTTCCCAACTCTAAAATGTCCCTTTTCAGGTGAGCTTATGAGAACTGCACACTGACATTCTCTGTCCACTGGAACAAGCCCTCAGCCTAACCGTCCCAGTGCTATTTCCGTTCAAATGCCCTAGTTTCTGAATGTTCTGGTAAACTGATCTTTGAAGTGCATGTGCTCAAGATGACAACCTCCATAGCCATGCCTTTTTGAAGGTTATGCAGCAAAAATCAAGGGAGGCCTTTTGTTTTTAATGTTGTTATTTAGTCGTTTAGTCGTGTCCGATTCTTCGTGACCCCATGGACCAGAGCACGCCAGGCCCTCCTGTCTTCCACTGCCTGCCGCAGTTTGGTCAAACTCATGTTTGTAGCTTCAAGAACACTGTCCAACCATCTCATCCTTTGTCGTCCCCTTCTCCTTGTGCCCTCAATCTTTCCCAACATCAGGGTCTTTTCCAGGGAGTCTTCTCTTCTCATGAGGTGGCCAAAGTATTGGAGCCTCAGCTTCACGATCTGTCCTTCCAGTGAGCACTCAGGGCTGATTTCCTTCAGAATGAATAAGTTTGTTTTTCTTGCAGTCCATGGGACTCTCAAGAGTCTCCTCCAGCACCATAATGCAAAAGCATCAATTCTTCGGTGACCATCCTTCTTTATGGTCCAGCTCTCACTTCCATCCATCACTACTGGGAAAACCATAGCTTTAACTATATGGACCTTTGTTGGCAAGGTGATGTCTCTGCTTTTTAAGATGCTGTCTAGGTTTGCCATTACTTTTCTCCCAAGAAGCAGGCGTCTTTTAATTTCATGACTGCTGTCACCATCTGCTGTGATCAAGGAGCCCAAGAAAGTAAAATCTCTCACTGCCTCCATTTCTTCCCCTTCTATTTGCCAGGAGGTGATGGGACCAGTGGCCATGATCTTGGTTTTTTTGGTGTTGAGCTTCAGACCATATTTTGTGCTCTCCTCTTTCACCCTCATTAAAAGGTTATTTAATTCCTCCTCACTTTCTGCCATCAAGGTTGTGTCATCTGCATGTCTGAGGTTGCTGATATTTCTTCCGGCAATGTTTTTAATACCAAACCATATTTCTTCACATAATTCCCAGTGGCCCTTGCTGTGCTTAACGTCCAGCCTGATAAAGAGTCCTGCTGGACTCAGAGGCTTGCACAGTATTTTGTGACATTCTGGGTTGACCCCAATAAAGGGACTTTGAGGGTTTTCAAGATAAATGTGGCCATGCCTGCTCATGTCACCACCCACTTTCAATGCTTGGCTTATTTGGTGAGCTTTGTGGGAATGTTAGGGATGTGGATTAGGATATATTATTAGATAGATCCTATCCAAGTTTGTGTTAGCAAGCTTCCAATATCAGCAGAGTGACATTCCCCTTTTGTGCGCAGCAAAGCATGTGCGTTAGGTTCGCTAGAAGCTCTATAACAATAATATTATACTTTATACTTCAATATTACACTTCCTGGCAAAGTCCCCTTTGTCCCTCTTAAAAGAAATACACAACACGGTGTTTATAAAATAAGATAGAGTTTACTTACAGTTTCAACCTGAGTTACAGCATAATCTCAGAAAGGCAGGCTTGCTTAGAAAAGTTACAAATATATACATGAAGAGACTACTTAGTAAAGTAAGACTCCATTTGGTCTCACTCTTGGCTGAAGGCCAAGAGAGAGAACCATCCTATCTGTAGATTCTCTGGAGATGTGTTCCCATCGAAGGAGGAAGTAGCTAAGAGAGCGAGTGACTGTTGGCTAGGGGCTTAAATCAGCTAATCCAACTCATCTGCATATCTGGAGGGAACAGGAATTGACCTGTAGTCAGGTGTCCCTCCAGGTGAGTTCCTGTTAGTGGACACTCTAGGAACTGTTGTGACTTGTCTGCCCCAGTGTTCCATCCCACAAACCCCTTCTCAGGCAATTCACAACATTCATTACATACAAAACAAAACATAAACAACTTTATTCAACCACCCAAGAGTCCCAGCTTGACACGCAGGTTCTGGAAACTCTGTCTTGGCAAGGGTTTCGGCAGGATGTCTGCTGTCATCTCTGAAGTGCAGCAGTACGACAGTTCGACAAGTCCATCTTGTATCATCTGGCAAACGTAGTGGTACCTGACCCCAATGTGTTTTGAGCGTGCTAGGAACTTCTCATTCTGCGCCAGCTTTAGACAGCTTTGATTGTCCTCCAGCAGGCTTATAGGTTCCTTTCTCTCCACGGCAAAGTCTGTTAGGAGTTAGTCCAGCCAGGAAATCTCTCTGCACGCTTCTGTAGCCGCAACATATTCCGACTCTGTAGACGATAAAGCTATACATTTCTGTTTATAACTGCCCCATGTGATAGCTCAGTCCCCATACATAAAAACATGCCCACTTGTGGATTTATAATCAGAATTATCACCCGCCCAGTCAGCATCAGTGTACCCAATGAGCTTAGGGTCACTGACAGCTGATAACTTTAATTTACAATTCATTGTACCCTTAAGATATCGAACCACCCTCTTCACACCAACCCAATCTGGACTGGATGGCCCTTGTGGTCTCTTCCAACTCTATGATTCTATGATTCAATCATGCTCAGTGGGACTACTCACTGTCTGCCCCAGTGTTCCATCCCACAAGCTTCTCCCTGAGAAAATCTCATATACTCTCTCTCTCTCTGTGTGTGTGTGGTTGACAAATGGTGCTGCATTCCTCCTGTGACATAAATGGTGATGCTTTCCCCCTGCCTGTTCCTGTTCTGCTTACACCATTGTTGGGGACTACCACAATGCACTTTATGGGGGGGGCTTGAATTTGATTCTGGCTCTATCATTGACTCCCTGGACTACTCTATTACTGCCGCAGCCACCCCTTTGCAGCCTCTTTCTCAGCTGCTCTCCTTCTAGTCTTAAACCAGCAGAGACCCTGTCAAATGATACGGACTTCTGAGAAACGGGATGAGAGAATTGTGCTTGCCTCTGGGACTCCTTGAAGCTCCCTTGGTGGTGCAGGGAACTCCCTGTCACCACTATCTGTCCATCTGAACTTTGCTCTGGAAGGTCTTCTCTTGACTTGCAAGAAGACATTGAGCAGAGAGTAAACAAGTTGCACAATTTCAAGGAGGGGGTTCTTCCAAAGGTATGTAACAGGCTCAAGTCGGACTGTGCAGGTATTTTCCCTTCCCAGCCGGTCATCAACACATTGCCTGTAGAGCTCCACAGGCCACCCGCAACCTTCCCATGGATCTCCTGACAGCAGCAGCCCTTATCCTGGTCACCTGCCTCTCTTGCCTGACGGTCCTCTCAACATGGCGGCAGATGCACCGCAAAAGCCAGATGCCACCTGGACCAACTCCCCTCCCCTTCATTGGGAACCTGCTCCAAGTCAACACAAGTGATATGTACCATTCACTCATGAAGGTAACTTTCTATAATGTATCAGTTATCCACTCTCTGATTTGTTATTATGAAATCGTTTCTATATACTGCTGCTTAATGAAGATCACTCCACACGTGGAAAGAGCGCTCTTGTGTTCGGGTCCTGCTTGCATTCAGGTCCTGCTTAAAGGGTTCCCAGAAGTGGTAGCTGGTTGGTCACTCTGAGAACAGGATACTGGACTCTAGATGTGCTCCCTTTTAACCTGATCCAGCAGGCTCTCCTTGTGCTCTCTTTTCACAGATTCGTGAGAAATATGGTCCTGTCTACACCATCCACTTAGGGCCCCGCCGTGTTGTGGTCTTGTGTGGATACGATGCCGTGAAGGAGGCCCTGGTGGATCAGGCTGAAGAGTTTGGTGGCCGTGGAGAGCTAGCCGTATTTAATTGGCTTTTCCGGGGTTATGGTCAGTCTCTTCTTGGGCAATTTTTGGCATGAGCGCATTATTACTGGCATTTATATGGCACCTTTCAGCAAGCTTAGCACCGGAGAGTCTCAATGCTGGGTCTCTGCCATAGATTATTGTTATATCCATTTTGCTGAGGAGGTAAATGAGCCTGAGAGCCTCTCTCCCTATAAAAAATACTCACACATATCTTAGGATGTTCTCCCAAAAGGTGAATTCTGAACTTGAAAACTGGACAAGATTTGAAAATGAAGACGTTTTCATCATTATTATTTCTTGGAGGTGGGGGGGAATCGCCATCATTGTGTGTTTTCAGCCACATTCCCACTGAGTGCACATTCTCCTGTTCCTCCTTCCCTTTTCTCCTCCTTTGCTTCTCAGGGGTTTTCTTGAGTAATGGGGAAAGGGCCAAACAGCTACGCCGATTCTCCATCACAACGCTGAGGAATTTTGGGGTGGGAAAGAGATCCTTCGAAGAGCAGATCCTGGAGGAGACCCACTTCCTGCTGGAATCCCTAAGGGCAACAAAAAGTGAGCTCAGTTTTGGTATCTTCAAGAAATGTGGCATAATGGCTTACAAGGAATAGAAACTGTTGACGGATAACTGGGA
Source organism: Zootoca vivipara (assembly GCF_965207765.1). NCBI lineage: Eukaryota > Metazoa > Chordata > Lepidosauria > Squamata > Lacertidae > Zootoca > Zootoca vivipara. The sequence goes on along the minus strand of NC_142589.1, from coordinate 80,157,343 downwards.
ATTTAATGCTGATAAACTGAATCTTTGGGTTTAATTTAGAAGATGTTTCATGAGTTTTTACAATAAGTATTAATTGTTGTTTTTATGTGTATACTCTTCTAATTAATATTCTGCAAGCCACCTTGAGAACTTTAGATGAACAGCGAGGGAGAAATCTGCAGATAAAAGAAAACACCATTAAAGACTGGGTTGATTTGCAAAGGGTTGCCTTGATTTGCTCCAGGGTTGAGTGACTTGGGGGTCTCTCTTTCTAGGTGAACCCTTTGACCCCACTTTTGTCCTGAGCCGCTCAGTGTCCAACATCATCAGCTCCATCACCTTTGGCAACCGCTTTGAATATGAAGATCACGAGTTTCTCTTCTTGCTCCGCGCTATTCTGGAAACCTTCGAGTTTGCTTCCACCTCTTGGGGACAGGTAAATTGGAGGGGAAGTGGAGAACTTCCATCGTGAGTTTGTGAATAATGCAATTTCTCTTTATCTACTCAAAGCATGGTATGCAGGACAGCCACCACTGGGTGGGGCTCTCTCATTACCCCAGTAGTCAAGACACAGGGTTAGAAGCTAAGGAGCTAGATCACATTCAGGGGTCTGAGTGAGCCTGACAAACCAAAGCCAATATTACAGTCTTCCATACCAGCAGGAACTAAGTTCTCCACAAGTGGGCAGAACTTGGGAAAAGCTTTAAAATGGTTTTGATATTTGTGGGAGCAATCGTCTCACTCTGACCTCTCCATGGTGCTGCAACTCCTTATCTGCCTTGCTCTTTGGTCAGGCTCTGCCCGGAGCAAGTTTACAATGTTGCTTCAACCAGAGCAAATCTCAGATTGAGGCACTGAAGCTTGAATTCCTCCCCACCCCCTGATTCTTCCTCCATGTTGCCTTCCTTGTTACTCAAAGAGGAGAAGTCAGGTCCTGAGGTTTTGTCTGTGACGAGTTTATGGCTTAGTCAGCACCAAGTTATATATGGGTGGAATCAGGTGTACCTTCTGTCTGTTCTTCTTGGATACACACTTCTCCAGTCTCCCTTCTTTTCAAGCCTCCTGTGTTCCCCAAACCTTCCATGATAACGAGGAACCTAGGGAGGGAGGAACTCCTGCTTCTGCCTGCCCCCAAAATCAATCTCAACTGGCTTTGTTCAATATCTTTTCTCTCTCTTCTTCCCCGAACTCTGCATTCCTCCAAACACAGCTGTACGACATGTTCTCGGGCATCATGCAGCACCTGCCTGGCCCACAAGATAAAACCTTCAAGAAGCTGTTGGGTCTGAAGGAGTTTATTATGAAGAAGGTAAAAGCGAACAAGGAGACCCTGGACCCCAACAACCCTCGGGATTTTATTGATTGCTTCCTAGTGAAAATGCAGCAGGTAAGATTATGTTCTTCTAAGGACTATGGTCAATTTCTGTGCAAGAAAACTTTGTAGATTCTGTTTCAACCAGGAAAAGTTTGAAACTTGGATGGCTTTAAAAGAGGGTTAGACACAATGATGGGGAAAGTTCTACTGAAGGCTACGGGCCAGGATGGCTGTACCCTGCTCTGCGCAGGTTGGTTGCAACAATGCTTCTGAATACAGTTTGTTGGAAACCATGGGAGGGGAGAGGGCTCTTCTGTTCAAACCCTCCTTCCCAGTGGGGCATCTGGTTGGCATCTGCACAAAAGGACTGTGTGACACCTCCCTCCCACTCCACCCAACCCTCTGTTCCCCACACAATCACTGGGCTCCTTTTCAGCATGCCATGACTGTCCCCTCCCCCTCATTGGATTGAGCATGACATCACTGCAGCTCAGCCAATCATTAGGGGGGGAGCTTCATAGACAGGAGGCAGTCAGATTGTAGCCTATCCCAAGATATAATCTGTGAAACATCCTCTTTCTCCTTTTTCTTCTTGCTAGGAAGAAGAAAACCCAAACTCAGAGTTCTTCCTAGAGAATCTCATTATGACAACCATCAATGTCTTCTTTGGTGGCACAGAAACAGTCAGCACCACCTTGCGCTATGGGATTCTTCTTCTGCTGAAATACCCGGAGATTGAAGGTGAATGCAGAAGCAGGTGAAAAGGAGGGTGGAGAAGCATCTTTGTTTTTGCTAGTTATGAACTGGGATTCTTGTTTAGCTCCCCGGAAGGTGCAAATGGACACTTTTTGACACATTCTGCTGATTTCTCAACAGAGAAGATCCACAAAGAGATTGAACATGTGATTGGCCTGAATCGCATTCCCAACATGGATGACCGTCCCCTGATGCCCTACACAGATGCTGTGATCCACGAGATCCAGAGATTCTCAGATCTGGTCCCAACAGGCGTAGTAAGATGTGTGACCCGTGATACACAGTTCTGGGGATACACGATTCCCAAGGTATTGTGGTCCTATTAATTCCTGAGACGAAGACTCTGCCCTCCAGTACAATTTGCAGACATGTTTTGTGGGCCAGAATAATTCCCCTGAGGCACCTCTGTCTCTGACCTGCCTGCCATCATCATTGTGGGGGTATCCGAGTCAAATCCAAAATAAGCCCTGAAGAACCCAGCCGGATGATGTGGTGTTGGTTCCACATCTGCTAGTGCTGCCTTTCCCACAGGAGTGGTGGTGGTTATGGTGCTTAAAGGGGTTTAATTCAAACCCTGCAAAAGCCATGTTTCCCTTCCCTTCTCATCTCATCAGGAAGAACTTTTTGAGGGCAAGTGCTTTTGGACTGTGGAAAGGGCTCCCTCCGAAGGTGGTGGAATCTCTTTCCAGCAAGGTTTTTCCAACCGAGGTTGGATGGCCATCTGTCATGGATGCTTTCGTTGAGATATCTTCATCACAGGTGGTTGCACTAGAAGGCCCACAGGATCCTATCCAGCTCTACAATTCTATGAATCTAAGATTCTCTCCCTCTCTTGTTCAGGGGACTGAAGTCTTCCCTGTGCTTGGATCTGTGCTGAGAGACCCCAAACATTTTGCAAGACCAGATGTGTTTGACCCCCAACATTTCCTGGATGACAATGGGCAGTTCAGGAAGAATAAGGCTTTTATACCTTTCTCTGTTGGTGAGTGAGGCCTCTTCCCTTTCCAAGCCACTGCCAAGCCTTTTATAACAGCCCTCTGAAAGCCTGTATTCACCTTCCTCCTCTTTCCTAGGGAAACGCTATTGCTTTGGGGAGCACCTTGCTCGGATGGAGCTCTTCCTCATCCTCACCAGCATCCTGCAGAACTTCCGCTTCAAGTCTCCCATCCCACCAGAAACGATAAACATCTCTCCCATGCTGGTTGGCTTTGCCGCCCTTCCTCATTTTTATGAAATGTGTGCCATTCCTCTCTGAAGGTGGTCAGGTGTCTTGGAGATGCAGAATCCCATCACCCACCTTGGCCACCACAAACACACAAACACACACACACTATCTAATGTCCACACCACCATAATTTTAGCAATGACAATGGTTGACATTTTTCCATTTTCTGGAAATGCTTCTTTCTCTACATGTTTAGTATCTTGCTGCCTTATTTCTTGTGAATGTTCATTTTTCTGCTGCACCCCTAATTGAGGAAGCTGCAAGATCAAATATTTCATCTTGGTTCTCTATTCTCTTATTTTGCCTGCATTTCTATTTGTAAGGCATACACAAACCACAGCTGTAAAAGCATCCCTCAAAATTCCAATGTCATCTGCTATTGCTATTATGAATAAAGAGATCACAGATTTCACTTTGGAGCTGTCATTTCACGCCACTTTCTTGTAGAACAGTTGACTCTACCCTCCATATTATGCATTCTGACTGTTTTTTAAAAAATATTTATTTAAAAATTCCAATTAAACCAAATAATACATTCCAGATTATACACATTATCCAATAATCAAACAATCCCAATGTTATGCATAATTATAAATTATAAATTGTTGTTTTTGTTGTTGTTGTTTAGCTGGCTTCCCATATTTCGAGATCAGAGGGAATCCTTATCATCTCATAGTTCTACTGGATTTCAAAATATTACAATAATTCCCTTCATACATTCTGTTGTAAATCCGTCATTATTTTCAACAGCCTCTGTGTTCATTCTACAAGTGAGTTTAAGTCCAAATAAAATGTTTCTGTGTGGATTTTATGACTTTATTCTTCTTCTTTATAGTCCAAATCTGTAGTCCAAGATTTCCCTCTGTCAATTCACACCCTCCCTTCACAAACTGGTGTTTCTGTCGAATCAGTCCAGGAGCCTTCCAGTGCAGGTATCTGCCATATTGACGCACAGTCCAGATAAAATCAAATGATGGCTTCTGCCCAATGTTGCTCCTGTTGTTGTTGTTGTTGTTTAGTCATTTAGTCGTGTCCGACTCTTCGTGACCCCATGGACCAAAGCACGCCAGGCACTCCTGTCTTCCACTGCCTGCCGCAGTTTGGTCAGACTCATGTTTGTAGCTTCAAGAACACTGTCCTACCATCTCGTCCTCTGTCGTCCCCTTCTCCTAGTGCCCTCAATCTTTCCCAATATCAGGGTCTTTTCCAGGGAGTCTTCTCTTCTCATGAGGTGGTCAAAGTTGCTCCTTAACCAACTGCTATTCAAACATTAGCTTTTCCCTGGGGGGGGGGGGGCGGTTACCAAGTAAACTGGAACTACAAGTATCAAAAAATAAAATGTTAGAGGTTTACCACCACCACCCAATAGCAATACAATTTGATTCAGATAGCTGGTCAGTCTACTTTCAGTTTCACTCCTGGCTCCTTGCTGAATTAATACTGTGTCACAAACCTCCCAAGAAGATATCCAAAGTTCTTTGGCGTTTCTCCAGTTGTTAATGAGGTGTCTCTTCTACTCCAGTATAAAAAATCGGAGGGTCTTTTGATCTTCTTCCAGGAAACCAAGAATCAATGACCTTGATTTTCCTTGTTATTTTTTGCAGTCATTTCTGCACATAGTAATTATTAGAGTTATTAAAACCTTATCATATCAACAAATGCAATTTTTTTAGTCTCACTTGCTTTCATAAGTCCGGTAGCCGTTCCTTAAAGAGGGAAATTGCCAAGTGTAATCACATAGACAAATATTGAAGGGAAGTAAATAAAGGCTCAACACCCCCCCCCCCCTCTTTCCGTTCCGTCAAACCGGAATCTCAGATGATAATCCCTTTTTTCAATCAAGTCTTCTAAGTCTTCAGGGGCTGAATTGATTAGCAGAGAAAATCCTCCCTCTTCACTCAAAGCATGTCCATAATTTAAATCCAATTTTTCATCTTAAGAAATGGAAACTTCTCGCTCGTGGGGACTGCTTCGGAGAGTGCAAGAATAGTGCAGGGGCTTTCAATCCAGCACCGCCCACCCCGCCCCCATCCCCTTAGTCCCTCCAGAATTGGGGCCAGGTGTTGGGTGACCGCAGATGAGACTATTTCCTCCGGCCCTGGAGGAGTTTGGGAGGCTGATTACTCCCATCTCACCCTCTAATTGCCCGTGTGAAATGGAGATGGTGGAATTTCAGCCATCTTCAGTGGCAATGAGCCGGAGGTCCATGCCCCCTAACTGTTGAACCTTATTTATCTATTCTACGCTCACAGAGGCATGAGCAGAAAGAAATGGAATTCAAATTGCCACCTTTGCTTCCTTCAAAGATATGACTACTTGGGGGCTACAGTAGTACCTCAGTTTTTGAGTGTCTCGGAACCTGAATGTTTCAAAACCCTAACGCTCAAAACGCGTAAGAAATTCCTTCCGTTTCCGAGCACACCTTGGAAGTTTAACGGCTTTCGCTGTTTGTTTGTCTTTTTACTCCATTGACTTTGCCAACTGCCCTTTGTGCCTCAGTTGTCAAACATTTCAGAATTCGAACGGTCTTCCGGAAGAGATTACATTCAACAACCAAGGTACCACTCTATATCCTTATCTGCTTTATATCCAGCAGATATAAAGTATAGCCGCCTGAGTCAGAGGAAGTTAGGGCCAGGCCTCTTCCAATTTCCTGTTAAAGATTAAAACACATTTGCCACACTCCCCATTTTAAAAAGGCAAAAAGAAGATATCATTTGACTCCCTTTTCCTGCAGAACATTTGTATTAGGGCACCAACAGGTTGGTGTGCTGAAGGGGCAGTCGGGTATCAGCACCGGGGGTCAGGAGAAGCCAAAGTCAGGAGCAGTCCGCATCAAGAACCAGCCAAGGTGGGTATCAGTACCAGGGCTCAGGAGAAGCTGAGGTCAGGAGCTAAAGTCAGGAACACTGGAATCAGGAAGAGGATGGAGCAGGACAACTACGTGCTTCAGCACAGCAGTTGCAAATGCTGGCGAAGGGAGCAGCCGGCACTCATCATGCCTCTTACGAGCGGCAGCTGCCTTCAATTCTTCCCTCCGTTTCTCAGCTCTACACTCTACAGCTGTGAAGGCAGGAGGGGAGGGGGCCTGCTGACTCCTCTCCTCACAAGGCCCTGATTCTGCCTCAACTCCTTCCTCCTCCTGCTCTGGTCTTCCCTCTTCCCTATCTGCTTCTTCCTCTTCTGCGGAGTGCCGCCATCCCTCCTCACCAGGTATGAAATCCTCAATTTCCACAGATTCTCCCAGGGGGGCTTCCTCCCGGGGGGGGGGGCCCTTGCCTCCACTCTCCCTCAAAATTGTATCAGCAGGGCCAGCCCTAAGGCCAGACAGCTGTGCTGGGAAACAGGGGGTGGGCGCCGGAGGGATCTTCGCACCACGGCGCCAGGGCACCACATAGGCTTAAGACGGCCCTGTGTATCAGGTCCCATCTTACTTTTTATCTAAGCTAAAAAGGCTGCACGCTTTCAACATAGCGAAGTTGCTCCATCTCCTTGATCATCTTGGTTGTCCTTTCCTGAGTCTTTTCTCAACTCTAAAATGTCCCTTTTCAGGTGAGCTTATGAGAACTGCACACTAACGTTCTCCTGTCCACTGGAAGAAGCCCTCAGCCTAACCGGCCCAGTGCTATTTCTGTTCAAATGCCCCAGTTTCCGAGTGTTCTGGCAAACGGATCTCTGAAGTGCATGTGCTCAAGATGACAACCTCCATAGCCATGCCTTTTTGAAGGCTATGCAGCAAAAATCAAGGCAGGCCTTTTGTTTTTAATACCAAATCATATTTCTCCACATAATTTCCAGTGGCCCTTGCTGTGCTTAACTTCCAGCCTGATAAAGAGTCCTGCTGGGCTCAGAGGCTTGCGCAGTATTTTGTGACATTCTGGGTTGGCCCCAATAAAGGGACTCTGAAGGTTTTCAAGATAAATGTGGCCATGCCTGCTCATGTCACCACCCACTTTCAATGCTTGGCTTATTTGGTGAACTTCTCCCTGAGAAAAGCTCATATACTCTGTGTGTGTGTGTGTGTGTGTGTGTGTGTGTGTGTGTGTGTTTGAGTTTGACAAATGGTGTTGCATTCCTCCTGTGCAATGAATGGTGATGCTTTCCCCCTGCCTGTTCCTGTTCTGCTTGCACCATTATTGGTGAATACCGCAATGCACTTTATGTGGGCCTGCCCTTGAATTTGATTCTGGGATTCTGTCTCTATCATTGACTCCCTGGACTACTCTATCACTGCCACAGACACCCCTTTGCAGCCTCTTTCTCAGCTGGCAACTCCCTGTCATCACTATCTGTCCATCTGAACTTTGCTCTGGAAAGTCTTCTCTTGACTTGCAAGAAGACATTGAGCAGAGAGTAAACAAGTTGCACAATTTCAAGGAGGGGGTTCTTCCAAAGGTATGTAACAGGCTCAAGCCGAGCTGGGCAGGTATTTTCTCTTCCAAGCTTGTCAGTAACACATTGCCTGTAGAGCTCCACAGGCCACCCGCAACCTTCCCATGGATCTCCTGACAGCAGCAGCCCTTATCCTGATCATCTGCCTCTCTTGCCTGACGGTCCTCTCAACATGGCAGCAGATGCACCGCAAAAGCCAGATGCCACCTGGACCAACTCCCCTCCCCTTCATCGGGAACCTGCTCCAAGTCAACACAAGTGATATCTACCGTTCACTCATGAAGGTAACTTTCTATAATGTGTCAGTTATCCACTCTCTGATGGTTTCTATATACTGCTGCTTAATGAAGATCACTCCACACGAGGAAAGAGCGCTCTTGCGTTCGGGTCCTGCTTGAAGGTTTCCCAGAAGGGGCATCTGGTTGGTCTCTCTGAGAACAGGACACTGGACTCTAGATGTGCTCCCTTTTAATTTGATCCAGCAGGCTCTCCTTGTGCTCTCTTTTCACAGATTCGTGAGAAATATGGTCCTGTCTACACCATCCACTTAGGGCCCCGTCGTATTGTGGTCTTGTGTGGATACGATGCCGTGAAGGAGGCCCTGGTGGATCAGGCTGAAGAGTTTGGTGGCCGTAGAGAGCAAGCCTTATTTAATTGGCTTTTCCGGGGTTACGGTCAGTCTCTTCTTGGGCAATTTTTGGCCTGAGCACATTTTTACTGGCATTTATATGGCACCTTCTAGCAAGCTTAACACCGGAGAGTCTCAATGCTGGTTCTGTGCCATAGATTATTGTTATATCCTTTTTACTGAGGAGGTGAATGAGCCTGAGAGCCTCTCTACCTATTTAAAAAAAACCACACATATCCTGGGATGTGCTCCCAAAAGGTGGATTCTGAACTTTAAAACTGGACAAGATTTGAAAATGAATAGGTTTTCATCATTATTATTTGTTGGAGGTGGGGGGGGGAATCTCCATCACTGTGTGTTTTCAGCCACATTCCCACTGAGTGCACATTCTCCTATTCCTCCTTCCCATTACTCCTCCTTTGCTTCTCAGGGGTTGCCTTCAGTAATGGGGAAAGGGCCAAACAGCTACGCCGATTCTCCATCATGACGTTGAAGAATTTTGGGATGGGAAAGAGATCCGCCGAAGAGCGGATCCAGGAGGAGACCCACTTCCTGCTGGAATCCCTAAGGGCAACAAAAAGTGAGCTCAGTTTTGGTATCTTCAAGAAATGTGGCATAATGGCTTACAAGGAATAGAAACTGTTGACGGATAACTGGGAATTTAATGCTGATAAACTGAATCTTTGGGTTTAATTTAGAAGATGTTTCATGAGTTTTTACAATAAGTATTAATTGTTGTTTTTATGTGTATACTCTTCTAATTAATATTCTGCAAGCCACCTTGAGAACTTTAGATGAACAGCGAGGGAGAAATCTGCAGATAAAAGAAAACACCATTAAAGACTGGGTTGATTTGCAAAGGGTTGCCTTGATTTGCTCCAGGGTTGAGTGACTTGGGGGTCTCTCTTTCTAGGTGAACCCTTTGACCCCACTTTTGTCCTGAGCCGCTCAGTGTCCAACATCATCAGCTCCATCACCTTTGGCAACCGCTTTGAATATGAAGATCACGAGTTTCTCTTCTTGCTCCGCGCTATTCTGGAAACCTTCGAGTTTGCTTCCACCTCTTGGGGACAGGTAAATTGGAGGGGAAGTGGAGAACTTCCATCGTGAGTTTGTGAATAATGCAATTTCTCTTTATCTACTCAAAGCATGGTATGCAGGACAGCCACCACTGGGTGGGGCTCTCTCATTACCCCAGTAGTCAAGACACAGGGTTAGAAGCTAAGGAGCTAGATCACATTCAGGGGTCTGAGTGAGCCTGACAAACCAAAGCCAATATTACAGTCTTCCATACCAGAAGAAGCTAAGTTCTCCACAAGTGGGCAGGACTTGGGAAAGGCTTTAAAATGGTTTTGATATCTGTTGCAGCAAGCGTCTCACTCTGAGCTCTCCATGGTGCTGCAACTCCTTATCTGCCTTGCTCTCTGGTCAGGCTCTGCCTGGAGCAAGTTTACAACGTTGCCTCAACCAGAGCAAATCTCAGATTGAGGCAGTGAAGCTTGAATTCCTCCTCACCCCCTGATTCTTTCTCTATGTTGCCTTCCTTCTCACTCAAAGAGGAGAAGTCAGGCCCTGAGGTTTTGTCTGTGATGAGTTTATGGCTTAGTCAGCACCAAGTTATATCTGGGTGGAGTCAGGAGTACCTTCTGTCTGTTCTTCTTGGAGAGACACTTCTCCAGTCTCCCTTCTTTCAAGCCTCCTGTTTTTCCCAAACCTTTCATGATAATGAAGAACCAAGGGAGGGAGGAACTCCTGCTTCTGCCTGCCCCCAAAATCAATCTCAACTGACTTTGTTCAATATCTTTTCTCTCTCATCCTCCCCCGAACTCTGCATTCCTCCAAACCCAACACACACAGCTGTACGACATGTTCTCGGGCATCATGCAGCACCTGCCTGGCCCACAAGATAAAGCCTTCAAGAAGCTGTTGGGTCTGAAGGAGTTTATTATGAAGAAGGTAAAAGCAAACAAGGAGACCCTGGACCCCAACAACCCTCGGGATTTTATTGATTGCTTCCTAGTGAAAATGCAGCAGGTAAGATTGTGTTCTTCTAAAGCAGGCATCCCCAAACTGCGGCCCTCCAGATTTTTTTGGCCTACAACTCCCATCATCCCTAGCTAACAGGACCAGTGGTCGGGGAAGATGGGAATTGTAGTCCAAAACATCTGGAGGGACGAAGTTTGGGGATGCCTGTTCTAAAGACTATGATCAATTTCTGTGTAAGGAAACTGTAGATCCTGTTTGAACCAGGAAAAGTTTGAAACTTAGATGGCTTTAAAAGAGGATTACACACGTTGATGGGGAATGTTCTACTGAAGGCTACTGGCCAGGATGGATGTAACCTGCTCTCGACGGGTTGGTTGCAATGTTGGTTGCAATACCAGTTGTTGGAAACCATGGGAGGGGAGAGTACTCTTCTGCTCGAACCCTCCTTCCCAGCGGGGCATCTGGATGGCTCCTGTGAAAACAAGAAGCTGAAATAGATGGGCCTGATTCAGCAGGCACTTCTCCTTTGCCTCTGTAACCTTTCTGCACAAAAGGAATGTGTTACACCTTCCTCCCACTCCACTCAACCCTCTGTTCCCCACACAATCACTGGGCTCCTTTTCAGCACCCCATGACTGCCCCTTCCCCTCATTGGATTGAGCATGACATCACTGCAGCTCAGCCAATCATTAGGGGGGGGGGAGAGAGCTTCATAGACAGGAGGCAGTCAGATTGTAGTCTATCCCAAGATATAATCTGTGAAATATCCTCTTTCCCCATTTTTCTTCTTGCTAGGAAAAAGAAAATCCAAACTCAGAGTTCTTCCTAGAAAATCTCATTATTACAACCCTCAATGTCTTCTTTGCTGGCACAGAAACAGTAAGCACCACCTTGCGCTATGGGATTCTTCTTCTGCTGAAATACCCGGAGATTGAAGGTGAATGCAGAAGCAGTTGAAAAGGGGGGTGGAGAAACATCTGTGTTTTTGCCAGTTATGAACTGGGATTCCTGTTTAGCTCCCCGGAAGGTGCAAATGGACACTTTTTGTCACATCCTGCTGATTTCTCAACAGAGAAGATCCACAACGAGATTGAACGTGTGATTGGTCGGAATCGCATTCCCAACATGGATGACCGTCCCCTGATGCCCTATACAGATGCTGTGATCCACGAGATCCAGAGATTCTCAGATCTGGTCCCAGCAGGGTTAGCAAGACGTGTGACCATTCCCAAGGTACGTGGATACGCCATTCCCAAGGTACTGTGGTTTAATTCATTCCTGAGCCTTAGACTCCGCCCTTCATTACATTTTCCAGACAAGTTTTGTGGGCTAGCAAATTCCCCTGAGGCACCTCTGTCTCTGACCTGTCTGCCATCATCATTGTGGGGGTATCCGAGTCAAATCCAAAATAAGACCTGAAGAGCCCAGCCAGATGATTTGGCGTTGCTTCCACATCTGCTCGTGCTGCCTTCCTCAAAGGAGTGTTGGTAGTTATAGGGCTTAAAGGGGTTTAATTCTAAACATTTCCCCCTTCCCTTCTCATCAGGAAGAACTCTTTGAGGGTAATAGCTTTGGGGCTGTGGAAAGCGCTCCTTCAGAAGGTGGTGGAATCTCTTTCCATTAAGGTTTTTCAACAGAGGTTGGATGGCCATCTGTAATGGATGCTTTAGTTGAGATTTCTTCGTCACAGGTGGCTCCACTAGATGGCCCACAAGATCCTATCCAGCTCTGCAATTCTATGATGCTAAGATTCTCTCCCTCTCTTGTTCAGGGGACTGAAGTCTTCCCTGTGCTTGGATCTGTGCTGAGAGACCCCAAACATTTTGCAAGACCGGATGTGTTTGACCCCCAACATTTCCTGGATGACAATGGGCAGTTCAAGAAGAATAAGGCTTTTATGCCTTTCTCGGTTGGTGAGTGAGGCCCCTTCCCTTTCCAAGGTACTGCCAAGCCCTTTATAACAGCCCCCTGGAAGCCTGTATTCACCTTCCTCCTCTTTCCTAGGGAAACGCTCTTGCTTTGGGGAGCCCCTCGCTCGGATGGAACTCTTCCTCATCCTCACCAGCATCCTGCAGAACTTCCGCCTCAAATCTCCCATCCCACCTGAAAAGCTCGAAATTTCTCCCATGCTGGTTGGCCTTGCCACCCTTCCGCATTTTTATGAAATGTGTGCCATTCCACTCTGAAGGTGGTCAGGTGTCTTGGAGAAGCAGAATCCCATCGTCACCCACCTTGGCCACCTAAAGGCAGGTACACACATACACAATCTAATGTCCGCACCACCATAATTTTAGCAATGACAATGTTTAACATTTTTCTATTTTCTGGAATTATTTTCTTTGTCTACATATTTAGTATATTAGTATCTTGTGAATGTTTATTTTTCTGCTGCACCCCTAATTGAGGAAGCTGTAAGATCAAATATTTTGTCTTGGTTCTCTATTATCTTCTTTTGCCTGCATTTCTATTTATAAGGCATACGCAAACCCCAGCTGTAAAATCACCCCACAAAATTCTAATGCTGTCTGCTATTGCCATGTTGTGAATAAAGAGATTACAGATTTCACTTTGGAGCTGTCATTTCACTCCACTTTTTAGTAGAACAGTTGACTCTACCCTCCATTTTATGCCCCCTGACTGTTTTGTTTTTAAAAAAATAATATTTATTAAAAATTTCCAATCAAACCAAATCATATATTCTGAATTATACACATTATCCAATAATCAAACAATCCCAATGTTATGCCTAATTATAAATTATTATTATTATCATTATTATCTGGCTTCCCATGCTTCGAGATCGGAGGGAATCCTAATCATCTCATAGTTCTACTGCATTTCAAAATATTACAATAATTCCCTTAATATATTCTGGTGTTAACCCCTCATTATTTTCAGCAGCCTCTTTGCAAGTGAGTTTAAGTCCAAATAAAATATTTCTGTGTGGATTTTATGTCTTTAGTCTTCTTTATAGTCCAAATCTGTAGTCCAAGATTCCCCTCTGTCAATTCACATCCTCTCTTCACAAACTGGTGTTTCTGCCGAATCAGTCCAGGAACCTTCCACTGCAGGTAGCTGCGATATCGACACACAGTCCAGATAAAATCAAATCATGGCATCTGCTCAATGTTGCTCCTAGTAAACTGGAAGTACAAGTATCGAAAAATAAAATGTTAGAGGTTTAACACACACACACCCAATAGCAATATAATTTATTTCAGCTAGCTGGTCAGTCTACTTTCGGTTTCACTCCTGGCTCCTTGCTGAATTAATACTGTGCCACAAACCTCCCAAGCAGATATCCAAAGTTCTTTGGCATTTCTCCAGTTGTTAATGAGGTGTCTCTTCTACTCCAGTATAATAAATCGGGGGGTCTTTTAATCTTCTTCCAAGAAACCAAGAGACAAAGGCTTTGATTGTCCGTTTGTTTTTGTTTTTGCAATCATTTCCACACATAGTAATTGTTAGAGTTATTAAAACCTTATTATATCAACAAATGCAAGTTTTTTAGTCTCACTTGCTTTCATAAGTCTGGTAGTCATTTCTTAAAGAGGGAACAAAATAAAAAAAATTCCTTCCAGCAGCACCTTAAAGACCAACTAAGTGTGTTTTTTTTTTGTTGTTGTTTTTGGTATGAGCTTTTGTGTTCATGCACACTTCTTCAGATACACTGAAATAGAAGTCACCAGACGCTTATATGTAGAGAAAGGGTGGGGAGGGGATGCACTGTTGGCATCTCAGGACTATTTAATTGCTCATCCTCTAACATTGTGTATGCCATCAAATGCCAACAGTGCCCTTCAGCTCTCTATATTGGACAAACAGGCCAAAGCCTACGCCAAAGGATAAATGGACATAAATCTGACATCAGGAACCACAAGACAGAGAAACCAGTAGGAGAACACTTCAATCTCCCAGGACATTCTATACAAGATCTCAAAGTAGCTGTCTTGCTACAAAAGAATTTCAGAAACAGACTGGAAAGAGAAGTTGCTGAATTGCAACTCATTAGCAAGCTTAAAACCATGGAGGGACCTGGTTTGAACAGAGACATAGGATCCTTATCTCATTATACATGATCAAGCTTTCCTTAGCACCTCAGCCCTTGCTTTCCCCCCACAAGACCAATTGCAGTCATTAACAGTCGTTAACAGTCATCTACAGGTTTACCACTCCTATCAGCCCATCACCCATTCCCATCACCCCCACCCCCCACCCTCTGAATATACATAAGGGTCTGGTTGCTTCTGTTTCAGTGTATCTGAATGCATGCACACGAAAGCTCATACCAAATAAATACCAAAATAAAAACTTATTTTTCACCAAGCTTAAAACGATGGAGAGACCTGGTTTGAACAGAGACGTTGGATTCTTATCTCATTAGACATGATAAAGTGATCTTTAGTCATCTCACCCCTTGCTTTTTCATGCAAGACCATTTGCAGTTGTTTACAGTCGTCAACAGCTATCAGTCAGTCAATCACCCATTTCCACCACCCACCCTTTCTCTACATATAAGCATCTGGGGACTTCTATTTCAGTGTATCTGAAGAAGTGTGCATGCACACGAAAGCTCATACCAAAATAAAAAACTTAGTTGGTCTTTAAGGTGCTGCTGGAAGGATTTTTTTTATTTTGTTTCGACTACGTCAGACCAACATGGCTACCTACCTGTAACTTAAAGAGGGAAATCGCCAAATGTAATCACATAGACAAATATTGAATCATAGAATCATAGAATAGAATCATAGAATCATAGAGTTGGAAGAGACCACAAGGGCCATCCAGTCCAACCCCCTGCCAAGCAGGAAACACCATCAAAGCATTCCTGACAGATGGCTGTCAAGCCTCTGCTTAAAGACCTCCAAAGAAGGAGACTCCACCACACTCCTTGGCAGCAAATTCCACTGCCGAACAGCTCTTACTGTCAGGAAGTTCTTCCTAATGTTTAGGTGGAATTTTCTTTCTTGTAGTTTGAATCCGTTGCTCCGTGTCCGCTTCTCTGGAGCAGCAGAAAACAATCTTTCTCCCTCCTCTATATGACATCCTTTTATATATTTGAACATGGCTATCATATCACCCCTTAACCTTCTCTTCTCCAGGCTAAACATACCCAGCTCCCTAAGCCGTTCCGCATAAGGCATCGTTTCCAGGCCTTTGACCATTTTGGTTGCCCTCTTCTGGACACGTTCCAGCTTGTCAATATCCTTCTTGAACTGTGGTGCCCAGAACTGGACACAGTACTCCAGGTGAGGTCTGACCAGAGCAGAATACAGTGGTACTATTACTTCCCTTGATCTAGATGCTATACTCCTATTGATGCAGCCCAGAATTGCATTGGCTTTTTAAGCTGCTGCATCACACTGCTGACTCATGTCAAGTTTGTGGTCAACCAAGACTCCTAGATCCTTTTCACATGTACTGCTCTCAAGCCAGGTGTCTCCCATCCTATATTTGTGCCTTTCATTTTTTTTGCCCAAGTGTAGTACTTTACATTTCTCCTTGTTAAAATTCATCTTGTTTGCTTTGGCCCAGTTGTCTAATCTGTTAAGGTCATTCTGAAGTGTGATCCTGTCCTCTGGGGTGTTAGCCACCCCTCCCAATTTGGTGTCATCTGCAAACTTGCTCAGGATTCCCTCAAGCCCATCATCCAAGTCATTGATAAAGATGTTGAACAAGACTGGGCCCAAGACAGAACCCTGTGGCACCCCACTAGTCACTACTCTCCAGGATGAGGAGGAGCCATTGATGAGCACCCTTTGGGTTCGGTCAGTAAGCCAGTTACAAATCCACTGAATGGTAGCATTGTCTAGCCCACATTTTACCAGCTTCTTTACAAGAATACCATGGGGCACTTTGTCAAAGGCCTTGCTGAAATCAAGATAGGCTACATCCACAGTGTTCCCTTCATCTACCAGGCTTGTAATTCTGTCAAAAAATGAGATCAGATTAGTCTGACATGACTTATTTTTCAGGAACCCATGCTGACTTTTAGTGATCACAGAGTTTCTTTCTAGGTGCTCACAGACTGTTTGCTTAATGATCTGCTCTAGAATCTTTCCTGGTATTGATGTCAGGCTGACTGGGCGGTAATTGTTTGGGTCCTCTCTTTTCCCCTTTTTGAAAATAGGGACAACATTTGCCCTCCTCCAGTCTGCTGGAACTTCGCCTGTTCTCCAGGAATTTTCAAAGATTATTGCCAGTGGTTCTGAAATCACCTCTGCCAGTTCTTTTAATACTCTTGGATGTAGTTCATCTGGCCCTGGAGACTTGAATACATCTAAACTAGCCAAGTATTCTTGTACTACCTCCTTACTTATTCTGGGCTGTGTTTCCCCTGCTGAATCATCTGCTCCATATTCTTCAGGTCGGGCGTTGTTTTCTTTCTTGGAGAAGGCTGAGGCAAAGAAGGCATCGAGGAGTTCTGCCCTTTCTCTGTCCCCTGTTTGTGTTTCACCATCTTCTCCTCTGAGTGACCCCACTGTTTCCTTGTTTTTCCTTTTGCTACGGACATACCCATAAAAGCCCTTTTTGTTGCTTTTAACCTCTCTGGCGAGCCTGAGTTCATTCTGTGCTTTAGCTTTTCTGACTTTGCCTCTACACGTGCTGGCTATATGTTTGAATTCCTCTCTGGAGATTTCCCCCCTTTTCCATTTTTTGTACATATCCCTTTTAAATCTTAACTCAGTCAAAAGTTCTTTAGATAGCCAGCCTGGCTTCTTTAGGCACCTTCCATGTTTCCGTCTCATTGGTATTGCCTGAAGTTGTGCTTTTAATATCTCCCTTTTAACAAACTCCCAACCATCATGAACTCCCTTCCCTTTTAGTATTACTGTCCATGGGATTTCACCCAGCGTTTCCCTAAGTTTTCCGAAGTCGGCTTTCTTAAAGTCTAGAATTTGGACCTTAGTATGCTTGGTTGCTCCTTTCCGCTGGATAATAAACTCCAGAAGAGCATGGTCACTCCCACCTAATGATCCTGCCACTTCTACCCCACTAACCAAGTCATCACTATTGGTTAGGACCAGATCTAAAATGGCTGATCCTCTTGTTGCTTCTCCCACTTTCTGGACAATGAAGTTGTCTGCAAGGCCAGTGAGGAATCTGTTCGACCTTATGCTCTTGGCTGAGTTTGACATCCAACAAATATCAGGATAGTTGAAATCCCCCATTACTACTATCTCACTTCCTTTGGAATGCTTGGCCATCTGTTCCAGGAAGGCATCATCTGTGTCCTCAGTTTGGCTTGGGGATCTATAGTAAACTCCCACAATGAGATCACTGTTGTTTTTCTCTCCCTTAATTTTGACCCAGATACTCTCAATTTGGCTTTGAAGTTTTAAATCCTGAATCTCTTCACAGGTATACATATCCCTAACATATAAAGCTACTCCTCCTCCTTTCCTGTTTGGTCTATTTCTCTTAAATAGATTGTATCCCTCTATTACTACATTCCAGTCATGAGACTCATCCCACCAGGTTTCAGTGATGCCTATTATGTCATATTTAGTTTGCTGTACCAAGAGCTCAAGTTCATCTTGTTTATTTCCCATGCTCTGTGCATTAGTATACAGACATTGAAGACCGTTGATCATTCCCCCATGTCTCTTATTTAAGGATATTTTCGTCCCACCACTAGGTCTGCATGCTGCTTGCTCCATTTGGTCCTTGACATTTGGATGAACATCTTCAGCATTTGATAGACTCCTACCTTCAGGACCACTGTCTCCCTCCCCCATATAAGTCAGTTTAAAGCCCTCCTGATGAGGTTTTTGAGTTTCATGGCAAAAACATTCCTCCCAACTTTTGTGAGGTGCAGTCCATCACTTGCCAGAAGTCCATCTTCAAGAAACTGCAGACCGTGATCTAGGAATCCAAACCGTTCTTGTTTGCACCATTTGCGAAGCCAGTTGTTCACTTCCCCTATTTTTCCCTCTCTCCCTGGGCCATGTCGTTCAACTGGGAGGACAGAAGAGATGACAATTTGTGCATCTAATTGCTTCAACTTCCTGCCCAGAGCCTCATAATCATTTTTGATCTTCTGTAAGCTATGGCTTGCAGTGTCATTAGTTCCCACATGCACCAAAAGGAAGGGGTATTTGTCGGTGGGAGGAAGGGGTATTTGTCGGTATTGAAAGAAAGTAAATAAAGGCTCACCCCCACCCCTTTCTATTCCGTCAAACCAGCATCACAGATGATAATCCCTTTTCCAATCGAGTCTTCTAAGTCTTCAGAGGCTGAATTGATTAGCAGAGAAAATCCTCCCTCTTCACTCAAAGCATGTCCATAATTTAAATCCAATTTTTCATCTTAAGAAATGGAGACTTCTCGCTAGCGGAGACTGCTTCGGAGAGTGCCAGAATAGTGCGGGGGCTTTCAATCCAGCACACACATACCCAGTTATTCCCTCCAGATCTGGGGCCAGGTGTTGGGTGACCGTGGATGAGACTATTTCCTCCGGCCCTGGAGGAGTTTGGGAGGCTGATGACACCCACCTCAGCCTCTAATTGCGTGTGCAAAATGGAGGTGATGGAATTTCAGCCATCTTCTTTTTCTTTTTTTTCAAATAATTTTTATTCAATTTTCCAAATAAACAAACAACACATAAACACAACAAATACAAAACCTCTTATCTCCACCTCTCAATTCAATTTGCTCTGCCGAGCTATGACTTCCCTCCCTCCCACCATTCGGCTTGCCAGTTCCTTCTCCAGGTGGATCAAGTTTAGTCAAAACTCTCCACTATGACCTGTCCATCTTGGGTGGCCCTGCATGGCATAGCTCATAGCTTCTCTGAGTTATTCAAGCCCCTTCGCCACGACAAGGCATGAAGTGTCAGCTTCTTATAGCAAAATTCCGGCTTAAACTGAAGAAAGTAGGAAAAACCACTGGGCCAGTAAGATACAATCTAAATCAAATACCTTATGAATACACAGTGGAAGTGGGGAACAGGTTTCAGGATTTATATTTGGTGGACAGAGTGCCTGAAGAACTATGGATGGAGGCTCGTAACATTATACAGGAGGCAGCAACGAAAACCATCCCAAGGAAAAGGAAATGCAAGAAAGCAAAATGGCTGTCCAATGAGGCCTTACAAATAGCGGAGGAGAGGAGGCAAGCAAAATGCAAGGGAGATAGGGAAAGATACAGGAAGCTGAATGCAGATTTCCAAAAAATAGCAAGGAGAGACAAGAGGGCCTTCTTAAACGAGCAATGCAAAGAAATAGAGGAAAACAATAGAATGGGGAAAACCAGAGATCTGTTCAAGAAAATTGGAGATATGAAAGGAACATTTCGTACAAAGATTACCATAATAAAGGACAAAAGTGGTAAGGACTTAACAGAAGCAGAAGACATCAAGAAGAGGTGGCAAAAATACACAGAGGAATTGTACCAGAAAGATATGGAAGTCTCGTACATCCCAGGTAGTGTGGTTGCTGACTTTGAGCCAGACATCTTGGAGAGTGAAGTCAAATGGGCCTTAGAAAGCACTGCTAATAACAAGGCCAGTGGAAGTGATGATATTCCAGCTGAACTATTTAAAATTTTAAAAGATGGTGCTGTTAAGGTGCTACACCCAATATGCCAGCAAGTTTGGAAAACTCAGCAATGGCCAGAGGATTGGAGAAGATTAGTCTACATCCCAATCCCAAAGAAGGGCAGTGCCAAAGAATGCTCCAACTACCGCACAATTGCCCTCATTTCACACGCTACAAGGCAGGCTTAGGCAGTATGTGGCCCAAGAACTCCCAGAAGCGCAAGCTGGATTTCGAAGGGGCAGAGGAACCAGGGACCAAATAGCAAACATGCGCTGGATTATGGAGAAAGCTAGAGAGTTCCAGAAAAAGTCTACTTCTGCTTCATTGACTCTGCAAAAGCCTTTGACTGTGTCGACCACAGCAAACTATGGCAAGTTCTTAAAGAAATGGGAGTGCCTGATCACCTCATCTGTCTCCTGAGAAATCTCTATGTGGGACAAGAAGCTACAGTTAGAACTGGATATGGAACAACTGATTGGTTCAAAATTGGGAAAGGAGTACGACAAGGCTGTATATTGTCTCCCTGCTTATTTAACTTATAAGCAGAATTCATCATGCGAAAGGCTGGACTAGATGAATCCCAAGCCGGAATTAAGATTGCCGGAAGAAATATCAACAACCTCAGATATGCAGATGACACAACCTTGATGGCAGAAAGTGAGGAGGAATTAAAGAACCTTTTAACGAGGGTGAAAGAGGAGAGCATAAAATATGGTCTGAAGCTCAGCATCAAAAAAAAACCAAGATCATGGCCACTGGTCCCATCACCTCCTGGCAAATAGAAGGGGAAGAAATGGAGGCAGTGAGAGATTTTACTTTCTTGGGCTCCTTGATCACTGCAGATGGTGACAGCAGTCACAAAATTAAAAGACGCTTGCTTTTTTGGAGAAAAGCAATGACAAACCTAGACAACATCTTAAAAAGCAGAGACATTACCTTGCCGACAAAGGTCCGTATAGTTAAAGCTATGGTTTTCCCAGTAGTGATGTATGGAAGTGAGAGCTGGACCATAAAGAAGGCTGATCGCCGAAGAATTGATGCTTTTGAATTATGGTGCTGGAGGAGACTCTTGAGAGTCCCATGGACTGCAAGAAGATCAAACCTATCCATTCTTAAGGAAATCAGCCCTGAGCGCTCACTGGAAGGACAGATCGTGAAGCTGAGGCTCCAATACTTTGGCCACCTCATGAGAAGAGAAGACTCCCTGGAAAAGACCCTGATGTTGGGAAAGATTGAGGGCACTAGGAGAAGGGGACGACAGAGGACGAGATGGTTGGACAGTGCTCTCGAAGCTACGAACATGAGTTTGACCAAACTGCGGGAGGCAGTGGAAGACAGGAGTGCCTGGCGTGCTATGGTCCATGGGGTCACGAAGAGTCGGACACGACTAAACGACTAAACAACAACATGACCACCACATATGATAAAATTCACCATCTTTAACTTTACATTTCCAGCAAACTTTACTACTCGTTCTATATAATAATAATTTATTATAATTTATTATTTATACCCCGCCCATCTGGCTGGGTTTCCCCAGCCACTCTTGGCGGCTTCCAACCGAATATTAAAACAGAACAGCATTACTGTTCTATACATTTTTGCTAGTTTAACTGGTTTCAAGTACCATCTATACATCATTTTCATTACATTTTCCTTCAAAGCGGTACATGCTGTAAACTTCAATGTTTCATTCCACAATTTCAACCACGCATCATATTCAATATTGTACCCAAAATCTTTTGCCCACTTTATCATCACATCTTTTGTCAACTCATCTTTCGTATACCATTCTAACAAAAAATTATACATCTTTGACAACAATTCAGTTCTGGAAATGAATCAATCAATCAAATTTTATTCGACCGTCAGTCAGAAATGAGCATCTATCCATACAAAAATTAAAACATTTAAACATCTAAAAGAACTTAAACTTAAACCGACAATAAGAAACAGACTATACAATTAGACCCATGTCATTGCTGTCAATTTTGACTTTACGGCGCTTATGGGCCAGAAAAAGAAATTTGGCCACCAAGGAGGCAGTTGGTCCAGTAAACTTGTTCAACAGAAACAAAACTTGTCTTTCTCTGGCTACAGGGATAAATTGGCATAGGAGTGGAACTATGAGTTTTTGTCTAAGATCTGCATAGAATGGGCAGATCAAAAGAATATGTTCAGTTGACTCAACCACTCCCAGGGCACAATGACAAGTTCTCTGGGCATATGGGACTCCCCTGTACCTTCCTAACAATACCTCCGATTCCAGGACATTTAACCTAGCAGCAGTGAGGAGTCTACAGTATTCTACATAGTGGATTTCCGCAAGATCAGGGGCTGGTGTAATCTGAAATATCTGACCCCCCAAGAACATCCCAGGTTTCACAAGGGCAATGTTCTCTTGTCTAGTAATGTCACTCAGTCTTTGAGAGACCACAGCTCTCTGGTTTGACTAAATGTCATAGGCTCCAGGAAAAGATGTGACAATCCGCAGGCCTGCACTTGATTTATGACCTCCTTTTCCCATGATGATTGGACATCATCCCTCAATATCAAGGGGGCCATGCCCACCGGGTTGAAGCATAGCTTGAGCCATAGCCAGAGTTTTGCCTTCAAGGCCACATACCGGAATGCTTGCCAACCAACCTCTAATCTCATGACCGCCCCCGCTACAGAAGGGGGGATCCTCAGGATGCTCTAAGAAATCGTGATTGGATGGATTCCAATCTGAGATAATCTGAGATAATCCCTATGGGCACCCGGGGAAATGCTCACCAACAGGAGGGGAAGGACTTTCATTTGAAACAGTCTCAAGGCAAGTTTCACTGATTGAGCCTGGTTCTTAGCATATAGATATCTAATCATCATGACTGCTTTAGATGCGTTTGTAGTTATACAATCTCTACGAGCCAGAAAGGACCTATTTGATCAAATTACTTGTCCCAGATATTTGAAACAGTTAACCTGCTCTAATGTAGTACCATTCCTCGACCACGAGTGAAGTTTTGGTCAGGCAGAGAAGGCCATAATCTTGGTTTTAGCATAATTAGGTTGAAGCTCATGCTGTACACAGTATTCATGGAGTGCTTGTAGCATTCTCCGCAGCCCAATGTGAGATCTAGCTAGGAGTGCGGCATCATCCGCATACAGGAGAACATTTAATAATCAACCAGCTATTTTAGGGGGGTGGTAAGCATTATTGCCCATGTGGGCCACCAGCGAATTAACGTAAAAATTAAACAGTGCTGGGGCCAACAGGCAGCCCTGTCTTACTCCCCTAGAGGTGGCGACAGGGTTAGACACTAGACCAGGCATAGGCAACCTTTGGCTCCCAGATGTTTTGGAACTACAACTCCCATGATCCCTGACCACTGGCCCTGTTAGCTAGGGATCATGGGAGTCGTAGTTCCAAAACATCTGGGAGCCAAAGGTTGCCTATGCCTGCACTAGACCATTATTATCTAGCCTGATTCTCAGAAAGGTGTTTGCATGCAGATTAATGATCAGATGAGGAAGACGATGATCAATTGTTGTGGCAGCCAGTTTTGTCCATAGCTTTCCCCTAGAAATCCAGTCAAAGGCCTGTTTGAAGTCAATAAAGGCCACATGCAGAGCTTTGGGGGCTTTGCCTGCATACTTTTCAGCCAGGTGGTTCAATATTAATATTTGGTCCGTTGTAGATCCTCCGGGGCGAAACCCTGCCTGTTCATGGAAATGAATATGACCTTGAAGAGAGCATCGACCAACCGACCCAACCCCAGAAAGAGAAGCAGAAGATGTGACTTGAGATTAAAATGTTAGCACCTCTCCATTCAGAAGTTAGCCATTTGGAAATGAAAAGAAAAAGTGCACAAAAAAGTAACAAGAAAAGTTTGGAAATCAATCAGAAAGGAGGTGTCTTCTAGGAGACTCAGATGGTGGAACTTCTGGGATTCTGTCTCTATCATTGACTCCCTGGACTACCCTATTACTGCCACAGACACCCCTTTGCAGCCTCTTTCTCAGTTTCTCTCCTCCTAGTCTTACACCAGCAGAGACCCTGTCAAATGATAGGGACTTCTGAGAAATGGGGTGAGAGAAGTGTGCTTGCCTCTGGGACTCCTTGAAGCTCCCTTGGTGGTGCTGGCAACTCCCTGTCACCACTATCTGTCCATCTGAACTTTGCTCTGGAAGGTCTTCTCTTGACCTGAAAGAAGATGTTGAGCAGAGAGTAAACAAGTTGCACAACTTCAAGAAGCGGGTTCTTTCAAAGATATGTAACAGGCTCAAGTCAGGCTGGGCAGGTATTTTCCCTTCCCAGCTGGTCAGCAATGCATTGCCTGTAGAGCTCCACAGGCTACCCACAACCTTCCCATGGATCTCCTGACAGCAGCAGCCCTTTTCCTAGTCATCTGCCTCTCTTGCCTGATGGTCCTCTCAACATGGTGGCAGATGCACCGCAAAAGCCAGATGCCACCTGGACCAACTCCCCTCCCCTTCATTGGGAACCTGCTCCAACTCAACACAAGTGATATCTACCGTTCACTCATGAAGGTAACTTTCTATAATGTGTCAGTTATCCACTCTCTGATTTGTTATTATCAAATCATTTTGTATAGTGCTGCTTAATGATGATCACTCCATTCAATCCGTCCACCCACCCTTCTGTCTCTGTCTCTGTCTCTGTCTCTCTCTCTCTCATTCCTCATAACTCTCCTTCCACCACATTCTCCAACTTTTGATTCTCTCTCTGAAGTCTATGAGGTGTTGGGGAGAAGCAGTATACTTGGTGGGGGACACAGCATGTTCCTTTTGGGTTGTTAATTCCCTCTCCCCTCCATGGCTCCAAGAAGCTGTCAGCATGCAACAGTGGCCAGACCCCAGAAAACAGCTGAAACTCACTGGCTGAAATAGGTGAAGGTATCCGGTGGGTTGCAAACCCTCAGTTAGTTAGGGAGGTGCCTAGTATGTGATGATGGGCTGCAGAATACTGAGACCAACAGTGGGTCCAACAGTCAAGAAAGCAATTTCTGCATGCAGAGAGAAATGGGGGCCAGAAGGGGCTCATCAACCTGAGAAGGAAGACAATCTAGGAGAACTCTGATCCTAAACCTCCACTGCTTTGCGGTTACACTCATTCATGGGAAAGGAATAAACTCTGAGGGGGGGGAATCTGTACCCGCTGCCTTGTGATATATGTTTGGGGGATAAAGAGTAGACCATATGCAAATCCAGAGTGGAGTCCCTAAGGCGCTTGGATGATGTCTTGCTCGCCTCCTTCTGGCAACTCCTGCAGCCAAGCTGGTGCAAGTGTATTGCTTTGTTTCCCCTCGGGCCACATCACTGAGGCTGTGAATAGGATCTTGTCCAGGAACCCCCTACACACTGCCCAGGCTTGCACCCCGGAAAGGTAACTTTGGTGCTGTAGATACAGATTTTCTCTCTTCATTATTCTGTTTCATGGAATTTGGGAATGGAGGGAAGTGCCGATAGCTGATAGCCACAATGGATCTGCTTTGCCTCCGCAGTTGGAGGCAGCAATGCCTCTGCATCCCAGTTTCTGGAAACCACATGAGGGAAGAGCGCTCTTGCGTTCGGGTCCTGCTTGAAGGTTTCCCAGAAGGGGCATCTGGTTGGTCACTCTCAGAGCAGGATACTGGACTCTAGATGTGCTCCCTTTTAACCTGATCCAGCAGGCTCTCCTTGTGCTCTCTTTTCACAGATCCGTGAGAAATATGGTCCTGTCTACACCATCCACTTAGGGCCCCGCCGTGTTGTGGTCTTGTGTGGATACGATGCCGTGAAGGAGGCCCTGGTGGACCAGGCTGAAGAGTTTGGTGGCCGTGGAGAGATATCCATAATTAATTGGCTTTTCCGGGGTTATGGTCAGTTTCTTCTTCAGCAATTCTTGGCCAGAGCACATTATTACTGGTACTGGCATTTATATGGCACCTTTTAGCAAACCTAGCTCTGGAGAGTCTCAATGGTGGTTCTGTGTTGTAGAGTATTGTTATACCCATTTTCCTGAGGAGGGAAATGAGCCTGAGAGTCTCTCTCTCTCTATTAAAAAACCACATATATCTTAGGGCAGGCATCCCCAAACTGCGCCCCACGTATGCTTAAGATGGCCCTGCCTACAACTCCAATGATCCCTAGTTAACAGGACCAGTAGTCAGGGATGATGGGAACTGTAGACCAAAACATTTGCGCGGCCGAAGTTTGGGAATGCCTGTCTTAGGATGTTCTCCCAAAAGCTGAATTCTGAACTTTAAAACTGGACAAGATTTGAAAATGAAGACGTTTTCATCATTATTATTTGTTGGAGGTGGGGGGGAATCTCCATCATTGTGTGTTTTCAGCCACATTCCCACTGAGTGCACATTCTCCTATTCCTCCTTCCCATTACTCCTCATTTGCTTCTCAGGGGTTTTCTTGAGTAATGGGGAAAGGGCCAAACAGCTACGCCATTTCTCCATCATGACGCTGAGGAATTTTGGGGTGGGAAAGAGATCCTTCGAAGAGCGGATCCTGGAGGAGACCCACTTCCTGCTGGAATCCCTGAGGGCAACAAAAAGTGAGCTCAGTTTTGGTATCTTCAAGAAATGCTGCTTAATGAGTTACAGAAATGTGGCATAATGGCTTACAAGTAATAGTAACTGTTGATGTTTAACTGAGAATTTAATGCTGAATCTTTGGGTTTAATTTTGATGATATTTCATGAGTTTTTACAGTAGCTATTAATTGTTGTTTTTATGTGTATACTCTTTTAATTAATATTCTGCAAGCCACCTTGAGGGCTTTAAATGAACAGCGAGGGAGAAATCACCAGATGAAAGAAAACACCATTAAAGACTGGATTGATTTGCAAAGGGTTGACTTGATTTGCTCCAAGGTTGAGTGACTTGGGGGTCTCTCTTTCTAGGTGAACCCTTTGACCCCACTTTTGTCCTGAGCCGCTCAGTGTCCAACATCATCAGCTCCATCGCCTTTGGCAACCGCTTTGAATACGAAGATCAGGAGTTTCTCTCCTTGCTCCGCGCTATACTGGAAGTCTTCCAGTTTGCTTCCACCTCTTGGGGACAGGTAAATTGGAGGGGAAGTGGAGGACTTCCGTCGTGAGTTTGTGAATAATGCAATTTCTCTTTATCTACTCAAGGCATGGTATGCAGGACAGCCACTACTGGGTGGGGCTCTCTCATTACCCCAAAGTCCAGCAATGGTCAAGACACAGGGTTAGAAGCTGTAGCATCACCAGCTAAAGAGCTAGATCACATTCAGGGGTCTGAGTGAGCCTGACCAACAAAAGCCAATATTACAGTCTTCCATACAAGCAGAAGCTAAGTTCTCCACAAGTGGGCAGAACTTGGGAAAAGCTTCAAAATGGTTTTGATATCTGTTGAAGCAGGCGTCTCACTCTGAGCTCTCCATGGTGCTGCAACTCCTTATCTGCCTTGCTCTTTGGTCAGGCTCTGCCTGGAGCAAGTTTACAATGTTGCTTCAACCAGAGCGAAACTCAGATTGAGGCACTGAATTCCTCCCCACCGCCTGATTCTTCCTCCAAGTTGCCTTCCTTCTCACTCAAAGAGGAGAAGTCAGGCCCTGAGGTTTTGTCTGTGATGAGTTTATTGCTTAGTCAGCACCAAGTTATATCTGGGTGTAATCAGGAGTACCTTCTGTCTGTTCTTCTTGGAGACAAACTTCTCAAGTCTCCCTTCCTTTCAAGCCTCCTGTTTTTCCCAAACTTTCCATGATTACGAAGAACGGAGAGAGAAACTCCTGCTTCTGCCTGCCCCCCAAATCCATCTTAACTTACTTTGTTCAATATCTTTTCTCTCTCTTCCTCCCCCGAACTCTGTATTCCTCCAAACCCAACACACACAGCTCTCCTACATGTTCTCGGGCATCATGCAGCACCTGCCTGGCCCACAAGAGAAATTCTTCAAGAAGCTGTTGGGTCTGAAGGAGTTCATTAAAAGGAAGGTAAAAGCAAACAAGGAGACCCTGGATCCCAACAACCCTCGAGATTTTATTGATTGCTTCCTAGTGAAAATGCAGCAGGTAAGATTATGATCTTCTAAGGACTATGATCAATTTCTGGGTAAGGAAACTTTGTAGATCCTGTTTGAACCAGGAACTTTTGAAACTTGGATGGCTTTAAAAGAGGTTTGGACACATTGATGGGGAGAGTTCTACTGAAGGCTACTGGCCAGGATGGCTGTACCCTGCTCTCCACGGGTTGGTTGCAACAATGCTTCTGAATACAGTTTGTTGGAAACCATGGGAGGGGAGAGGAATTTTTGTTCGAACCCTCCTTCCCAGTGGGGCATCTGATTGGCTGCTGTGAGAACAGGATGCTGGACTAGATGGGCCTGATTAAGCAGGCACTTCTCCTTTGCCTCTGTAACTTTTCTGCACAAAAGGACTCTGTGACACCTCCCTCCCTCCCACTCTACCCAACCCTCTGTTCCCCACACAATCACTGGGCTCCTTTTCAGCATGCCATGACTGCCCCTTCCCCTCATTGGATTGAGCATGACATCACTCCAGCTCAGCCAATCATTAGGAGAGAGAGAGCTTCATATACAGGAGGCAGTCAGATTGTAGTCTATCCCAAGATATAATCTGTGAAACGTCCTCTTTCCCCATTTTTCTTCTTGCTAGGAAGAAGAAAACCCAAACTCAGAGATCTTCCTAGAGAATCTCATTATGACAACCCTCAATGTCTTCTTTGCCGGTACAGAAACAGTCAGCACCACCTTGCGCTATGGGATTCTGCTTCTGCTGAAATACCCGGAGATTGAAGGTGAATGCAGAAGCAGGTGAAAAGGAGGGTGGAGAAACATCTTTGTTTTTGCTAGTTATGAACTGGGATTCTTGTTTAGCTCCCCGGAAGGTGCACATGGACACTTGTTGTCACATCCTGCTGATTTCTCAACAGAGAAGATCCACAAAGAGATTGAACGTGTGATTGGTCTAAATCGCATTCCCACCATGGATGACCGTCCCCTGATGCCCTACACAGATGCTGTGATCCACGAGATCCAGAGATTTGGTGACATGCTCCCCTTGGGTGTAGCAAGATGTGTGACCTGTGATACCAAGTTCCAGGGATACACCATTCCCAAGGTACTGTGGTTTCATTCATTCCTGAGCTTCCTGCTCTTCTGCTCCACCCTTCAGTACAATTTCCAGACAAGTTTTGTGGGCTAGTAAATTCCCCTGAGGCACCTCTGTCTCTGACCTGTCTGCCATCATCATTGTGGGGGTATCAGAGTCAACAAATCCAAAATAAGACCTGAAGAGCCCAGCCAGATGATGTGGTGTTGGTTCCACATCTTCTAGTACTGCCTTCCCCAAAGGAGTGTTGGTACTTATAGGGCTTAAAGGGGTTTAATTCTAACCTTCCAAAAGCCATTTCCCCCTTCCCTTCTCATCAGGAAGAACTTTTTGAGGGCAAGTGCTTTTGGACTGTGGAAAGGACTCCCTCAGATGTTGGTGGAATCTCTTTCCAGCAAGGTTTTTCAACAGAGGTTGGATGGCCATCTGTCATGGATGCTTTAGTTGAGATTTCTTCGTCACAGGTGGTTGCACTAGATGGCCCACAAGGTCCGTTCCAGCTCTGCAATTCTATGAATCTAAGATTCTCTCCCTCTCTTGTTCAGGGGACTGACGTCTTCCCTGTGCTTGGATCTGTGCTGAGAGACCCCAAACATTTTGCAAGACCAGATGTGTTTGACCCCCAACATTTCCTGGATGACAATGGGCAGTTCAAGAAGAATAAGGCTTTTATGCCTTTCTCGGTTGGTGAGTGAGGCCCTTTCCCTTTCCAAGGTACTGCCAAGCCCTTTATAACAGCCCCCTGAAAGCCTCTATTCACCTTCCTCCTCTTTCCTAGGGAAACGCTCTTGCTTTGGGGAGCCCCTCGCTCGGATGGAACTCTTCCTCATCCTCACCAGCATCCTGCAGAACTTCCGCCTCAAATCTCCCATCCCACCTGAAAAGATCGACATTTCTCCCATGCTGGTTGGCTTTGCCACCACTCCGCATTTTTATGAAATGTGTGCCATTCCCCTCTGAAGGTGGTCAGGTGTCTTGGAGAAGCAGAATCCCATCGTCATCCACCTTGGCCACCAAAAGGCAAGCAAGCACACACACTAATGTCCACACCACCATAATTTTAGCAATGACAATGTTTAACATTTTTCCATTTTCTGGAATTACTTCTTTTTCTACATGCATAGTATATTGCTGCCTTATTTCTTGTTAATGTTCATTTTACTGCTGCACCCCAATTGAGGAAGCTGCAATATCAAATATTTCATCTTGGTTCTCTAATCTCTTCTTTTACCTGCACTTCTTTTTATAAGGCATACACAAACCACAGCTGTAAAATCACCCCACAAAATTCTAATGTCGTCTGCTATTGCCATGTTGTGAATAAAGAGATCACAGATTTCACTTTGGAGCTGTCATTTCACTCCATTTTCTTGTAGAACACTCTACTCTCCATATTATGCCCCCCTCTGTTTTATTTTTTAAAAAATAATATTTATTTAAAATTTCCAATAAAACCAAATTATGAATTCCAAATTATACACATATTCCAATACTCAAACAATTCCAATGTTGTGCCTAATTATAAATTGTGGTTGTTTATTTATAAAGTGGTTGTTTATTTATTTAACATCTGATGGGAGAGCATTCCACAAGGTGGGCACCACTACCAAGAAGGCCCGCTGCCTGGTTTCCCCCTATTGGGTTGGCCCCAATAAAGGGACTTTGAGGGTTTTCAATATAAAAGTGACCTGCACAGCACCATTTGTCAACCATATATATATATGATTATAATGAATATTGATGTAAAGCCAATAAACCCTAACTGAACCATCATTACCCACATCAGCACAGCTAAAATTGGGCAGCAAGCAAAAAGTGATATGGGCTTTCCAAAATGGAAGAGCAAGAGATGCTCAAGGGAAGAGATAATTATACCCAGTTTTCTAAGCCTCCTTGAGCGCATAATGGCCAGAGGGAAGAGGAGTGCAGGGTGAATCAGGCAACTCTGGGTTTGTCCTTGGAGACACAGAACCAAACAAGCACGAAGATAGCCAACCTCATGTTATCAGATGGGGAGCCCTGAGTTCCGTTGCATCGTGCACTTTAAGGATTGGGAAATGTTGACCCAGATGGCCCATATGCTACAGGGAGAGGTTTAGAGAACATCACTTGGGCAATAAAAAGAAACAGCCAACTCCAAAATGCCTGTGAGCTGCAAGTAAACCTGAGATAAATCTGACGACTGGCAGATAATAGTCTTGCTGTTTCAAAATACCAGTGGAGGAATTCTTGTTTTGAGAGTTGGCTAGAGCACAAATAACTGGACTCTTGCCCCAGAACTGGACTGTTCACATTTATGTAGAAGGGAATCTTCTGGGTTTCTCTCCCTACCTCCTTCTCCCCCCCCCCCACCTCCAAATGACCCAAAAGACCTCTCTGAATTATGCAAAAATAATTCTGCAAGGAGGCAGCAAAAGTCTCCTTTCCCAAGGACCAGAGGGCAGGTGATCTGTGATGGGGTGACTTCCCCATGCTGTTGTCTCTCAAGGGCCAAGGCCACCACCTGCCTTTGGAGCTGGAGCTGTGACTTGCCCTCCGAGGCCAACGCATGAAGGCAGCCAACCAAGACAGGTCAGAAGCAGAATCCAGGAATTCCCAAAGGTCCCTATATAGAGCCTAGTGGAGTGTCCACATTGTTCCGCAGTTCCGCTTTTAGAAAAATGGTCTCTGAAGGAAGCCAGTTGATCCTCTCCATATACAATTGGCCGGGAAAGGGGGTGGGCAGGGAAGGAAGAAAAGAAGGGATCAAAAAACACAGGGCATTGGGCAGGGGAGCTACACTCAGAGCTTAAGAAAGGGAGGGTTTCTGTGCTTTGTATTGGAGCAACTGTTAGTTTTAAAATATGCATTTTGACCAATCCTTTTGACAAATTTGTAATATTGTTATGCATTGATCTATACATCTAAAGCTAACTGTGAACAGCACAGAGGGTAGTTTGCCTAGTATCAGAAAGACCTCTTCCTTCCCTACAGACCCTCTTGGGTGCTGAGATCAGCACAGGGGACCCCTCTTTACCAAGGTCCTCCGCATTCAGAGGTTTGGGGTGGGATAGGGCTCCATTGAAAATGGCTTCTCCATGAGAACCATTGTCTGGACCTCTCCAGACAAGGGAACGACTCTCCCTATCTCTGCGATCTCCTGGGTGATGCATATGCAACTAGGCAGTTGAATGTGTATGCGTACTCTGTCCATTTCCCTTCCTCCATGTGGCCCCAGGCACTGTCAACCTGCACTACGCCACTGAATGAACTCCCCCATTTTCCAGAGTTAAAAATAACATAATTTAATAGGAACTTATGAAAATAACGAAATCCACCCAGCTAAACTAAGACCCCAGCTGGCTCCCGAACCAGGCAGCTGTGTGTCCTCCTGGGTGCTGAAACATGGGTGCTGCCAATCCCTAACTCACTCTCTCTTTTTATAATAATTTTTATTAGTTTTAAATTACAATCAAATAATAGCCTCATTATAACAATACCAATTTATAATATAATTATAAATTCCAGTCGTTCAAATATACCAAATTATATAAACCATAGGCTCCCCTCCCCCACATGAAGTCTTCTCTCAAGTTCGAACTTTGCAGCTGGTTCTGATCTGCAGTTTGTGATCTCATCTCTTCTAGCACACGCCTGTACTTTAGTCCACTTAAGCTCTAATGAACAGTACCTCTGCTTCTTAATTACAGGTAGGTAGCCGTGTTGGTCTGACGTAGTCGAAACAAAAAATAAAATAAAATTCATTCCAGTAGCACCTTAGAGACCAACTAAGTATGCCATAGGTATGAGCTTTCGTGTGTATCTGAAGTGTGCATCTGAAGAAGTGTGATGGGACCACTGGCCATGATCTTAGTTGTTGTTTTTTTATGTTGAGCTTCAGACCATATTTTGCGCTCTCCTCTTTCACCCTCATTAAAAGGCTCTTTTAATGGGGGAAAAATTAATAATTAATTATTTGGATTACAATTTGGTTCTTTTTTTAGTTTATTGTTTTTAATTGGAGAATTGGAAGTTTGTATTGGAAAACTAATAAAAATGATTTAAAAAACAATTTAAATGCTGAAGGGAATTAATGATCTAAAATGTGGAACTGGCCCTGAGGGTTAGGTGGGGCACGTAGTCCAACTGCGGCAGGCCCTTATATTGCCTCTGGCTACATTCCTTGCCTTCACTCTCTCCTCTCCCTGACCTTCGGTATTTTGTGGCTCTCAGGAGGGAGGGTTCTTTCTTAAGAGAGACAGTGATCCAAAGTGGTTAGAGTGCAGGACAATGACCTGGCAGAGACCAGGGTTCAAATCACCACCAGATGGCCATGAAGCTCACTGGGTGGGACCTTGAGGGGCCAGTCACAGCCTCTCAACCTGGCCTACCCACAAGATAAAATGGGGAGGAGGATTCCATCAGCTTCAACCGATGGCCCAGCTATGCCCCTATCTGGAAAAGGGGTAGTCTAACTTCTGTTGTCTATGGTGACTTCTAGGATAAGTTGCTGTGATGCGTTCTCTGAAGACAGCTGGTGCAGAATTTGGTGGCCAGGTTGCTCACCGGGGGAAGACAGTTTGAACATATTGCACTTACATCTCCTCCAACATATCTGCAATGAAAATAGGGATGTCCAGTTCCATAATGATAATTTTATTATTTATACCCCACTAGAAAGTGACAAAAGGAAACATACAAAAAATACAGTGCAATACAATTAGTATAATTGCTTACACTTCCATAATCTTTATTTTGATATTAGTGCTATTATTATCTTAATGCATATATGGTTATTAATGACCTACTACATTCTGCATAAACTCATTCCAAATGTCCAAAGTCTACATCTACAAGCAATCCTTTCATGAGTTGCGAGTGTTGTCATGCTGTCAAGCCATTGAATAAAGGTCATCCTATCTTCATTCTTCCAGTTCATCAGTATCAGTCTCTTAGCCACTGTTAGGTCAGAATCTATTTTCATTGTGCCGTTGTCCATTTCCATACAATAGGTATACTGTATAATTTAAAAGAATATTCTCCTCTGAAAATGTTAACTTT
The DNA here is from genome assembly GCF_965207765.1 of Zootoca vivipara. Classification (NCBI taxonomy): domain Eukaryota; kingdom Metazoa; phylum Chordata; class Lepidosauria; order Squamata; family Lacertidae; genus Zootoca; species Zootoca vivipara. Next base: position 80,123,387 of record NC_142589.1, on the reverse strand, counting down.
TTCCATACAGTCCTATTTAAATAGTCCAGCAATTTCTCCCAAAACTTAGCAAGTACTGTATAGAACACTATAAAAATACATATTTCAAAGAGGTGTTGTCCTTATTACATCTCCAGCAAAAAAGCTACTTTAGCTAGTCCTTTTTTATACAAAAATAAAGGAGCCCAATAAATTCTCAATATTATTTTCTGTTGTATAAATCTCAGTTTAAGATCCATCAATGCCGTTGGTACTGAGTCTAAAACATTTTCCCACTGTTTGGGTGGTACAATTTGAAAGTTCCAGTTCTTTATTCCAACCATTTCTTAAAGTCTGCATATGAAACTTACTTATTGATAATAAATATCTGTAGAAAGTGATCATGTCTTTTTTTGTTTACAACCAATGATCCATTTGCTCCAATATCTCAGGTGTCTCAGAAGCTGAAAAAGCTGCTGTTCCAAACAAACTTGTCAGGAGGTGTTGTGCCTGGAGATATTGGGCCAGATCTGCTCTCTTAAAACAGCGAAAGTATGAAACTAATAATCTTCCTTGTCTATCTGTTGACTCAAAGTCAATACACCTGCTTACATCAAATTTTTCCATGGTACCATCATTTCCCCAATTTTTAAAGTAGGATTTCCCCAGAAAGTAACTTCAGCATGTGAGAATGGGTCAAATTTGCTTTTATTAAGACAATATATTCCATATCCTTCTAACTCACTTGATTGTTTCAAGAGTCACCAGAAATTTCAGATACTTTGATCCTAATATTGTCCAACCAACCAAAGGAGATAGATGATTAGATAGATAGATAGATAGATAGATAGATAGATAGATAGATAGATAGATAGATAGATAGATGATATAGATAGATAGATAGATAGATAGATAGATAGATAGATAGATAGATGATAGATAGATAGATAGATAGATAGATAGATAGATAGATAGATAGATAGATAGATGATATAGATGATAGATAGATAGATAGATAGATAGATAGATAGATAGATAGATAGATAGATGATAGATAGATAGATAGATAGATAGATGATAGATAGATGATAGATAGATAGATAGATAGATAGATAGATAGATAGATAGATAGATAGATAGATAGATAGTTTCTGAGGTTTCCCACATCGGAAAGTTAATACCAAGGGTATGTTTCCAATTTTGAATGCTTGACAATAGTTAGGCAGCGTGGTATAGGTCAAGATTCAGACAAAGAGATATATCGCAATGCCCCAGACCAGATGATAGTAAAACTTCACATTCATATTAAAAAAAGAAAACCCAAACAGTTCTTTCAAAGTCTGTCCCAGGAATGGAGATTGCAAGGTTCCAGAGAAGCAATTTCCCCTACATTATGGCAGACCTTTTCTGCCTCCCCAAAACTCTTCAGCATGCACCAAGCTGCACAGTTAACAATTCTTCCTTCACAGTGAATGTTTCAGCACAGGAAAGTGACAAGGAGGAAGAAAATAATAATAATAAATTTTTATTTATACCCCGCCCTTCCCGGTTCAGAAACCGGGCTCAGGGTGGCTAACAACAGATTTAAAACACTTAATTATGATACGACATAAAACAGCATAAAATACAGTATAAAATCATGAATAACAATAAAATTCAAAGTTCAAAAATCAATTTTTTGGGGGGGGGGAACCCATCCAATAAACATTAGATGGTCACCAGGGCTAGCTGGCTAAATTAGTCCTACTTGGGCCAGCGAGGAGGCCAGGGGAGAGTTAGCTGTGGGGTCCCAGAGCGGGTAATCTTCATAAAAAGGGGAGGGGGAGGGAAGAGAAGGGGAATAAAATATCAGGCTAAATTCAAATTGAAGGCCAGGCAGAATAGCTCTGTCTTACAGGCCCTGTGGAAGGAGGTTAAATCCTGTAAGGCCCTAGTCTCATGGGACAGAGCATTCCACCAGGTCGGAGCCATCACTGAAAAAGCCCTGGCCCTGGTGGAGGGTAGTCTGACTTCCTTAGGGCCTGGGACCTCTAAACTATTATTATTCATGGACCTTAAGGTCCTCTGCGGGGCATACCAGGAGAGGCGGTCCCATAAATACAAAGGCCCTAAGCCACATGACGGAGGAAAAGAGCAAACAGGGAATCTGACGGCTGGAATGGGGGATGAGGAGAGGGGCTCATTCATGGTGCCTGAGGGAAGGAACAGGGGCTGTGAGTCAAGGACCTTCCAAAAGAAATACAGGGGGGGGGGATTCTACCAATGGAAACACAGATCATGAAGCTTCAAAAGCAAGATTCTGGAGGTGGGAGGGTCAACCTGTTCTGGCCCTTCATGAGTTCAAGAACTCTCCAATTTTAGCATTTGAAGCAACCAAGGTGGATGGCAACGGGGCTCCACTTCTCCAAGACACCTGTCCTCCTTCAGAGGGGAATGGCACACATTTCATAAAAATGTGGGATGGTGGCAAAGCCAACCAGCATAGGAGAGATGTTGATCTTTTCAGGAGGGACGGGAGATTTTAAGCGGAAGTTCTGCAGGATGCTGGTGAGGAAGAGGAAAAGCTCCATCCGGCCCAGATTCTCCCCCAAGCAATAGCGCTTCCCTAGGAAAAAGGAAGAAGGTAAAGGCAGCTTTTCAGGGTGCTGTTATAGATGGTTTAGGAGCGCTTGGGAAAGGAAGGGGACTCACTCACCAACAGAGAAAGGCATAAAAGCCTCGTTCTTCTTGAACTGCCCATTCTCATCCAGGAAATGCTGGGGGTCAAACACGTCTGGTCTTGCAAAGTGTTGGGCGTCTCTCAGCACAGACCCGAGCATGGGAAACACTTCAGTCCCCTGAACAAGAAAGGGGGAGAAATGAGAAGATAGAGGAGAAATGGGAGATTTCAACACCAGGCCAATTGGTGTAGTGGTCAGTTCTGAAGCACAGGAGCTTATCATAGCCATGCCCCAGAAAGTCCACAAATGCAAGCGACTGTGGCAATCCATCGCTTTAGACAAACATACCCTAATTCCAGAAAGAGCAGCAATGCTGCATAGTGTAAGACCCTATTTATGAGAGTTAGCACAACTCTGGTCCTCTGCCTTGCAAGCAGCCAATGGGGCTGGCAGAGGCATTGCGGCTGGTTCCTGGTAGGAGGGGACGGTGGGTGGGGTGAGTCAGCAGGGAGGGTGGTGCTCTGTGGAAGCACCAGAGGAGCCCCTGTGGTCCTTCTGCTGGCATATCTGCACAGCGCTGACCTCGCAGCTGCCTCGCCCCTCCCGCTAAGCCACAGCGATGCCAGGAGAACAAGGGGATATTGCCAGGCCTCCCCAGCATCCACACCTTCTATACATAGTTTCTCCAAGGACCGCCATTGAACTCTGTGGTGCCTGCTTCCGACTGAAGAAATGGTCCATCTAGCACAGCATCCTGTTCTCACAGTGGCCTACTGGGGACTGTGACCCCTGGCAGGTTCTTTTCAATGGCTGTTCCCCATTTCTGGGACATCACCCTTGGTGTGGTGCCTCTGCTAAGCACCAATAATTCTCCCCTACAGCTGGTGGCCTTATCAGGGCATGCAGTGGTCATTGTGGCTGCATGAATATGTGAAAGCCTGTCTCTTTGGCAGGATGGCTGAAGAGAGCAGAAATCTCTCTCTCTCTCTCTCTCTCTCTCTGTGTGTGTGTGTGTGTATTCTGTTTTTTATTTTGCATGTAGAACAGTAGTGTAATGCAACTTGTAAATAATAAAGACATCAGGAGAATAACAGGATGGCTGAGGTGTTTATTCCTGTAATCGGAATTGAACCAGAAAGGGCTGGACTCCCGATGCTGTGAAGACACAGGTAGATTTATGAGGAACTGTGCTGAGACAAAGAAAAGGATCCCCAAGACTCGGTGCTCACACACTAACAAGACAGATCTGAAGAAGTGTGCATGCACACGAAAGCTCATACCAATGACAAACTTAGTTGGTCTCTAAGGTGCTACTGGAAGGATTTTTTATTTATTTTTTATTTAACAAGACAGAGTGCTTGGGGAACTTCGGTGAGCCACAAACTGTATCTGGAAATTGTACCAAAGGGTCTGAGCCTCAGGAACTACAGTAATAGAACCACAGTACCTTGGGAAGGTTGTATCCCCGGAACTGGGTATCACGGGTCACACGTCTTGCTACCCCCAAGGGGAGCATGTCAGCGAATCTCTGGATCTCGTGGATCACAGCATCCGTGTAGGGCATCAGGGGACGGTCATCCATGTTGGGAGTGCGATTCGAGCCAATCACCCGTTCAATCTCTTCATGGACTTTCTCTGTTGAGAAATCAGCAGGATGAGACCAAAAGTGCTATTTGCACCTTCCAAGGAGCTAAAGAAGGATCCCAGCTCATAGCTGGGAAAGCAAAGAGGGACCCTCCCATAGGAAGGCAAGGACACATCTCTCCACCCTATTTTTCTCCCCCTTCCACAGTCACCTTCAACCTCCGGGTATTTCAGCAGAAGCAGGAAGCCATAGCGCAAGGTGGTGCTGACCGTTTCTGTGCCAGCGAAGAAGATGTTGAGGGTTGTCATAACCAGATTCCTTGGCAAGAACTCTGTGTTTGGGTTTTTCTTCTCCTAAGTCAGAAGGAAAACAATGGAGGATGCTTCATATGTGGGTAATCTGGTCTTCATATGTCTTCAAAGCTTGTTCTTTCCTGCTGATTGGCTAAGTGCAGTGATGTCATGATTAAACCAATGAGGGTGAAGGGACAGTTGAGTAGTGTTGAAAAGGTGGCTTCGTTTCAGGGATCCTAGTTTCCTTTCAGAGAAATACTTAGATCACAATACTTCGAACAAAATCACCATACCTGCTGCATTTTCACCAGGAAGCAGTCAATGAAATCCCGAGGGGCATTGGGGTCTAGGGTCTCCTCATGGTCTTTTACCTTCTCCATAATGAACTTCTCCAACCCTAAGAGCTGCTTGAAGGCTTTATGTTGTGGGCCAGGCAGGTACCGCATGATGCCCGAGAACATGTCATAGAGCTGTTTGTGTTGGTTTCAGAGGGGGGAGAAAACAGATATTGCACAAAGTGAAGCTGAGGTGAAGGTCTGTGGAAGTTGGAAACATATCATGGAAGTTTGGAAGAGACTAGAAAAAAGGCAGACTCGGAAGGTCTCTCTCCAAGAAGAACAGAACAGGCAGATGGAATTCCTGACTCCAGACAGAACTTGCATAAACTGCTGACTAAGCTATCAACTTCTCCTCTTTCGGGGATAAGGATGGAAACTTTGAGGAGGAATCAGAGAGTGAGAAGGAATTTCTTACAGTGCTAGCAGCCTCAACAGCTCAATGTGGGATCATGTGAGGCTGAAGCAACATTCTAAACTTGCTCCAGCCACACCTGGCCAAGCAGCAAGGCAGATCAGGAGTTGCAGCACCACGGATAGCTCCAAGTGAGCAACTCCTCCAACAAAGGTCAGGAGCTTTTTCTCAGCCACTCCCTTGTGGATATCTTAGAATTCTTTCAGGACCAGGAGAAAGGGGCAACTCTCCTTGTTTCCATGGCCTCATCCCATGTGCTCTCCCTCTCCCCTCCCCTCCAATTTACCTGCCCCCAAGATGTGGCAGTGAACTGGAAGCTACCCAGCATCATGCTGAGCAAGGAGACGAACTCCTTATCTTCATATTCAAAGCGATCGCCAAAGGCAATGGAGCTGATGACATTGGACACTGTGCGGCTCAGCATGTAGTAGAGGATCAAAGGGGGCACCTAGAAAGAAAGACACACAAAGGGTGCACCTAGAAAGCAAGTCACTCAACCCAGGAACAAATCAAGAATACACTTTGCAAAGCGGTCCACTCTTACCTATTAATTCCTTTGAGCAACTTTTCTTCAAGAGGATGTAGAGTGTTGGTGATGCATTTAGCTTAGGCTAAGTTACGTCTTTTTCCACCCATTACCAAAAATAAAAAGCAGCTGTGATAATTTTCAGTATAAAGCCACTTAACTGCCCATAGTTTCTAACTATCACCTAGAATCATAGAATCGTAGAGTTGGAAGAGACCACAAGGGTCATCCAGTCCAACCCCCTGCCGAGCAGGAAACACCATCAAGGCATTCTTGACATATGCCTGTCAAGCCTCTGCTTAAAGACCTCCAAAGAAGGAGACTCCACCACACTCCTTGGTAGCAAATTCCACTGCCGAACAGCTCTTATTGTCAGGAAGTTCTTCCTAATGTTTAGGTGGAATCTTCTTTCTTGTAGTTTGAATCCATTGCTCCGTGTCTGCTTCTCTGGAGCAGCAGAAACAATCTTTCTCCCTCCCTCCTCCATATGACATCCTTTCATATATTTGAACATGGCTATCATATCAACCCTTAACCTTCTCTTCTCCAGGCTAAACATACCCAGCTCCCTAAGCCGTTCCTCATAAGGCATCGTTTCCAGGCCTTTGACCATTTGGGTTGCCCTCCTCTGGACACGTTCCAGCTTGTCAGTATCCTTCTTGAACTGTGGTGCCCAAAACTGGACACAGTACTCCAGGTGGGGTCTGACCAGAGCAGAATACAGTGGTACTATTACTTCCCTTGATCTAGATGCTATACTCCTATTGATGCAACCCACAATTGCATTGGCTTTTTAGCTGCTGCATCACACTGCTAATTCATGTCAAGTTTGTGGTCTACCTATAACTCATTAAGCAGCATTTCTTGAAGACATCAAAACTCTGCTCACTTTTTGTTGCCCTCATGGATTCCAGCAGGAAGTGGGCCTCCTCCATGACCCGTTCTTCAATGGATCTCCTTCCCATCCCAAAATTCTGCAGTGTTGTGATGGAGAATCGGCGTAGCTGTTTGGCCTGTTCCCCATTACTGAAGACAACCCCTGAGAAGCATAGGAGGAGGGGGGGGAGGAGGGAGGCATGTGCTCTGAATGAGAATGTGGCTGAAACAATGAAGAATGCCCCCCTTAAAAAGTCAATTTTGAATTTTTTGCCTGGTTTCAAAAATTGTAATTTCAGCATTTGGAAAAACATTGTAAACGTCAGAGTTTCCTCTTATAGGGTGTGTGCATGTGTGTGTTGTTGTGCGCGAACAGAGTTGTGGTCTTTATAGGATCATGGAGTTGGGGTGGGGTGAGGGCTTGCAAACTCTCATCCAGCACCCTTCTTGATGGCTTGTCTAAATGGCATTGTGAAGACATTCTCTCCATCTCACTTCTTTCCACTGTAAAATATGTATTTAAAAAATCTACTTCATAGGACCAGGGGAAGTTCATTAGAAGTGCCCTATAGATACCCATAATCATGCACTCTGGTCTGCATTTAAAAAATAAAATAAAATCATGCCCTCTGGGCTGCAAAAGCAGAGACTGACCGTAACCCTGGAAAAGCCAGTCAAATGTGGCTTGCTCTCCACGGCCGCTGAACTCTTCAGCCTGGTCCACCAGGGCCTCCTTCACTGCATCGTATCCATACAAGACCACAACACGGCGAGGCCCTAAGTGAATGGTGAAGACAGGGCCATATTTCTCACAGATCTGCAAAAAGAAGGGGAGGGCATTGTGTGAGGTCATGGAAATGATGGAGCAAATAGATTGGTTTTTAGGAAGACAAGGAATCTTAAACACTGGCTGGGGGCAGGACATGTCAGGAAGGCAGGAGAGGCTGAGCAGGTGGCGCTCCCTGAATCAAGATGGCTCAAGGAAGGGGGACCATGAGCCAGTGAGTGGACTTCTGTCTAAGGGAAGGTGCATTGCAGGGTGAGAGACAGAGGGATGGGACACTCGTACAGGACCTGGAAGAAAAGGAGGTCAGAGCTATTGGGGTGGAGGGAGTGACAACCCATGAAAGCTTTGAGGAATGGGGAGTGCACAAGCCAGGATTCTACAAATTCCCTACCCCAACAAAAAAGCCTAAGAACCACTTAAGGCACTGGAGAGCAATCCAGCGAAAACACTTGCCGCTCCTCTTATTTTCTTTCTTTCTTTCACTGCCTTTGAAACTACGCCTGTGTCAATTTAAGTGCTCATACCAAAATATGACCTGAGGACTGATTTAGGTTATTGGTGAAGATACTTGATAGAGAACAAGCACAAAGATCAATTTGAACTATAAATCATAGAAAGGTGTTCTCTATCTTTGAGAGGTTTTCTCTTGGGCTTGTCCTGCACTTCTTTTGAACCTCCAGTGTTGATATTTATTTTGCTGGAAAGGAAATTTGTACTTGTGGTGAGATTGGAATTCTAAGCATCTCGAGGACACACTTTCTGACTGTGAGAAGACCGCACTGTGAATGCATGTGACCGCAAAGATGAAGAATTTTGAAAGGCGCTCCATTGACAGTTAATGTGGCAATAGCACTGTTTGAGGAGATATGTGTGCAGGTGAGGAAAAATGATTCTTGGAGAATCTATTGATGAACTGCCAGAACTGACAGAAAAGGAGATATAAGCTCCTTTCAACTGCAGGCTCAGCTCAGGGTGGGGGGAAGAAAAAAAAATTGAATCAGAGACGCGGTCTGAAAAGCAGAATAGAATGGTGGAGTTGCACATGGATGTGCAAAGGCTGGAAGGAACAGAGCTGCCAAATACTGGGGGTCTGGTTTATTTATTTTAGGGGGGGGACAGGAGTGGAGCCGAAGCAGAGAAAGGATAGACTTTGTGTGCAATCTGAAAGGAATCATTCCTCCTCTGATTAACTGGAAGAAGAGGAGAAAGAATGACAAACAGGCTTGATGGACTGATATATTGGTGTTAGCTGCCCTGAGCCTGGTTTTGACTGGGGAGGGTGGGGTATAAATAAAATATTATTATTATTATTATTATTATTATTATTATTATGACACAGGACTGGCACAGGGTTGATATCTGGATGGAAACGACACAGGGAATGGATTGGGACACGAATTAAGGTTTTAACTGAACTTCTATGCATTAATATACAAACATAGCTTTTAAAAAGCTTTTCTTTCAGAGGAGGAGATAAAGAATAAAGAGGGACTGTTTTATATCCATGAAAGCAGTAACAGAAGAATCTTTTTTTAGACTTTCTGCATAGAAAAAAGTAAACAGGAGAAGAATGGGTGGAAGGCTGGAAAAAAACAATGTCCAGCAAAAGGAATAATTGAATAACATAGAAGGAGCATTTGACCAATTGGAATAAATATTGACTTTTATCTCTTTCTTTCTTTATCTCTTTTCTCTCATTTATCATTATCATTATCATTGTTATTCATCTCGTTATACTTTGGTAAGACGTGGGTGGTGCTGTGGGTTAAACCACAGAGCCCTAGGGCTTGCTGATCAGAAGGTCGGCGGTTCGAATCCCTGCGACGGGGTGAGCTCCTATTGCTCAGTCCCTGCTCCTGCCAACCTAGCAGTTCGAAAGCATGTCAAAGTGCAAGTAGATAAATAGATATATACCTCCAGCAGGAAGGTATACGGCGTTTCCGTGTGCTGCTCTGGTTCGCCAGAAGCGGCTTAGTCATGCTGGCCACATGACCTGGAAGCTGTACGCCAGCTCCCTCGGCCAATAACGCAAGATGAGCGTCGCAACCCCAGATTCGGCCACGACTGGACCTAACGGTCACGGGTCCCTTTACCCTTTACCTTACTTTGGTAAGAACTGTATACAGATGTGAGAGGCAGATAAGGGGAGAGCTCCCAGAGTGAGAGGCTTTGGGAAGAGAGGGGTGAGCTCAGGTGAGAGGTGGGAGGGCACACCTGCCTCTGCAGAGGGTGAAAGTTAAGTGGCGAGGGAGGGTCTTGCAGCTTTTTCCCCCTCTTCCTTCTTTCTTTTGTTTCTTTCTTTTCTTTATTTCCTGCAGATGGGTTTGCTCCTTTTATTGTATTGCAAAAACTTCAATAAAAAACGGGGCAGAGCTCACCCAGCTGCTGAGAAATGGGCATCATTGCATTGGGGAAGAGGCTGATAGGCCTGGGAACGTTTCCCTCCCTTTCTCCATATTCATTGGCATTTATAGGGTGCTTTCCTGCTAAGTCGGCTCTTTTTAAAAATGAAGTACTAAAGCAAATAAATAATATAAACTAAGAAGAAGATGGCCCTGGGGATTAGGGTGGGGCACACCATCCAATTGGGGTAGGCCCTGAGGTTGCCTCTGCCTGTGACCCCTGCCTCCCTCCAACCCTGCCTTTCCCAGAGCTTTTTTTCAAGCTCTCTGGAGCGATTGTTCTTTCCTAAGAGAGATCATGCAGCATAGTGGTTAGAGTGCAGTACAATGACCTGGCAGAGACCAGGGTCCAAAGAAGAAGAAGAAGAGGAGTTGTTGTTGTTGTTTGGATTTTATATCCCACTTTATCACTACCCTAAGGAGTCTCAAAGTGGCTAACATTATCCTTTCCCTTTCTCCCCCACAACAAACACTCTGTGAGGTGAGTGAGGCTGAGAGACTTCAGAGAAGTGTGACTAGCCCAAGGTCACCCAGCAGCTGCATGTGGAGGAGCAGAGACGCGAACCTGGTTCCCCAGACACGAGTCTACCGCTCTTAACCACTACACCACACTGGCTCTCAGTGTGGAGATAGATAACCTTTCCTTTGCAGTCCATTCATGCCCCCTAGCTCTCCCCCCCCCCCGAGGTTTCCAGCAACTGGTATTCAGAAGCATTGCTGCCACAGACTTGTAGAGGCAGAGCTCAGCCATCACAGGGAGGAGAAAGGGGGGGGGTGATGTGGAACGACCACCCTTGGGTTCCTCCTCACCCCTATGTGCCTGGCAAAGCATTTCATTAAAGTGCCCCTGGTTGCCAAGCTTTCATATCCCCTCCTACAATGTCCTGGGAGAGGGAGGGGTGGGAGAGAGACACACAGTTGTATGGGAAGATTGGCATGGACATACAGCCACCGTCCGGCCGTTCGGTGTCCAAGCTCTTTGCCCACAGATCCTGGTTAAGCTAAGAAAACAAGGGCTACCTCCCATCCACCACGGCTCAAACGTCTTGCAAACGCCTCTCTGTGCCACCACACCTACCTTGGTCAGCTACTCAGTCTGTCCTGCTCCTGCTCCCTTCTCAAACTGGTGGATGTACACAGGTCCACACCCTTGGCAGCGTGTTACTGAGGCGCCCAGAAGGGGAGGCAGCGGAGGAAGACGAGAGAGCTGGGACTTGGCTTTAAGCCACACTTGCAGCTGCAGACATGAACTCAGTCGCCCTTTATTATTATTTCTATAGATTTGTTCACCCGCCCCTCCACCACCCCCGCCCCCAAAAAAGTACAGAAATAACAAAAGGATGGCAGGGGGCGGGGGGAGGTCAGGAATTTAAACTATGAAAGCGTCACAGCCTAGAAGGACAAAGAATGCAAAGACCCTGAACGTCTCCAAATGGGAATCGGTTTAATTACAGTATTAAGTTTAAGCAACTTTCAGTTCTGTGGTGCACAATCTAGCAAGTGGAGGAGACTCTGCCTGCCTCAGATCACATCCGACTTTAAAGGGGCAGTTGGGGCTCAACTGCTTCCTACATTGGTTGTCCAGTAACTTCTTCTCTGAATGTAGGTTTTTGGCGGAATGAGTTGCTGGCGTTCTGTACCTTTACCAAGGCAACGGGGAGACTCCACCATAAGATTCACTTTTGGGTGGGGACTCCTGGTTGTGAATGTTTTGGCGGATAGACGTCCTGGTATTTCAGCTGATTTTGAAGCGTTCAAATCTTGAAAACACAAGAAGTGGATGAAAGACACTTTCTAAGTGGTAAGCTATGGTTCTCATTCTAGGACTGAGAGTTACATCTTTGCGTAACGAGGACTTTGAAAGAGATAAAAGCAACAATCCAAATTAAGCTTCTTTCTAGTCATGCCACTTTGAGTATAGAATGGATAAATGAGAATCAAAAGTCTGGGGGTGGGATATAGAGCTTAGATCCAAATTTTCTACTGCAAAGGAGGGTCAAAGGACAGATCCAAAGGAGTTTCTTTTTTAAAGGGGGAGAAGTGTGGCAAATGAATTTGTATCTTTCGCAGGAACTTGCAACAACCCAGACTCTACTTTCCTCTGATTTTCTGACTCCCCCACCCCACCCAGCACAAAGAGACATATACCTTTTTTTTCATGTATAAGACTAGGTTTTTTCCTTTAAAATAATGTCCAAAATTAATTAGGGAGAAGGGGACGACAGAGGACGAGATGGTTGGACAGTGTTCTCGAAGCTACGAACATGAGTTTGACTAAACTGTGGGAGGCAGTGGAAGACAGAAGTGCCTGCCGTGCTATGGTCCATGGGGTCATGAAGAGTCGGACACGACTAAATGACTAAACAACAACAACATCAATTCTTATCCTATCCATTCTGGAGGAAACCAGCCCTGAGTGCTCACTGGAAGGACAGATCCTGAAGCTGAGGCTCCAATACTTTGGCCACCTCATGAGAAGAGGACTCCCTGGAAAAGACTCTAATGTTGGGAAAGATTGAGGGCACAAGGAGAAGGGGACGACAGAGGACGAGATGGTTGGACAGTGTTCTCGAAGTCTTGTGGCCACCCCTATCTGGAAAAACACTGTGACATGTGATACACACTTTGCAAACTAATCTAAATTCATTAGATACATGAAGAGACCCCAAAAATAATAAAAACATCTTTTGTTAAAAAAGCAGAGTCCTACCTACTAGGAATTCTAGGTAACAATATCCCATATGAAAAAACCAACATATTTTTATACGCATCAACAGCGGCCAGAGTAACAATTGCAAAAATCTGGAAAGGAACCAACAAAAGGGGACTGGATAGATAAACTATGTGAATACTTGGAGTTAGCTATATTAACAGACTTAATACGACAAAAACCGAAAGACAAGATTAAGAAACAATGGGAATGCTTAAATGACTATTTAAAGAAAATAGGCATGGGAAATAAAACATGGCTATGTTTAGACTAACCCTGCAGGACATGAAAAACAAGAGAAATTTTTTTTCTAGACTAATAACTATGTATACAAGATAGTATATTATTATGAGACAGAATAAAGAAATAATAAAATATAAAATTACTGTGCTGAAAGTGGTGGAAGTGCTTTAAGACATATTGAAATTTGTTGTTAAATATTTTTTCTTTTTCTTTCCTTCTTACTTGCCTTTTCTAAACTATTTTCTTTTTCTTTTCTTTATACTTTTTCTTTTCTTTATTCCCTAACGTTTACTTTTCTCTTTTTCTATCAATTTACCAAAAAGAAGTTAGCTCAATAGCTTATTCTATTATTGTACATTAAGATCAAGAATGAGGGATATATAATAAATAATGGAATGTACAATGAATGTATTTTTATTTCTTCTTTTATTCAACGTATTTGCTGTAAATCTTGTGAATAAAAACTTTAATTAAAAAAAATTCATTAGAAAGGCTTCAAGGGCAGATGAAATTTGGACTTCTGTCCTCTGGTCTCCCCACCATAAAATATTGATGCGATGAGTTAAAACCAATTAACACAAAGTTAAAACAAACTGAAAACTTGAGAGGTGCGGAATGACCAAGAGTCTCCTCTTCACCAGTCGGTAATTTAATTTCCATCTGCTGTTATAACTGTTCTGTTTTATGTACCTTGTAAAATGGGGGGGGAATTAAAAGGAAATCAAATCCCTAATCCAGCCCCCCCCCCAAAAAAAAGTCCTCCTGAAAATTCATCAGCCTTTTTGTGCAAATTTTGCCTCACATTGCCTTTTTATATACACAAATGCCTAATAAGCAGATTTCCCTAATGCAATAAACCATTTCCCTAATGCAATGCATTTGTGTATGTTATTTTTTCTGTCATAGACCTTTTTATGCATGCTTTATACTGCCAGGATTTGCATCTTGGTACCCTTACTTGGCTGGGGGACTTACGCTGCAAAATTCGGAGAAGTGCAAATTTCAAGGGATGGCCACGATCCAATTCATGGCTTGTTTCAGAAAGCACACAGCCTCCAATGAAACACATCCCTTGCTTCCCATTTTACTGCTCTTGTCACTTTCAAAGCTGTTTCCTTTAGTCACATTTGTATTTAAAGTTCTGAGTTGTCTCAAGTCACAAGGTAGTCAATCATTGGTAATAGCTGTTGGTTTTCATATAAATTAGTTGGCTTCAGGCACCAGGACCGTTGGAGACCAACTCTGCACTACAAAAATGTCTGCAAATGTGACCTGAAGGTTGGCACTGTGGGAATCCCTTACATATGACCTTAATGCTTGGAGACATTAGCAGTGACCAGAGGAGGAATGACCGCTGGAAGGAGCACAGAGAGAAGAAACGCCCTGGTGCATCTGCAGCAACACATCTGGATGCCTACATCTGCCCCATCTGCAACAAAACATGTCTATCCTGTGCAGATCTCTACAACCACAGCAGGCGCTGTAACTCTCTAATGGCTTGACTTCACCCTCAAAGGTGCCCTCTTCCATTGTCTCCCAAGATAGACGGATGCCAACCAGTTATTGTACATCTGTGGTGGGCAAAGGTTTGTGCATGATTGGTAAGTAGCTATATATAAATACATAATGCTATTAAATTAAATTTCCCTCGCCCATGTGTAAGAAGGTGTATAAATATTTTTCATGCAATATTCTTTGCTGTTGTCTTTGTCCATGGAGTTTTCTTGGCAGGGATAGTGGAGTGGCTTGCCGGTTCCTTCTCCAGGTGGATCACGTTTAGTCAAAACTCTCCGCTATGACCTGTCCATCTTGGGTGGCCCTGCATGGCATAGCTCATAGCTTCTCTGAGTTATTCATGCTTTTGAATTATGGTGCTGGAGGAGACTCTTGAGAGTCCCATGGACTGCAAGAAGATCAAACCTATCCATTCTGAAGGAAATCAGCCCTGAGTGCTCACTGGAAGGACAGATCCTGAAGCTGAGGCTCCAATACTTTGGCCACCTCATGAGAAGAGAAGACTCCCTGGAAAAGACCTTGATGTTGGGAAAGATGGAGGGCACAAGGAGAAGGGGACGACAGAGGACGAGATGGTTGGCAGTGTTCTCGAAGCTACGAACATGAGTTTGACCAAACTGCGGGAGGCAGTGCAAGACAGGAGTGCCTGGCGTGCTATGGTCCATGGGGTCACGAAGAGTCGGACATGACTAAACGACTAAACAACAACAACAACAACAACAATTCTTTGATGCATATTCTTTTTTTAGCTACAAGGTGTTATAAGAATTCTAAGGTCTCAAATATAAATTAAATGTTCATAAATGTACGAGGCAAACACATACAGTGGTCCCTCGACTTACAAATGACTCGACATCCATAGATTTCGACTTACGAACGGGACAAATGGCCGCACACTTACAAATTTTTCTATAGCTGAACGGAAACCGTTTGCGGCTTTACATGTGGTTTCCTTCGACTTACTTTTTTTTTTTTCCTATGGGAAGGCATGCTTCAACTTACGAACTTTTCGACCTACGAATGTGCATTCGGAACGGATTAAGTTCATAAGTCGAGGGACCACTGTACATAAGTATATAAACCACGTGTCTGAAATAGTACATGAGAGCAATCCAAAATGAAGCCATTTTGACTTTCCCAAATTGACCTCAAATATTTCTCTGCAAGGAGAAAAGAAATGAGAAAGCCTCCCCGTTGTCTTTTGCTTACAAATCCTGTCATAAGGGTGCCTTTGTGTATGAATAGGGTGAGCCTGTGACCTGGATTCAGGAACTAAACCATCACAAAAGAATTACCAGGCTGCCCAAGCATAGCAATCAGTGACCAGTATCAGGTATCCTGGCAACCATGATATCTGCTGTAGACTGCCTCCTTCTGTGATGTATATATACGTATGCTTTTGGGGGGGGTGGTCTTGGGCTACAGGGTGGGCATTTTCAAAAGTCTATATAAGGGCTTGCACACCATTGTTCTGAGTTCTCTCCTCCCTTCTGCGTATGGTGAGTGGGGACCCTGTTGCAACAGTTCCTTTAATAAAGATCAGGCTTACTAGCTACTTTGCTTCTCAATATACTCCGGTTGGCTTCTGTAATTTTCTCCTACCGATAGGGGACCCAATTAAGGACTCTATACAGCAGGCATGTCAAACCTGCGGCCCTCCAGATGTTTTGGCCTACAAATCCCATGATCCCTAGCTAGCAGGACCAGTGGTTGGGGAAGATGGGAATTGTAGTCCAAAACATCTGGAGGGCCGCAGGTTTGACATGCCTGCTATACAGGCTCTTGGATACCCCATAAGGGAAAAGGAGCAGTGTTTTGTTTTTTTCTTATAACAGTTTGGATAGCCAGCCAGGAGTTTCGGTTGACCAGATTCTGGGGCGAGGAATTAGATATATCCATTTTTGCAAATGTTAATTTTTTTCAATAAATGTGCAATTCATTGTGGCTGTCTTGAAACCCCTTGTGCTATTCATCCACCCATCCATCCATTCATCCAACCTTTATTGGCATAATTTGTATTATTACTTTCCTTAGTGGGTCGTGCAAATCAATATTCTGGGAACAGGGCAGGGGACACTGGGGATGAGCTTGTGCAGCCAAGACGAAGGTCCTCCAGAAAAGCTTGACAACCATTGATTTTAACAGAAATACAGCCCATCTCATCCTAGCGGAGAAGGAGACTGTGGCCAGGTGAGTTGGGTGTTTGCTCTGCCTGCTGCCCAGAAGGGAATACCTCAAGGACTCTGGTGACTTCCTTTCTTCTGATGGTGCTCCTTCTCCTTGCATGGGCAGGAGAGCCAGTGTGGTGTAGTGGTTAAGAGCAGTAGACTCGTAATCTGGGGAACAGGGTTCGCATCCCCGCTCCTCCACATGCAGCTGCTGGGTGACCTTGGGCTAGTCACACTTCTCTGAAGTCTCTCAGCCCCACTTACCTCACAGAGTGTTTGTTGTGGGGTGAGGTAGGGAAAGGAGAATGTTAGCCGCTTTGAGACTCCTTCAGGTAGTGATAAAGCGGGATATCAAATCCAAACTCTTCTTCTCTTTTTCTTCTTCAAATAGAGGATTGTCCTACATGGCCAATCTCTCAGGAGTACATAGGTACTGAGAGAAAAACCGAGATCTTCTTGTGCCCTGACACAGGAAGGGAGAGATCAGTGTTGGCGCCGGGACACGGACAGCTGGTATTTGGGGGGCACCTTCCCAATGCCCACGGCCGCCGGTGCGAGGCTGATCTGGCTGGGTGGCACAGGGGAGTGGAGGGTGAAGGTTTGCAGGATGGTGGTGAAGAAGAGGAACAGCTCCATGCGGGCCAACCCTTCGCCCATGCAGATACGCTTCCCTGCCAGGAGGAAAACAAAAACAAAATCTGTAGGGCAGTGTCATGGGACTGTAACAGGTCAGGAAGAGGAATCAAGACCTGAAGTGCAGTCAGCTTTTATGTGCAATAGCAAAAACATAACAGAGTTCATCTGGGCTAATCTGCCCTAGTTGAAGACGTTGCTGCGATTGGTGTCCTCCTTCCCCTCTCTAGTCCTCTCCCTCTGGACTCTTCCCAAGCAGACGTAAATGGCGGCGAGGCCAAGGGAACCCCCTCTGGGCCTGCCGGCCCCATTGCTCAGCAACGTGAGTTGTTCTTCATGATCTGAGTTTCAGTGGAGGCAGAGCCGACTTCAGCATATCTGGCGCCCTGGTGCAAAGATCCCTCTGGCGCTCCCCCGCCCCGTTTCCCAGCGCGGCTGTCTGGTGGGCGCAGCAGCGCGTCTGCCCCCTGGCAGCCCGGCGCCCTGGCACCATGCGCCACCCAGCCTTGCCTTAGAGCCGGCCATGAGTGGAGGAGGAGAGCTAGCTGGAGGGGCTGTCCGGCTGCTGTGCCAAAACCCACCCAATTAAGCCAATAAAAAACTCAGTGGGCGCAAGATGTAGTGGGAACAATTATTGATAGACACCGATAGCTTATGGCTGTATAGGCAGTAAAAGAAAGTCTTAAGTAGCTGTTGCCTGCAAGGATGGTCTAAAAGAGCCGAGATGTCTTTGTGTGCTATTATAGGTAAAAAGTAAAGGAACCCTGGACAGTTAAGACCAATCAAAGGTGACAATGGGGTTGCGGTGCTCATCTTGCTTTCAGGGCGAGGGAGCCGGTGTTTGTCCACAGACAGCTTTCCAGGTCATGTGGACCTGGCGCAACGGGACACCGTGACAAAAACCATCCTCTGATGTAAAGAGTGTACAATTTTTTAAAAAATAAAAATTTAAAACTTCGGGGGGGGGGGCACACCGTGTACTTTCCCACCACAGCGGTACCTATTTATCTACTTGCATGCACTGGCATGCTTTTGAACTGCTAGGTTGGCAGGAGCTGGGACAGAGCAACAGGAGCTCACCCTGTCATGGGGATTCGAACCGCTGACCTTCTGATCGGCAAGCCCAAGAGGCTTAGTGGTTTATACCACAGCGCCACCTGTGTCCCTTATGCTATTATAACATACATTTAAACAGTACCTCCTCCATGAGAGATCCAGAGGGTTCCAACATGGAAACAGGCCTTTTCTGCAGTGGCTCCCTGTTTGTGGGATGCTTATAAATTATAAATCTTTAGGTGCCAGGCGAAATTGTTCCTCTTGAAACATGCCTTTTGCCACTAACTATCTGTGGCCCCATGCAGTGGGTAGGGGGTTTGTAATGTATTCTTTTAATAGGGCGTGCACCAGCAGGTTGATGGGGACGCGGGTGGCGCTGTGGGTTAAACCACTGAGCCTAGGGCTTGCCGATCAGAAGGTCGGTGGTTCGAATCCCCACAATGGGGTGAGCTCCCGTTGCTCAGTCCCAGCTCCTGCCAACCTAGCAGTTTGAAAGCACGTCAAAGTACAAGTAGATAAATAGGTACCGCTACAGCGGGAAGGTAAACGCCATTTCCATGCGCTACTCTGGTTCGCCAGAAGTGGCTTTGTCATGCTGGCCACATGACCCGGATGCTGTACGCCGGCTCCCTCGGCCAATAACACGAGATGAGTGCCGCAACCCCAGAGTCGGTAACAACTGGACCTAATGGTCAGTTTTTACCTTTACTTTACCTTTACCAACAGGTTGATAAGTGGTCAACCCAGCCCCTCTCCCACACTGTCCTTGGCAGGTATAATGCAGGAGGTCCCTGCAGGATCAGGCCACCCTAGCCCGGCATCTTGTTCTCCCTGTGGCCCCCAGATGCCTGTGAGAAGCCAAGACAGGCAGGAGCCAAGCAGAGGGTCCTTTCTCTGACCCTCCAGAGAAGGATGGCCCAAAGATGAATCTCATAGGAGATAGACCACCCATCAACCCCACTCCCCACTCCCCTCCTATTGGAATGGAAGGAGCCCCCTTCCATCCCCCCCCAACGTACCTGCTGAGAAAGGCATGAACGCCTCCACCTTCTTGAAGCAGCCTTGGCTATCCAGGAATCTCCCCGGGTCAAACTCTTGAGGGTTGGAGTGCTGCTCTGAGTCATAGTGAACGCTGCTCAGCAAAGGATAGATGTAGGTGCCCTGCGAGAATAGTGTGTGTGTGTGTGTGTTTATATATATAAACATAAGAAACGTCTGGCTGCTGGATCAGGCCAAAGGGGGCCCTTCTGCTCCAGAATCCTGTTCTCACAGTGGCCAAATACCCCTTTAGGAGCCCAGGAGTCTAGACAGACTGCCTCTGGAACTGGAGGCGGGGGGGGCCTGAACTCAAATCCTGTCCCCACCCCCACCCCCATCCTAGGAGTCTCACACCAATTGCTTTGAGGGCCAAAAGGCTGGATCCTGACCCCTCTGTCCTTGCTGAGAATCTAACCTTGGGGATGACGTATCCCTTGAAGTCGATGTCTTTCGTGGCAGCGTGCGGAAGACCCATGGGCAGGATATCGCTGAATCTCTGGATCTCATGCAAGACAGCCTCCATGTAAGGCATTTTGTTCCTGTCCTCAGTGGCTGGAATCCGATCCCTTCCAATCACTCGATCGATTTCCTCGTGGAGTTTTTCTGGGGGGGGGAGAGCAGTTGAGCTGAGATTCCTGCGTTACAGGGGGCTGGACAAGACGACCCTTTGGATCCTTTCCAACTCTGTGGTTCTGTGATTCTATGACCGAACACCTGTTCACAATCAGGAATGTTTCCACCGCCCAAAAATAGCAACTTCAAGGCCTTGATGCGACATTATCGGTTGAGTGCCAACTGGCTTCAGTGGCAAGGAGTGCCTTTTGCAATCCACGACTGGCCCTCCAGCTATGGCCATTTCTGGACTGGGATAGCCTGGACATGCCTCTACATGCCCTGTTAATCTCACATCTTGACTACTACAGTCCATTCTTGTTGGGGCTTCCCTTGCGGGTAGGAAACGCCTGTTTGTTTGTTTGTTTGTTTGTTTGTTTTACCGTTAGGAACCAAAGGAGGGGAGGGGGCTTAAATCACAGAATCATAGAATGGTAGAGTTGAAAGGGATCCTGAGGGTCATGTAGTCCAGCCCCCAGCTCTTTTGCTCAAATCCTCTTTGCAGGTTTCCCACTGAGCCGCTGTGAAAAGAGGAGGCTGGACTAGATGGGGCCCCCTTTGGCTTGATCCAGCAGAGACCTATAAAGACCTTTTCAGAAAGACAGAACGGCAGGCCAGTGTGAAGATGTTGAGCTTTCTAAAATATATAACCAATCCACACGCCCCTCTGTGGGGACATGTGCCCTTAGGGTCTGCACTGCTGCCTTCCATCGTCAGCTTGTTCTGCCCCTGTAGCAATTCTTGTGTTTCTCGCATGTTGGAGGGAGGTTTCCTCCTCCTGCCCTCACCTTGAATCTGTGGGTACTTCAGCATGATGAGGAATCCATATCTCAGGGTGGTGCCGATCGTCTCTGTCCCAGCAAAGAACAAGTTGAAGGTGGACATGACCAAATTCTCCATGGAAAATTCAGAAGCCGGGTCATTCTTTTCCTGCCAAGAGATCGAGGTCAGCTATGATGCCTGCATTGAAGGGGGTCAGACTAGATGGCACTTGGGGTTCTCTTCCCATTCCACTATTCTCTGAAACCTGCAGACAGCACATTTTAGGGGTGGGGCAAATGATGGAGATGAGGAAGTTCATCCCTTACCTGATCCATCTTAACTAAAAAGCAGTCAATGAAGTTGTGGGGGTCACGGGGATCCAGCGAGGCCTGCTGCATCTTGACCCTCTCCTCTATAAAGCGGATGATCCCCTGGGAACATTTGCTGCTCGAGTGGTGGGATCCGGGGATCTTCTCCATGATCTCCGGGAAAATATTGTACAGCTGCGGGGGAAGAAGATGGGGAGCAATGGAAGGGTAACTTGAGGTTGTGCCTCTTGCAAACTCAGATTACACAAAACGGCACGTGTTGAGGCTCATGCCTTCTTGGAAACCCTGACTCTTAAAAAAAAATGATTTTCCAAATAATTAGAAATCAAACCAAATTACTTTAATTTAATATAATTTCTTAAAATCAGGTTTCCTGCTCTCGTTGCAATCATATATTCCTCCAATATATTCCTCCAAAGCTGCTCATTTCGTATTTAGTCTCCAGATGACATTCTTCACTTGCCATTAAACCATTCTTCCAGCTGTCTGCTTTTTCACCTTACAAACAGCACCTCCGTTTCATCTTGTAAATATATAATCCATTTCACGTGTGTAGCATTTTTGTTCCAGACAAAGAGCTCAGTTCTTTCTCTCGTCGTGCAATTCTTTGCAGCGTTTATCTGAGTGAAACAAGGTCATATTCCCTCCCTTCTGCTGCTATCAAGCTGACGTGTGAACCGCAGCCATAAAAACCCCTCATAATGAACTTTCCAGACATCCGCCATCAAATTCCCCCTCTGGAGTTCTTTCTTGGCATACAGTAAACAGCAAAATCTTTTCTAAGATTCCGTCTCTCTTCAGCAGCAGTCCACCTGTGGGTCACCCCCCCTTCCTTCAACAACACCCCCATCCGGTAGTGGTCATAGTCCCACTCTCTTCTGCCTTAGTCAGACCACACTTGGAATATTGTGTCCAATTAAGGGTAACACAATTTAAGAAAGATGTTGACAAGCTGGAATGTGTGCAGAGAAGGGCAACCAAGATGATCAAGGGTCAGGAAACCAAGCCTGATGAGGAACGGTTGAAGGAGCTGGGTATGTTTAGCCTGGAAAAGAGGAGACTGAGAGGAGATATGAGAGCCATCTTCAAATATCTTAAGGGTTGTCACATGGAAGGTGGAGCAAGCTTGTTTTCTCCTACTCTGGAGGGTAGGACTCAAACCAATGGCTTCAAGTTACAAGAAAGGAGATTCTGACTAAACAGTCGGAAAAACTTTCTGACAGTAAGAGCTGTTCAGCAGTGGAACATATTCCCATGAGAGGTGGTGAACTCTCCTTCCTTGGAGGTTTTTAAACAGGTTGGATGGCCCTCTGTCAGGGATGCTTAAGCTGATTTTCCTGCATTGCAGGGGGTTGGACTAGATGACCCTCGGGCTCCCTTCCAACTCTAAGATTCTTTGATTCTATGACACTATGAAGGGGCCCATTTGACTAAAAGATCTTATTGGACTCAATGCTTACCTTCCAAACCTTACTGAAAGACACTGAAATACTTAAAGAGACCGTAACAGAAAATGCAAACAATCGCTTTTGTTTTCATATGTTATTTATGGGTGGTTTGTTGCTGTATATGAGTGTTTCGAATTATTGCAATGCAAAATGATAAACAAAGAACGTACAAATAATAATGGCGGTGATGGCACACGCAGGAGTAGAATCCTTTTTATTGTTTAATAAGTATTCATTTGCAAAGAGAACCTCTGGAACTGGGCTGCATCTTTGCCTTTCCAGACTGTGACACTTTGCTGTTTCATTTTTTGATTCTTTGCTTTTTAAAAAACGATAGTGATAATAATTAAGGTGTAGAGATATGGGGTGGTGGTTCTCCATCCGCCCTCACCTGAGACGAGGGCAGGCTGGCCACGCGGAACCGTTCTGTGATCAGCTTGGTCAAGGTGAGGAATTTCTCGTTGTCGTACTGGAATCTATTCCCAAAGACGATGGAGCAGATGACGTTTGAGACGGCTTGGCTGAGGATGAAAGTGGGATCAAAGGGCGTCCCTAGTGGGGAGAGACAGACAGCAGGAGGGAAGAAAGAGTATTATTTATTTCATTTTCATTTTCATTATTTTCATTTTCATCTTCAAACTTGAAAAAATAATCCAAATGCAAAATACAAATATGGTCCACACAATTAATGTTGACTTCCCTCCCAACTCCTTCCACGGTTTATTTTGTTAACTTCTTTTCCACTACATATTTCTCCCCTTACCCCCCCCCATATTATATCTCAATATCTCTTACTGCTGAATTTACTCTTTTACTGTTAACCTTTTAATACGTTTGCAATGAGTTTCCGGTTAATCTACAAAACTTATTGTCCTGATTTCTTCTCTAATAATAATAATAATAATAACAATAATAATTTATTTATACCCTGCCCATCTGGCTGGGTTTCCCCAGCCACTCTGGGCAGCTTCCAACAGAAAAATAAAATACAATAATTTTTTAAACATTAAAAGCCTCCCTAAACAGGGCTGCCTTCAGATGTCTTCTAAAAATCTGGTAGCTGTTTTTCTCTTTGACATCTGATGGGAGGGTGTTCCACAGGGCGGGCGCCACTACCGAGAAGGCCCTCTGCCTGGTTCCCTGCAACTTGGCTTCTCGCAACGAGGGAACCACCAGAAGGCCCTCGGAGGTGGACCTCAGTGTCCGAGCAGAACGATGGGGGTGGAGACGCTCCTTCAGGTATACTGGATCGAGGCCATTTAGGGCACTTTGAATTGTGCTCGGAAACATACTGGGAGCCAATATAGATCTTTCCCAGTCATGCCATTTCTGTATATGCCATTAACTTTGTCTGCCATTCCTCCTTCGTTGGTATTGTATATACGCCATACGAACTGCTACAAGAAAGAGTCTGCATTTAGCAAAAGCACACAATGGCTACGCCAGCCTCTCAAGTGCAGACCAAGCAGCACAGAGTCTTCTAGAGGCGACCAATCTTTATGAATTTCTTCGGGGACCTACCACGTGTCATATGGAACTCCTCTGCCAGGCACTGAGCCTCCTCCTGGATCCGCTCCTTGATGGACCGTTTCCCCATCCCAAAATTCCTCAAGGTGGTGAGGCTGAACCTGCGGAGCTGCCTCCACCGATCACCATTGGCAAAGACCACCCCTGGGCAAGCAATATTATTAATGTATGTATGTATGTGGAGACCTAAAAGCACCACTGAGCTGTTATTATACAATTCCCATTTTTTTCTGGAGGCCACCCCCTTGGTTCCACGAACTCATCCCTATCACCCTCTGCCCCTCCCATATAAAAACCATTATTTAGAATATTTATTTGTTTGTCACATTTATATATTAGATCTATTGAAATAGCGGTTTGTGCGACCTGTTAAGCAATTACACAGTGATATTCAAGGCAGCAGCAATTCATTTGACATTTGTTCAAAACTCGATTAGAACTGTTTATTACTGTACTATGAATTCCACAAAATTGCAGAACTTCATCCAACAACACCAGCTTTTCAAAGCCTGGTAGTCCCTGACATCTCCAGCACCCTAATCCTGCCATTCTTTGTCTCTTAGCACCCTTCCAGGTGATCCCACTATCCCCCCCCCAGTAGACACTACCGCCCACCTTGGGGACCCCTGATGACATCCATCAGCATTTCAAGTTAACATGCACTCCTTGATAGAGGCCCAGCAATAAAATAAACCAGCAATTTTCCAGTAGATCTAGTTACAGGTACGTAGCCGTGTTGGTCTGCCATACGGTAGTCGAAACAAAATAAAACAATTCCTTCCAGTAGCACCTTAAAGGTAAAGGTAAAGGGACCCCTGACCATTTGGTCCAGTCGTGACCAACTCTGGGGTTGCGGCATTCATCTCACGTTATTGGCCAAGGGAGCCGGCGTACAGCTTCCAGGTCATGTGGCCAGCATGACAAAGCCGCTTCTGGCGAACCAGAGCAGCACACGGATACGCCGTTTACCTCCCTGCTTGCATTTTGACGTGCTTTCGAACTGCTAGGTTGGCAGGAGCTGGGACCAAGCAACAGGAGCTCACCCTGTCACAGGGATTCGAACTGTCGACCTTCTGATCGGCAAGCCCTAGGCTCAGTGGTTTAACCCACAGCGCCACCCGCGTCCCTTAAAGTAGCACCTTAGAGACAAACTAAGTTTGTCATTGGTATGAGCTTTCGTGTGCATCTGGAGAAGTGTGCATGCACACAAAAGCTCATACCAATGACAAACTTAGTTGGTCTCTAAGGTGCTACTTACGCGGGTAGCACTGTCGGTAGTGCATAAAGGGTGGTGCTGTGGGTTAAACTACTGAGCCTAGGGCTTGCCAATCAGAAGGTCGGCGGTTTGAATCCCCTTTACCTTTACCTTTAAGGTGCTACTGGAAGGAATTTTTTTATTTTGTTTCCAGTAGAGGTTGTCTCTTCTACATTCATCATTTTAAACATCGGCCAAGTAACATGTTACAAAAGTGAATATACATGGGTAAAGTGTGCATAGATTTGTGAAACTAACATATAAAAATATGATTATTGTTTATCAATATTAATCACCTGCCCTTCACCCTAAGGTGAATAAATGTTCACGGTTACCTTCACAAAAAAATAATGATTTGCAAACCCATGTACTATGCCCTCCAATAGGTCAGCGGAGCGATGGAGAAATGGCCTGAACTGCTCCCCGATATCCCCCTTTCCCGGCAAGGATGGACCCCTCACCGTGCTCATTGAAATCCTTGGAGAAAGACGGCAGCTGCCCTCTGCCACTGAAGTCCTCTGCCTGGTCCACCAGGGCTTCCTTCACTGCCTTGTAGCCGCACAAGACCACGACTCGCCGCAGCCCCAGGTAGACAGTGAAGACTGAGCCGTAGGCCTCCCTCAGCTGCCGGAAGAAGAGTGTCAGTCCCTTTTGAAGGAACATTTACCTGCCCTTCAGGTTGGGGTGGGAAGGGAGCCTCACAAGGATGGGCAAAGGGAGAAACAGGCAGGAGCTCTGGGGGAAAGACAGGAATTGCTCCTCTCCAAGGCCTTCCTTTCCTACTATGAGGCATTAGCTAAGAATATTAAGGGAACCCCAGACTTTCCAAGAGCTAGGACGCTCCAGTTGGCCAGCACTTAGCCAACACTCCTCAGGATTCAACACACTTCTGCTTCACTTCAAGGGCAGGTATTGCCTATACAGTTTCCAGATTCCAAAGGGATGTTATAGATGACAACTCTAAATTGTTTTTTTTAAATAAAAAAAGGCATATGGCATACTTTTGGAATGGGAAACTAAAGATGAGGAAGTTAAATCAGTAATGATTAAATGGGCACAGAATATAGGGCATAATATACAATTTTATGATTGGACAAAACTCTGGAAAGTGGACTTGAAGTTTACAGATTGCATATTGTTAAAAGATGATGTACAGATGGTATGTTACACCAACAAAATTGGTGAGAATGTATAAAACAGAACAAAGGAACTGTTGGGGGTGTAAAGAAGGGGAAGGTAGCTTTTATCATATGTGGTGGGAGTGTAAGAATATTCAAATCTTTTGGGAAATGATATATATTGAATTGAAAAAAATGTTTAAAATGACATTTATTTTAAAAACCAGAAGCTTTTTTGATAGGAATTTTAGGACAACTGCCAAAAGAAAAACAGACATTATTTATGTATGCGGTGGCGGCGGCGGCAAGAATTCTGATAACACAGAACTGGAAGACTGGAGAAATACCATCAAAGGAACAATGGCAAGAGAAGCTGGTTGAGTTGACAAAGTTAACAGATAAATTGCATAAAAAGACAATAGGGACTTTGAAAAAGAATGGGAACCTTTTACATCATATTTGCAGAAACAACAAAAATATATCGAGTCATTGGCAGGATTTAAATAAACATTTGCAATTTTATTTATAAAAAAACAAGAAACCCAATAGTATGAAAATATAGAAGTATATATAAACAGCACAATGTAATATGAGATGTAATAAACCAGGGATGGAAGCTGAGGGAAGTCAGCAGGGGAGGGGGAAATTGAAATTTGAATGTAATGTAATGATTATAGATATTGTTAAAAAAAACACCAATAAAAATTATTTAAAAAG
Source organism: Zootoca vivipara (assembly GCF_965207765.1). Classification (NCBI taxonomy): domain Eukaryota; kingdom Metazoa; phylum Chordata; class Lepidosauria; order Squamata; family Lacertidae; genus Zootoca; species Zootoca vivipara. The sequence continues at coordinate 80,096,419 of NC_142589.1, read as the reverse complement.
AACACAAACTTTAAGGGCAGGTATACTTTCCTCCCCCTGCTTCCACTTCTAGTGTGGGTTTATGGCAAAATTGCCATGCCCACATTTCTGTAGGTTTTTTAAAAATAGGGAATCTTTCACCTTTCAAATAAAAGGTGTGGGCATTGTAAGAGTTGCTGCCTGGTTAAATTGTAGGGTGTGTGTGTGGCAGCATTTATATATGCCATCATTTTTATTTCACATAGCAAACCAAGTTTTCTGTATTCCTTTGGTGTTAGAAGTTTTCATGGGCATAAGTGTAAGGGTCAACACATACTCAAAGACCAGTGTGCATTATAACCAGGGCCGGATTTAGGTGTGATGAAGCCCTAAGCTACTGAAGGTAATGGGGCCCTTTAAATGTCCACCTGGCCTTTGTCAACAGCAAATGGTAGCTGTTTTTTTGTGTTGAATATATGCTAGATGGTCATTTATGGACCTCAAAGGTACAGTATCTCAAGCCATTTGCCCATGTTGCCATGCAACCAGTCCTTGCAGAATGTAGGCACCCTGTATATAGAAATGAGCAAATCAGTGATATTTCAGGGAGCAGGCTAGCAGGCGGGGGCCATGACTTGCATCACAGGAGCCTACACAACACAAAGCATGGTTGCTGTATGTAGGTTTTATTTTATTTGTTTTTTATCTTATATTTTGGAAATGTACATCCAGGTTTTTTCCTTTAATTTTTTTTTGGGGGGGGGGGCGGCCAAGAGAATGGGGCCCTAAACTATAGCTTGTGCAGCTTATACGTAAATCCGGCACTGATTATAACATCAGCAAAAGAACCTAAATTTCTCAGGAGTGGGTATATGAGTACTGGCTGAGAACATCTGAGTAACTCCTGAGTCCATACACTTGTAACAGACCTGTGAATATCAGGTTTTAGGGGACAATCGTGGGAAGGCTATTGCCTTCATGCTCTGACTGTGGGCTTCCCAGAGGCCCCTGTCTGTTCACTGTGGTGGGCTAGAGGAACCCCCTTTGGACAGATCCAGCAAGTCTCTTCTGGTGCTCTTGCATTCCTACAAAACTCATTAACCCGCATAGGGATTTAGTGAGAGTTGCAAACAGGCCTATCAGAAATGACGGTGTCTGTGTGGGGTGGGCTTAAGCTAATTGGGAGAACCTGATTGGAGGGGCTGGCTGTCTCTGGGGGGAATGGCATGTATCCAATTTTGATTGACAAGGGGATCTTTTAAGTAGTCAGCGTCCCTGGGGTTCAGCTCCATTCCTGCTAGTGAATTTGATCTCCCTCCCGCCCACCTCCTTTTTTCCTGCAGGTGTAGGTTGACCTTGCTATGGTACTGCCTGTATTCAGGGGTCAGTAGGAATTTTTTCCATTTGGCTGATTGGCTGTTGCCACTTGGTTTTTTCGCCTACTGCTTAGCAATAGTCACAGCTTGTTAGGGTTGGCAGGTTAGGCTTTGGTTGATGAGTTTGGGAGGGGCATCGCATGGAGGTGCATGCCCCTCAGTGGTTGCTCTTATAGAAGTATTCCGTTAAAGGAATCCTGGGGCTCCGGGGCTCTAGTCTTTACACCCCCGCACGGTGCGGGGCTGGGGCCTATACAGAGCACGAGCCTTGGGGAACATTTCTGGAGGGGGAGATTGCCTGTTGCTCAGTTATCTCCTCCACCATGCAGTGTTTACTTGACTTTCCTATTGCAGGAAGTCAGAGCTGGTCCTGTCCCACCGTGGGGCAGAAGTTTAACCAAAGCCTAAGGCCAACACTCAAAATTAATTGTAATTTTAAATAAAGTTGTGGCCAAAATTATGCCAAAACAAAAACCTAAAATAACGTGTCCGTCTGAGTTATTGGTTGGGAATTTCTGGGGGGTCTTGGCTCGCAAAGATGGATCCCCGACTGTGGGGCTGCTCATAGGCTTCCAATCTCCCCTGGCTTACCTTGCAGCTCAGTAAGGAGGCAAATGGAGACTCACCTTCTCCAGGGACTTGATCATGTTATTTGGGTCCAGTTGGAGAAAATTCCCCAGGATGGGGAGCGGAGTGGGTCCGGGGGGCAGACGGCCTTTGCCCTTCCATGCCAAGCCCAGGAAGAGGACGCCACAGATGCAAAGGAGCAGGAAGAAAGACCCAGAAAGCAGCTCCATGGAGGACCCTGGCCAAGAGATGCCCCCACTGGGCTATGGGGAGCCGCTGAGAGCCACAGCTGGACTTATAAGGGCGGCTGGGGAACACCCAACTTTCCACTTTGGTTATCCAGTAATTCCCGGTCCTCCGACCCATTTCCAAGTCAGCTGGGGGGAGTTTGCCATTTCCAACCAGGAAGTTAATTCGTTAACTTTTCAAGGATTACATGATAGCCATAAAAAGGGCATTTCATTGCAAATGTTGGACAGGGTACTGGGAATGAATCACAGAGAGGCTCATTAAGGTGGAGGGGGGGAATTGCCTTTTTCTTTTTAATACTATGATGTACATGTTTATGTTTTGCGGAGCAGGGCAAATCGGCAATCCCATTTAAAGAACAACTGCGGAGGCTGCATGAAAATGTTTTGGAGTTTTCTCCACCTGCCTTTCCAAGCTCACACCTGCACCATGATCTTAAGTTCTATGTTTCCACTTTAAATGGCCATGGCTTCTCCCAGAGAATCCTGAGAAGTGTAGTCTGTTTCAATGTGCTGAGAGGTGTTCAGAGACCCTCCCTATTTGTCTCCCAGAGCTACAGTTTCCTGAGAAGAGGAACTCTATTTATTTCCTACAAATTCCTGTTTGTTTGCTGTGTCGCATAGTGATAGTGTCAGACTAGAACCTGGGAAAGACCAGGGTTCAAATTCCCCCCACCTTGGCCATGAAGCTTGGTGTCCTTGGGCTAGTCACTCACTCTCAGCCTAACCTACCTCGCAAGGTGGTTGTTGTGGAGATTAAATAGGGAGGGAAATATCTATGTATGCTACCTTTTTCAAAATTACCGTACTATTGTTATTGAAAGAATTTCAATTATTTGGGGGCGGGAGTGTTACAAAGGGGGGAGGGGAAAGTGAGGGGGGAGCAAAGATGTTTATAAGAAAGAGAGAGAGAAGAGAAGAGAAGAGAATATACAAAAATGCTATGTAATATACTCCACCTTGAGCTCCTTGGAGGAAAAGTGGGAATAAATACCTTGCCCATGTTTTAATCAAAAGGACAGGACCCTTGTGCGAATGACGAAACTGAGTGTCTTGTTTATTACCATAATCCTGAGTGTATCTTTGGCAGATATAGTCTATTGTATGGTCCAAACCAGTCTTTGTAGCAGAGACTATAATTAAAGTTTGCTAGAAACACAAGATTTGTGTGCTGATTGTTATGTTAAGCCATGGATAGGCAAACTAAGCCCGAAGGCCGGATCCGGCCCAATCGCCTTCTAAATCTAGCCCGGTCCAGGAAACAGCGTGTTTTTATATGAGTAGAATGTGTGCTTTTATTTAAAATGCATCTCTGGGTTATTTGTGGGACATAGGAATTCGTTCATTTCCCCCCCCCCAAAAAAAAAGGTCTGAGGGACAGTGGACCGGCCCCATGCTGAAAAAGTTTGCTGACCCCTATGTTAAGGATTAGAAGGTCAGGAAGCTCTATCAATGCTTTCCAGGCAGCACTCAGAAAGGCAGGACTGAGAGAGACTCCAGGGCAAACCCACCTTGAAGAATCTGAGACCCTCCCACGGGTTCCCTGTGAAAGGGGGTGCTGCCCCAATCCAGGAATTATAGCTCAGTGAGGGGAATAGCAGAGGCAGATTCATATACTGAATTGGACAGAACGAAAAAGCGAGAGCCGGGGGTGCATGCCAGATTTTGGCCTCGCATGTGGTGCTGCTGAAATTTAAAAGACCAAAGTCTGCCCCTGGAAACGGGGGTGGTCTCCTAAAAACTATCAGGAAATGATAGACAAGAGGGGCAGCAAACTCAGTGACCGCCCCAGGCGGCAAAACCCCCAGTTATGCCACTGACCTGCGTCCCTCCCCATCAATCTTTGACCAGCCTCGCTTGGGAGCAGAGCCCAGCTGCTCTTCTGGCTGCCAGGGGGGTGGAGGAAGCCAAGTCAGATGGAGGGTCAGTGGGAAAAGAGACCCAGACGGGGCCTGCCGGGACTTCTGCCAGTCCTGCACCCTGCCCAAAAGTCACATGCTGCGCTTTGAGATCCAAGGAGCTCCAAGGTCCAAGCAGGAGGCAGTTGAAGCCAAGACTCCAGGCCACGATGCCGGAGGCAGCCAGGAAACAAGGAGCAAACAGAAAAAGTCTTTGGCCCTCTGTCATACTGACCGGCTTTTGAAAACTCAAAGCAGGGAGATTCGAACTCCTGCCCACATTTTGAACTCTTGTCTCCTGGCTATCCTGACTCCTTGGACCACAGAATCATTAAAGCCCATGCCAAAGATTGATCCACGGGCATTGAAGACATATTCCTTCATTTACAAAGAAGAAGGCTGTCAATGGCTGCCAGGAACAATGGCTAAGGAGGGAAGAGGGTTGTTCTTCCACTCAATTCCCGATTGTGGGTTTTCCATAATGGACATCTGGTTGGCCACTGTGAGATCAGGATGCCAGACTAAATGAAAAAGCTTTGGCCTGCTCCAATAGGCAGGCTCTTTTTGTGTTGCTATGTTAACCCCCACAAAGATTCCCTTTGCAAATAATATAGGCATATAAAAATAAAGGTATTCTCTGTTGAGTTCCATCATTATGGAGAATAAGGGTTCTATGTGGCCTTAAATGAGCTAGGCGTTTGCATGTACTGATGGCACCAAGTGACCACATGCATCAATATTTGCACAAGAAATAAAATCATGACATGTATTTTTAAAAGTCAGTTGAGCTCTGTCCTTTAGGCACTTTGTAAGACATCTTTTCAAGAAGGGCAATTTGCCCGTTCTCTGGCATCCAGAAACACCTGCTTCACATTGGGCAGTTTTTGCTCAGAAGTGCAGAGTGAGGCCTCCTCTGCCTCTACTGCTGGATTGGGGGGGGGGCAGCAGGAAGAGCAGGTCAGCTGAGGAGACGGCTAGTTCTGTGGTTCCTCTGTGTGAACCTTGTTCATGTGAACAGGGGCTGAGCAATAGAGGGAGATTTGCCGGAGAGGTTGTGATAAACTTGGGACATATGATCACTGATGGTGGGAAAGTAAGTTGGCACAAGAAATTTGGGGTTCAATTTTGACAGGAATGATAAATATCACCATATAAACTGCTCTTTGTTGTCCAGAACGATTATTGCTGAATATATATTATTTCTCTTTTCGAACTTTATTAAGTAGTCAAAATATTTTACAACAAAACGAAACAAAAATAGTCAGTTTGAGACTTGCTGTTATACTGTAGATCCAATAGTGCATCAGAACATGAAGAGGTTCAATCTGAAATCAGACTACAAAATAAGATTATTGATCTCACAGGACCAGAGATGGCTAGTAATAGTGGATACCAGGCTATAATCAGTGCCAAATTTGGTAGGAACCTGCCAGACCTGAGTTTGTTTCTTGAAATATGTCAAAAATATACCATACTTTTCCATGTATAAGACTAGGATTTTTTTCTTTAAAAGTTATGTTAAAAATTGGGGGTCGTCTTATACATGGATCTGTTTAAAAAAGGTGACAGAACTGATTGCGGAAACTATCAAGGTATCTCTTTATTAGCTGCGGCCAGCAAAATTCTTGCAAGGATCTTAGCAAACAGTCTCTTAACAATATCCGAGGTGACCCTTCCTGCAGAGCCGGCACGACAATGTAGGCGAACTAGGCAGTTGCCTAGAGCGCCAAAATGGAGGGGGCGCTGGCCAGCCTGCCCCCCAACCCCCGCCGCCGCCGCCCTCCCACAGCGCACCTGTGGCTTCGTTTTGTTTTTTCCTGAGGCTGCCGGGCTGGGGGCTGGGCTGGGGCCTTGGGAGGAGGTGAGGGGCGGGCTAGGCTAGCGAGACGCCACGTTATTGGTTGGCTGGCGTGACACCCCATTCTCCTAACTGGCCCGCCCCTCGCCTCCAGGCTCTAGCCCTGCTTTGCAAAGCACGTGTGCCATCGCTGAACGGGCAGCAGCAGGCTCAATGGTACTGCATTATTAGTCCTCCCCCACACCAACTCTGGGCAACTCCCACCCTCCTTTCGGCTCCCCTCCTTGCACTTGGCTGTGAAGGTTGCACGCTGTGTGCCTCTCCTGGGCAAGAGCAGAGCCTCTCCTTTTCTCTCTCCCTCGACTCTGCCTTTTGAAAATAGTGTGGTGGTGGTGGTTGCTATTTGTTGAGACTGGGTCGACTTCACTTCGCCGCCTCCCGGGACAGCCGGTGAGTGTGTGTGTGTATGTGGGCGGCAGGGTGAGAAAAGCGTGCGCTTCCCTCGCCGCCCCTTACTGTGAGTGGAGAGCGCAGGAGAAGGCTGGGTTTGCCACCGCCGCCGGGTCAGTTCATTAACACTGCCTCCCCCACCCCAGGAGAAGGAGGGGGTGTTGGCGGCGGCGGCAGAGGGTCAAGGGGGCATTAAAGACCCGGGAAGCTCAGCCGCTGCTGCTGCCCGCTGGCCACTACAACCCTCGGTCGCTGCCGGAGCCGAGCGGTGGTGGACATACTGAACCAAACCCGGTGCCGTTGCTGCGTCTTGCTGCTGCTGCCGGTGTCTCTGTGTGGCTGCTGAGGGGTGGAAGCTGCCACAGCAGCTGCTGCTGATGCTTCCACCGGCTCCGAGTCCCGGGCTGTGGGCGGGAGGGAAGCGATGAGGGAAGGGAGGGGTGGGGTGGGTGGTGGCGTGCGCGGCCCCTGCTCATTGTTCAAGGGAAGGGCAGCCGAGGAGACTGGGACGCACGCGGGCAACCCCTTGCGCACAGGGAGACCGTGCGTGCCTGGGTGGGGCTCCTCTCTCAAAACTGGGGGATGCTGCCGGTGGTCTCTCGGGGTGTGTGGTGTGTATGTGTGTGCACGCGCACTCGCTGCTCCTGCTCGTTCTCTGTCTCCCCCTCTCCCACGCCGCACCCGTATGGTCTCCCGCACAACTCGTGCCCAAGGCTAGCGAGCAGCTTCTTCCTCAAAAGTCTTCTCCTGCAAGTTGGGGCTGCGGAGAACGGACCCCAGTATGCCCAGTGGGATGGGCGAGACCAAATTTACGCGCGCAGCTGCGGCGGGGGCAGCCGCATTTCCTTACGGGAACGTCACTTGGGTTCCTTGTGAGATGCACCCCCACTCCTCAATATTTTTTTGCCGCCTGAGGCACAGCAGCAAATGGTTGCCCACCCTCCGCAAGCCATGGCCAACTAAGTCATATTGGAGCCAGAGGCAAAGAACCCTTCAAGTGCCTCTCCCTAGAGTTCCTGCTCTCTCTCTGTGTGTGTGTGTGTGTACATATATATACAGTGCTTTTGGGGGGGCGAACGCATACCCCCTAAACATTTTGTGAATCTTTGTACTTTCGTCCATTCACTGTATTTATTTTTCCCAATTTGAACTATAAAATGGTGATTTTCTTGAGTCAAAATGAGAGTACCCCTAAAGCAGGGGTCCCCAGACTTACCGTGCGGCGGGCCGGTGCCCGCCGCGCCGACCGCGCGGCGGGCCGGACGGCAGGGGAGTGCGCGCGCAGCGGGCCGGAGGGCGGGGGAGTGCGCGCCCGTGCGCATGCGCACACGCACACGGGCGGAAAAAAAATCGCCGAAAATCGCTTGTGCGCATGCGTATGGGCCTCCCCCGACCCGGAAGTGCACCAGAAATGACCTCTTCCGGGTCGGGAGAGGCCCATACGCATGCGCACAAAGGATTTTCGGCGATTTTTTGCCGATTTTTTAGATCGTCGCTGCGCCGTGAGAGCGGGCGGCGGCAGCGGGCGCCGGGGGTCGTCGCGGGCCGGATTGGAAGGCCGATTGGGCCGCATCCGGCCCAGGGGCCGTAGTTTGGGGACCCCTGCCCTAAAGGAAAAAAGCACTGTATATATACATACACATACAGAGAGTGTGAGAAAGTGTTAATTTGAATAGCTAATGATTTCCTGCATTTCAGGACACCACAAATTAGACACCTGAGGCAGCCTTATAGTAGGACTGGCTCTGTCCAGACGTTTTGAATGCTAATTGCTAATAAATGTCGCTCCTGCCTAGGCCCGCTGCTTTGGGGCGAGCGTCGAGGGAGGGCTCCATCTGGGCCGCTTTCCCTCCCCCCCACCCCACAGTGAACCGGGGAGAAGGGAGACATGGCCGCCCCTGTGAGAGGTGGCGACAGGATCAGCGCCCCGAAAGCACTCCTTTCGGGGCACTTATCCCACTGCCGCTTCCTTCCCCCCCCCTCTTTCTTTCTTTCTTTCTCTCTCTCTCTCTCTCTCTCTCTCTCTCTCTCTCTCACCCACCCCTTCCTTACTTCTCTGTCTCTTCCCTCCCTCCCTCCTTCCCTCTCCCTCCCTCTCTCTCTCTCTTTCATCCCTTCCTTCCTTGTCTTCCTTCCTTCCTTCCTTCCTTCCTTCCTTCTCTCTCTTCCCCCTCCCTCCCCACCCTGCACTATTATTCTGTGGTAGCAGGACTGCCACTGCTTTGGAACACATAGCAGAGATCATGGTTACAAGGAACAGGTTGGATGTGAAATACATCTGTGTTTGAAATATGACTGGTGGGGGGGGGCAGAAGGTGATCTCGCCTAGGGCGCAAAAAACCCTAGCACCAGCCCTGCCTTCCTGAATCTCAAAATGGTTTTCAAAATGGTTGTCCTTGTAGGGGGACAGTGGACATGATTTTCACCGCTCGACAGCTTCAGGAAAAATGTAGAGAGCAAAACCAACCCCTGTATTTGGCGTTTATCAACCTGACTAAGGCTTTTGACACTGTCAATCGTAATGCCCTGTGGACTGTCCTCCTGAAAATTGGCTGCCCACATAAATTTTTAAACATCATTCGGCTCCTTCATGATAATATGACAGCAACAATAGCAGATAACAATGGCTCTCAAAGTGGGATCAGGTGTTAAACAGGGTTGTGTTATTGCCCCAACTCTATTCATTATTTTCATTGCCATGATCCTACACTTTGTCGAAGGGAAACTCCCCACTGGGATAGAAATCATATATCGAACAGATGGAAAGCTCTTCAATCTGAGCAGGCTGAAAGCAAAGAGTAAGCTTACCATAACTTCCGTCATAGAGCTTCAGTATGCTGATGACAACGTACTGTGTTCACACTCAGAGAATGACCTCCAAACCATCCTAAATATCTTCACAGAAGCATACAAAAAGCTTGGCCTGTCGCTCGACATCCCAAAAACCAAAGTGGTGCACCAAGTACAAAATAACTCCTCTGCAGCACCACAAATCCAACTCAATGGTGTATCATTGGAAAATGTCGATCACTTCACCTACCTAGGCATTTACCTTTCCACAAGGGTCAACATTGATGCCGAAATCCAGCATCTCCTGAGCTCTCCGAGTGCGGCTTTCTCCCAATTGAAGTGCAGAGTGTTTGAGGACCAGGACATTCGCAGGGAAACCAAAATGCTTGTTTACAAAGCTATTGTGTTGTTGTTGTTTAGTCGTTCAAGTCGTGTCCGACCCTTCGTGACCCCATGGACCATAGCACGCCAGGCACTCCTGTCTTGCACTGCCTCCCGCAGTTTGGTCAAACTCATGTTTGTAGCTTCGAGAACACTGTCCAACCATCTTGTCCTCTGTCGTCCCCTTCTCCTAGTGCCCTCCATCTTTTCCCAACATCAGGGTCTTTTCCAAGGATTCTTCTCTTCTCATGAGGTGGCCAAAGCTATTGTACTACCAACCTTACTGTATACTTGTGAAACATGGACCACTTACAAATGCCATCTCCAACTTCTAGAAACATTCCATCAACGGTGTCTCCGAAAAATCTTACACATCACTTGGGAAGACAGTCAAACTAATACCAGTGTACTGGAAGAAGCAAAGATCACCAGTGTCAAAGCGATGATTCTTCAACATCAATTTTGTTGGACTGGTCATGTTGTGTGGATGCCTGATGATCGTCTTCCAAAGCAACTACTCTATTCCGAACTTAAAAATGGAAAGTGCAATGCTGGTGGTCAACAAAAGAGGTTTAAAGACTGTCTCAAGGCAAATCTTTAAAAATGTTGTATAAACACCAACAACTGGGCAACACTGGCCTGCGAGTGCTCCAGTTGGAGAACAGCCTTTACCAAAGGTGTCATGGACTTTGGAGACACTCAAACTGAGGACGCAAAGGAGAAACGTGCTAAGAGGAAGGCACGCTTGGCAAATCCACACCGTGATCAACTCCCACCCGGGAACCAATGTCCCCACTGTGGAAGGACGTGTGGATCCAGAATTGGCCTCCACAGTCACTTACAGACCGTGTTTATGGAAGACAATCTAACTCGGCTATGAGTGATCACAGAAGAAGAGGAAGAAGAAGAGGAAGAAGAGGAGGAAGAGGAAGAGGAAGAGGAAGAGGAAGAGGAAGAGGAAGAGGAAGAGGAAGAGGAAGAGGAAGAGGAAGAGGAAGAGGAAGAGGAAGAGGAAGAAGAAGAAGAAGAAGAAGAAGAAGAAGAAGAAGAAGAAGAAGAAGAAGAAGAAGAAGAAGAAGAAGAAGAAGAAGAGGGTGTGTATCCCCCACTTTCTTAATTTGGAGTCCCCCCAAAAAACAGGGGCGTCGTATACATGGGGGGTGTTATACACAGAAAAATATAGTACATGGCAGCATAGGCCATTGGCTGGGCGGTGCCTTGAATGAATAAACTTTTCTGAAATTGTGATACATAGAGCCTTCTGAAAGTGAATGTGAAGGGGAAAGTCTGGTGTATTTCTCCATCCTTGAGCAATGGTCAACCTATCAACAGCCAACAACTCTAGAAAAAGGGTTTTACACACTAGTTCTGCATTGTAAGCTTTGAAAATTTATGATAAACAGAACCAGACATCAAGATTCACTGGTGTGCAACTTGTCTCCAAAACATAATTATTTCTGATGATACCAATGTAGATACATTGCCAAAGGAATTGGTCTAATATATGATCTTGGCAGCCTGAAAAGTCATTACAAAATCTTACACTGGGCGCTTGGCAATGCTCACTCTGGAATATAGCGATAATGAAGAAAACTGAATCATTTGAGAGTTTGATAAGGCTCTTCATATGATTTGGCATTCCTTTATTACATATACAAAGGAAGCCTCTTTTTCAAGACAACCCTTCTCCCCAGCCTGGCAGATCTGGAACTAGCCTTGAAAGTCAATCTTTCTTGCTTGGACTTTGTTATGTTAACCCATGTGCCTCTCTTAAAGTTCTGTTTTGGTAATAATTATTGGTAATAGTTATTGGTTTTCATATAGTTACTGTATATCTGTGCAGTGCTTTTTTTCCTAGAAAAAAAGGTGAGTTGGGTGCTTCCTCCTCCTCCTTGCACGGGCAGGCCTTCAAATAGAGGACTTTCCTACATGGCCAATCAGCTGTGGTACTGAGAGAGAAACCGAGATCTTCTTGCGCCCCAACACAGGAAGAGAGAGATCAGTGTTGGCGCTGGGACACGGACAGCTGGTATTTGGGGGGCACCTTCCCAACGCCCACGGACGCAGGTGCGAGGCTGATCTGGCTGGGGGGCACAGGGGAGTGGAGGGTGAAGGCCTGCAGGATGGTGGTGAAGAAGAGGAACAGCTCCATGCGGGCCAGCCCTCCGCCGATACACATGCGCTTCCCTGCCAAGAGAGAAATGCAAAATCTGTCGGGCAGGTGGAAGAAGCCCTCTGACGAAACCCACCCTCAAATTCATTCCCCCGTGAAAGAAGTTTCTGTTCTTCCGCCTCGTTCTTGGGGCACTTTAGGAATTTCCTTTAGAAACAAGTATTAATTAAGAAATGGACGGTGGTATTTTTTATTTCATCTTTAACATCTATGGATTATTTGTGTTATACAGTTTTATTTTTTTTATTTTTTAAATAATTTTTATTAATTTTACAGATTACAAAAAAGATATATATAAGAAAGACGCTTACATAGACAAATTTTCCACCTTCTTTCCACCCCCCTCCCACGGGCCCTCCCCTGCCACAGGAGAATCCCATGCAGGCGGACAGTTGAAGATGGTCCATTTTGTGATTGAGTTTATGTCCCCCCATCCCCCATCCCCCCAGAGTCCCCTCCTGTGTTATACAGTTTTAAAACCAATAAAGCATTTTTTTTATTTTAAAAAATAGAAATTCGGTGGGTGCAAGATTCAATGGGAACAATTATTCATAGGTACGTTGATCAATAGCTAATGATGTATAGGCAGTAAAAGAAAGTGTTAAGTGGCTGATAGGTGAAAGGATGCGCTGGAAGAGTCACGGTTGAAACAGTGCCCCTTCCATGAGAGGTCCAGAGGGTGGCAACATGGGAACGGGCCCTTTCTGTAGTGACTCCCCGTTTCTGGGATGCTCTCCACAAGGGAGGCTCACTTGGTGCCTTCGTTATAAATCTTTAGGTGCCAGGCAAAAATGTTCCCCTTTGACCTCTAACTATCTGTGGCCCCTTGCATTGGGTGGGGTGCTTGTAATGTATTCTTTTAATGGGGTGTGCACCAACAGGTTGATAAGTGGTCAAACCAGCCCCTCTCCCATGCTGTCCTTGGCAGGTATAATGCAGGAGAGCCTTGCAGGATCAGGCCCCCCTAGCCCTGCATCCTGTTCTCCCAGCGGCCCCCAGATACCTGTGAGAAGCCAAGACAGGCAGGAGCCAAGCAGAGGTTCCTTTCTCTGACCCTCCAGAGAAGGATGGCCCAAAGATGAATCTCATAGGAGATAGACCACCCATCAACCCCACTCCCCACTCCCCTCCTATTGGAATGGAAGGAGCCCCCTTCCATCCCCCCCCAACGTACCTGCTGAGAAAGGCATGAACGCCTCCACTTTCTTGAAGCAGCCTTGGCTATCCAGGAATCTCCCCGGGTCAAACTCTTGAGGGTTGGAGTGCTGCTCCGGGTCATAGTGAACGCTGCTCAGCAAAGGATAGATGTAGGTGCCCTGCGAGAATAGTGTGTGTGTATATAAACATAAGAAGTGTGTGGCTGCTGGATCAGGCCAAAGGGGGCCCCCTGCTCCAGAATCCTGTTCTCACAGTGGCCAAATACCCCTTTAGGAGCCATAGTGAAGGCTGCTCAGCAAAGGATAGATGTAGGTGCCCTGGGAGAACCGTATAGTTCTTTATCTCCTTGGGTGTTATGTACTGAGCTGAATCCTAGAACAATAGGATCCAGAATGCAGCAGTCTGATTGGTCTGCAGGAGCAGCCAATCAGGCTGCTGGCAGAAGTGAATCCACAACCTGATTGGCCTGCAGGAGCAGCCAATCAGGCTGCTGGCAGAAGTGAATCCACAACCTGATTGGCCTGCAGAAGCAGCCAATCAGGCTGCTGGCAGAACTGAATCCGCAACCTGATTAGCCTACAGGTGCAGCCCTGAAGTAGTCAATCACGCAAGGCCCATTGTGTAAATAATGTATATAAGCAGGCGTTTTGGGGAAAGAGCCATTCTTCTTCTTCAGTTGCTACTACAAGACAAATAAAGAGCATGAAATTCACTCTCGACTCTGAGTACTGTATATTTCAAGGGGGTTCATCAAGGCAGGTGCCACTACTGAGAAGGCCCTCTGCCTGGTTCCCTGTAACCTCACTTCTCGCAGTGAAGGAATTGCCAGAAGGCCCTCAGCGCTGGGCCTCAGTGTCCGGGCTGGAGGATGGGGGTGGAGACGCTCCTTCAGGTATATGGGACCGAGACCATTTAGGGCTTTAAAGGTCAGCACCAACACTTTGAACTGTGCTCGGAAACGTACTGGGAGCCAGTGAAGATCCTTTAGGACTCTTATTATATGTTCTTGGCAGCCTTTCTCAGTCTCCAGTCTAGCTGTCGCATTCTGGATTAGTGTAGTTTCCGAGTCACCTTCAAAGTTAGCCCCTCACAGACCTCATTCCACTAATTCATTGCAGGTGGTTGGACCAGATGACCCTTTGGGTCCCTTCCAGCTCTTTAATTCTATGAATATTGGCCTGTCTAGAGAAACCCAGTGTTGATTTTGAAGAGATTCTGTTTCAAAATCTCCCCTGCGCTTTTACATCATTTAGTATACCTGAAGGAGCGTCTCCACCCCCATCGTTCTGCCCGGACACTGAGGTCCAGCGCCGAGGGTCTTCTGGCGGTTCCCTCGCTACGAGAAGCCAAGTTACAGGGAACCAGGCAGAGGGCCTTCTCAGTAGTGGCACCCACCCTGTGGAATGCCCTCCCACCAGAGGTCAAAGAGAACAATTTCCAGACCTTTAGAAGGCATCTCAAGGCAGCCCTGTTTAGGGAAGCTTTTAATGTTTGATTTCTGTATTTAAATGTTTTGTTGGAAGCCGCCCAGAGTGGCTGGGGGAACCCGGTCAGATGGGCGGGGTATAAATAATAAATTATTATTATTATTATTATTATTATTATTATTATTATTATTATTATCATAGTAGTATTAAAAAGATCCAGATGGACAAGCAGCCTGGCAGACAGATAAGACAGTTTCCTGGGAGCTTTGAAATATACCCATTTCACAGGTGGAGAACTGACTCCTGAGGATGAATGCCTTTCCAATGCAAGCCCATGTGTGACATGGGATGCACTAAACTCAAATCCTGCCCCCACCCCTGACCCAGGAGTCTCAGACCAGTTGCATGGAGGGCCCAAAGGCTGGATCCTGACCCCTCCATCCTTGCTGAGGGGCCTGCTGGGAATCTTACCTTGGGGATGACATAGCCCCTGAAGTGGATGTCTTTCATGGCAATGCGGGGAAGATTCATGGGCAGGATATCGCTGAATCTCTGGATCTCGTGTATTACAGCCTCCATGTAAGGCATTTTGTTCCTGTCCTCAGCGGCTGGGATCCGGTCCCTCCCAATCACTCGATCGATTTCCTCGTGGAGTTTTTCTTGGGGAAAAGAGAACAATTTCTGTTTTACAGGGAGTTGAGCAAGATGACTTTTTCAGTCCCTTACTGTTAGGGGAAGGGAATACAGAGATCCCCCTCCCATCATCAAGAGCAGCTCCTCAAATAGCAGCAATGCCAGCAGGGAGGGGGAGGGGTCCAGTGAGGAAGGAGGAAGAGGGATGCAGGGCTCCGGCAACACAGAAGAGCCCCTGCTACACATGAGGGAGGAAGAAAGAGAAGGAAAACATGGAGCGCAGACCCTTTTTTCCTCCGGTTCCGGAATTACGCAGGAGAAGGCGGGGAAGAGGGTTTGCTGTCCCGAGACTCTTATGCTGGAAGAAGACGAGGGGCGCGCCATTCCCGGATTCTGCCTCGGACTAAGCAGACATGTTCTACACACCCATTCAACTGTAAATAGGCTACACTAAATAAAACTGTCTAAAGACAAGAATGTGGAGCGTCGTTACTCTAGAGTAGTCGCAACAACAGCCTTTGACACTTACAATCAAGATAGCACCTTGCCTTTCTCTCTTGACGCCCTCTCACCGGGACTTTTTTGGGGATGGAGAGAGGACAAGACGGAGGGGCCATGGCCACAAATCCCTCTTGTCTGGGAACTGTGTGTAACTTTTTTCTAGATGATGTTACTCTCGCCAGGACAGAACTACATGTCCCGTTAATCTCACATCTTGACTACTACAGTCACTTCTATTTGGGGCTTCCCTTGAGGATGGAAATTGCCTGTTTATTTATCTTACTGCTTGCATAGCTCACATTTCTCTCCAAGAAGATCAAGGTGATGTACATGGTCCCCACAGCCCTTGGTGGGGAAGAGTGTGCTCAAGTCTGGGCTGTTGCTTTCCATCATCAATGGATTCAAACTACAAGAAAGAAGATTCCACCTAAACATTAGGAAAAACTTCCTGACAGTAAGAGCTGTTCGGCAGTGGAATTTGCTGCCAAGGAGTGTGGTGGAGTCTCCTTCTTTGGAGGTCTTCAAACGGAGGCTTGACAGCCATCTGTCAGGAATGCTTTGATGGTGTTTCCTGCTTGGCAGGCGGTTGGACTGGATGGCCCTTGTGGTCTCTTCCAACTCTATGATTCTATGATCAGCTTGATATCTATCGAGAGACAATGGAGTGTGCCTCCAGGGGTGAAGTCAAACAGCTGTGTTAGGAGCACCAAAGTGACCTCCCCAGGGCGCAAGCCTGGGCAGTGTGTATGGAGGTCCTGGGCTGCCCAGATGACAAGAGCCCCTCTCTTGGTCTCCCCGATCTGGTCCAAAGGAAAGCAGAGAAAGACGTTTGGCACCAGCTGGGCTGCAGGAGTTTCAGGAAGGAGGCGTACAAGGCGCCACCCAACCATCTTAGGGACCTCACTCCTGATTTGTGTAGGGCAGGAATGTCCAGCTTCAAGTAGGCTGTGAGCTACTATCCAGTATCAAAAACTGGCAGTGATCTACCAGGCTCTCCCATTGTCATTCTCCAGCAAGCGTTCCCTTCTCCCACCCATCTGAAGACATTTCAATCTATGAAAACAAACAAACAGATCTTTATTTCACAGATACAGTAGTTATGTTTGGATATCTCTTAGTGTTTTTAAGTGTCAGGAATAACGTACACCTGGACACAGCAGAGTTCGCGCAGGTTTTCTGGAAGCTTCTGGCGGTAGCGTAATGACTAGACGTCTGGACGCAGAATAACTATATACAGTATTTATTGGACAATTAGTATCCAGAATTACTATGTACAAACTTCAGAACACAAAAGAAATAAAACAAACTCCTTTCCTCTCTGTCTCTCTCACACACACACAACCACCTGTTACAAAAACCACAGTCTTTTTCTTCTCTTAACATCACACAATCCTTATCTTTTAGGAGCTTCTTATCCAATCAGAGAGTAGTTGCTACGGCTCCTGAGAGAGAGCAGATATTGGCTTTCTGCCCAGAGTTAATTGTCTGAAGAGAGAAGCTGATCTTTTGCACGTATGCACTTTGCAAAAACCCGAACAATATCATCATGACAGATTCAAATAGTTACTAGATGGACAAGTAACTAAACAAGTGAGAAAAGTCAAACTATATTTTTATATTAGTTTACACAGATCTGAGGAGCCAGTTGGAGCTCGTTGGGCTTTTCTCTCTCTCTCTCTCTCCCTCCCTCAACCAGCCCTTTCTCTCTGAGGAGCCAGTTGGAGCATGTAGAGCTTCTCTCTCTCTCTCTCTCTCTCTCTCTCTCTCTCTCTCTCTCTCTCTCTCTCTCTCTCTCTCTCTCTCTACTGGTCGATTGCGATCGACGTGTTGGACCTGCCTGCTGTAGGGTTTACATCCTAGCCTTTTCTTCTCCCAAATATATCCCACATGGCAGCAGAGGTTTATGCTCAGAGTCTTCCTTCTCCTAGGTGGGCTCCCTTCCCATGTGGACAAGCCCCATCTGCCCCTTAGTTCCCTCTGAAGCACATGCAGAAACTGCCTGCTTGACCATTGAACCCACTTTTGATCTTGTCTGCTCTTGCTGCCAGAGCCTGTCATCACTTGCAGGGGAAGCCGCTAACTCACCGAGGGTTTGAGACCCATAGGCTACCCTCACTTGGCATAGCCAGCCAATCAAAGTCATACTACCCTGAACACACCCAATCTTGGCTGATCTTGGAAGCTAAGCAGGGTCAGGCCTGGTTAGTTTTTGGATGGGAGACCATTTGGAGACCCCAGATGCCATAGGCTTTTCCTCTTTGGGGCGTATGGAGTGATATGGGCGTGGTAGTACCTCTGGTTGGGGACACTTCCTACTCCTTCTGGGGTACTTTGCCCACCTCTGGTCCCAACACTCTTCTCTCACCTGTGGCTCCCAGAAGCTGCCAGCATGCAACAGTGGACACACCCTGGGAACAGCATGGTCTGTAGCTCTAGAAGTTCAGGTGATTCTCATAGGTTTCCTCCTTCCACCCTCACCTTGAATATGTGGATACTTCAGCAGGATCAGGAATCCATATCTCAGGGTGGTGCCAATCGTCTCAGTCCCAGCGAAGAACAAGTTGAAGGTGGTCACGACCAAATTCTCCATGCAAAATTCAGAAGCCGGGTTATTCTTTTCCTGCCAAGAGATCGAGGTCAGCTGTGATGCCTGCGTTGCACTAGATGACACTTGGGGTCCCTTCCAATCCCATAATTCTCTGAAACCTGAAGACAGCACATTTTTAGGGGGGAGGGCGCGGATGATGGAGACGAGGAAGTTCATTCCTTACCTGATCCATCTTAACTAAGAAGCAATCGGTGAAGTTCTGGGGCTCACAGGGATCCAGCGAGGCCTGCAGTATCTTGACCCTCTCCTCTATGAAGCGCATGATCTCCTGGGAACATCTGCTGCCTTTGTGGTGGGATCCGGGGATCTTCTCCATGATCTCCGGGAAGATATTGTACAGCTGCGGAGGAAGAAGATGGGGAGCAATGGAAGGAAACATTGGACTCTATGGAGGGACCTATTTGACTAAAAGATGTTAATTGAATCAAACTTCCAAACTCTTCTCGAGAGACAGCGAAATGATTAAAGAGACCTTAACAGAGAAGCCAAACCATTGCTTTTGTTTTCTTTTGTTGTTTATGGCTTGTTTGTTGCCGTATATGCGTGTTTCAAATTGTTATAATGCAAAATGATGAATTAAAAATCAATGATGGTGATGATGGAATTCACAGGGGAATACTGCGATTGTCTAATAAATAGTCTTTATTTGCAAAGGGAAACTTTGCATGCGTTAATGCTTTGCTACCTCCTTGGAACTGGGCTTTTATCTTTGATCTTTTGCCCTTCCATGCTGTGACACTTTATGGTTGAAATTTTTGATTCTTTGCTTTTTAAAAATGATAGTGATAATAATTAAGGTGTAGAGATATTGGAGGGGTTCTCCATCTGCCCTCACCTGAGACTGGGGCAGGCTGTCCGCACGGAACCGTTCTGTGATCAGCTCGCTCAAGGTGATGAATTTCACATCGTCGTACTGGAACCTATTCCCAAAGACGATGGAGCAGATGACATTGGAGGTGGCTCGGCTGATGACGGTGGTGGGGTCAAAGGGTGTCCCTAGTGGGGAGAGACAGAAGGCAGGAGGAGGGAAGGAAGGGTCTGTCTTTGACAAGAGCACACAATGGCTACGCTTGTGGACAAAGCACCACAGAGTCTTCTAGAGGCGACCAATCCTTTAATTATGAATTTCTCCAGACGCCTACCTTGCAACTTACGGAACTCCTCTGCCAGGCACTGAGCCTCCTCCTGGATCCGCTCCTCAATGGACTGTTTCCCCATCCCGAAATTCCTCAAGGTGGTGAGGCTGAACCTGCGGAGCTGCCTCCACCGATCGCCATTGGCAAAGGTCACTCCTGGCCAAGCAATACAGTATTATGATTATTGTTATATTTTTAATGTATATCCCCCCTTCTTTCCTGACAATTTGCAGAGAAAATAGGAACAGGTGGAGCGGGACAATAATTTAAAAAAACACCAATTAAACATTAGTATAATGTATTCTATTAAAAACATACATAGAATTACAATAACAACACCACAGCACCAGCTCTTTCCTTGAAAGAACTCAGTTCCCAAAGGTCTGTTGGAATAATAATAATAATAATAATAATAATAATAATAATAATAATTTATTATTTATACCCCGCCCATCTGGCCGGGTCTCCCCAGCCACTCTTGGCGGCTTCCAACAGAAAAATAAAACACAATAATCTATTAAACATTAAAAGCCTCCCTGAACAGGGCTGCCTTCAGATGTCTTCTAAAAGTCTGGTAGTTGTTTTCCTCTTTGACATCTGCTGGGTGGGCGTTCCACAGGGCAGGCGCCACCACCGAGAAGGCCCTCTGCCTAGTTCCCTGCAACTTGGCTTCTTGCAACGAGGGAACTGCCAGAAGGCCCTCGGTGCTGGACCTCAGTGTCCGGGCAGAATGATGGAGGTGGAGACGCTCCTTCAGGTATACTGGTTCTCACTTGCCAGACAGCAAGAAGCAAGGCAATCTAGCTTCACTTGGAAGGGAGTTCAAAGTTCCAATGAGAGGAGGAGAATGAGAAGGGGTGGGGGCATACCAGCACTGGGTTGGAGACCAAAAAACACTATTGAGCTGTTAAATATATAAGCTAGTGGTTTCCAAACTTTTAATAAAATATATTCAGGGGGGGAGCGGGAGAGAGAGAGAAAGAGAGAGAATAATAATAATTTTTCAGTACAGATAAACCTTGGCAGATTCATGTGTTATGGTTCCCAGAGACATCTACCACAACCTCCCATTTCCTGACCTCAGATTGCTGCAAAAATTTCTCCTAACCTTTCTGCTGCTGAGATAAACAATACCCTCCGCAACCACTGTTTGTGTGCAAGTCGAATTTTGCCAAGTACATTGCTTTCAAGAAAAAATCAGGGTGGGTAAAATCAGACTTTGCCAATCAGGTGACCTCCAGCTGTTTGGGGGATGAGAGCTTCCATCTCTCCCAGCAGCATCTGGCCCATTTGGCTGACGAGGGGGCGAAAAAGTCAATTCAGTTTGCATTTACAAGATGTGCGAAGAACTGAAACGCAGCTGCGAATCCATGCGTCTCTGAATTTTGCAACGCAGTTCTTCAGCCAAGTAAAGTGTCACAAAAATAAAGCAGGCATAAGAATTGAGCGGATTGAGCAGACAGGACCACGAGTGGGACCGATGGTCAAGAAGGCGGTTTCTGCATGTGCTGTAGAGGGAAGTGAGGGGCAGGTGGGCCTCGTCCACCTGGGAAGGGGGTGCATCAAGGAGAAGGAAAACTCTGATCCTCAAACTCTGCTGCCTTGAGGGATATCTTTGGAAGAAGAAAAAGCTAAAGGAGTAAGCCCACTACACCAGGCATCCCCAAACTGCAGCCCTCCAGATGTTTTGGCCTACAAATCCCATGATCCCTAGCTAACAGGACCAGTGGTCAGGGATGATGGGAATTGTAGTCCAAAACACCTGGAGGGCCGTAGTTTGGGGGTGCCTGCCCTACACAAATGCGGAGTTGCTAAGATGGTTGGATGGTGCCAAACATCTTGCTCTCCTTTCCTTTGGACCCCATCAATGGGACCAAGAGGGGGGGCTTGTCGTCTGGGCAGCCCAGGACTCCCATATACACTGCCCAGGCTTGTGCCCCGGGGTGGTCACTTTGGTGCTGCTAACACAATGGTTTGACTTCACCCCAGAGGCACACTCCATTGTCTCTCGAGACAGACAGGTGCCAATATCTAAACGTGAATTGCCCACCCTTTACCCTAAGGTCCCAGGGTAGGGGGGTGGGGTTGCAACATTAAAGCACAATGTTAAAAACAGCTTGCGGCAACTTGCAGTCACAGAAATAAGGTGGGTAAAATGTGTTTTGTTTTGGGGAAATTGCTTTGCAATGTTGTACATATTAAGAAAAACGAGCATGTTAGGAGAATCTTGCACTCAAATGTGGATGAATAATAACCAATGTGGCTAATGTGGAGAACGGAAATTAAGACTGGGGAAGATGAGAAACTGATAGAAAGCAAAACTGACAGATCATAGAATTGTAGAGTTGGAAGGGAGCCCAAGGCTCATCTGGTCCAACCCCTTGCAATGTAAGAATCCCAACTAAAGCATCGAAAACATCCAACCTCTGCTTGAAAACCTTCAAGGAAGGAGAGTTCACAACCTCTGGGGGGAGACTGTTCCACTGTCTAACAGCTTTCCCCATCAGACAGTTCTTCCTAATGTTTAGTCAGAATCTCCTTTCTTGTAACTTGAAGCCATGGGTTCAAGTCCTATCCGCCCATCCCTAGCTGGTGCTGATGGGAATTGTAGTCCAAACCAGGTTGGCATTCTACCCTCCAACATGTCAGATGAGTGCTAGAAAGATGGGCTGAGCTGCGCCCCAAGCCCCCTTTCCCCACAGGGATGGACCTCTCACCGTGCTCATTGAAATCCTTGGAGAAGGACGGTATCTGCCCTCTCACGTTGAAGTCCTCTGCCTGGTCCACCAGGGCCTCCTTCACCACCTTGTAGCCGCTCAAGACCACGACTCGCCGCAGCCCCAGGTAGACGGTGAAGACCGAGCCGTAGGCCTCACTCAGCTGCCGGGAGAAGAGCCTCAGGTTGGCCCAGGGGTGGACAGGTGAGGCGATATGTGGATAGGAAGGGAGCCCAGTGAGGAGGGAAGTGCCTAAAGAAATATGAGGCCTGGGGAGGGAAGGGCCAGCTGGAAGATTCAGGGCAGATGGAAGACATATTTGGGGTCAAGAGTTAAACTATGGAACTTGCTTCCACAGGAGGAAGTGATGGCCACCAACATGGCTGTACCCAGGATCAAAACTGGGGGGGCAGGCAAGCCACGGGGCCTGGCCACGCCCCCCAGCCACCCGATTGGCTGGCTGGAGATGACGTGGCCGGGATCCCCCCAGGAGATTCCCCCCCCTGAAGGGTGAGCATCCCGGCTGGGGCGGCGGAAGGCGGAGCCTCAACGGGGCGGCAGGGCCCGCCGGAGCGACCGCAAGGAAGGCGGGACTAACCGCGGGACGCAACTGGGGCCGGAGCTGTCCACCTCCCAGGCCGCAAACAGGTTCATGGGCAGCGGGCCGCCCGGCGCCGCCACACTGCCCGGGGGGCTGCCCGGATGCCCGCACGCTTTGGCCGCCATCGCTGGGTCCTGGTGGAGGGGACGGGACGAGCTGCTCGCCTTCTCCGGCCGTGATGGCCCTTCAGCTCCTGTAGCCTCTCAGCGCCGGCACAGCCGGCGTGGACCAGGACGCCCGTGACCGGCCGCGGGGGGAGGGGCGCCGGGAGGGTGACGTCACAAGAGAGGCCCCCCCACGTCCTGCCCCCTCCGAGACGGGAGGGAGGGAGGCAGATGGCGGCGCTTTTTCCGCCGCAGTGCCAGAGGAGCAGCGGGACTGCTGCTGCTGTGTAAAAAAACAGCGGCTGTTTTTTTGCGCCGAGCTGTTTTACACCTTTTTTTTTTCCTTTTTGGCTTCTAGGGGGGGCAGCTGCCCCCTCCTGCCCCCCCCAGCTACGCCCATGGCCACCAACTTGGATGGCTTTAAAAGACAACTTCAGAGAGGAGTGGGCTCTCGTTGGCTACTGGCCAGGATGGCTCTGCTCTGCCTTCACAGCTGGAGGCAGCAAGGCTTCCAGATCCTAGACGCTGGAAACCACAGGAGGAGAGAGGGCTCTTGTGCTTGGATCCCGCTTGCAGGTTTCCCATTAGGGCATCTGACTGACCGCTGTGAGAAGAGGATGCTGGACTAGATGGGACGTTGGCCTGATCCAGCAGGCTTTACTGACCCTTATCTCCCATATCTGACCTTGTCCCATTAATGTGTGATGTGGAATTGCTGTTAGGCTCATCATTAGTCAGGCCAATTTCACCCGTGCAAGAGTGTGCCATGACCACAAGACAGACTATTAAAGTGAAAAGTGCAAGGAGGGTTCTGAAACATAGAGCAAAAACATGGATTAATTATAAGCTGCTCTCTGACTGTAATAATTTATTCATTCATTCATTCATGGATTAATTTGTATTTCATGGACTGTGATTTAATGAGAGATGGAGAAGTGTCAGAAGGTGCTTGGTTAGAGGAGGAACAGCTCAGGTGACATATATTTGCCTATTGTCCTAATGGAAATGCTCTCCCAATCTCTTTGGCCTCTGTCCTGCTATGGAATAAAGTCTGACTGAGTGAGCCTCCATACCTCAACCCCCAAGTTAACTGCTCGCTGTATCTCCCTTTGGTTAAGCAAAATACACATAGAGTGATAAGCATGCAGAATGGCCAGTTTTTAGTCCTTTTCACACTCGGATGGCCAAGGTAAGAAATGGGCTGGAGCTCTGGGGGAAAGACGGGAATCGCTTGTCTCAATGCCCCTCCCTTCCCTACAAGGAGGCATTAGCCAAGACCCCAGACTTTCCAGGAGCTAGGAAGCTCTTCTGACTCCAACAGTACACCACTAAACCCAGCACTCTCCAGGACTCAGCACACTTCTGCTTTGCTATAAAGACAGGTATACTTTCCTCCCCTGCCCCTACTGCTAGAGTGGGTTTATGGCAAAATGGCCGTGCCCACGTTTCTGTAGGCTTTTAAAAATAGGGAAGCTTTCACTCTTCAGATCATCATAAGAGTTTCTGTCTGCTTAAACTGTTGCCTGAAGCAGCAATGTTTGTTTGTTTGATTGTTTGATTGTTTGATTGTTTGATTGTTTGATTGTTTGATTGTTTGATTGTTTGATTGTTTGATTGTTTGATTGTTTGATTGTCTGCCACACATCTGACTGGGTTGCCCCAGCCACTCTAGGTGGCTTCCAAAAAATTTAAAACATTAAACACAGCAAGACATCAAACATTAAAAACTTCCCTATACAGGGCTGCCTTCAGATGTCTTCTAAAAGTCATGTAGTTGTTTATTTCCTTGACATCTGACGGGAGGGCATTCCACAGGGTAGGCGCCACCACTGAGAAGGCCCTCTGCCTGGTTCCCTGTAACCTCACTTTTGGCAGGGAGGGAACTGCCAGAAGGCCCTCGGAGGAGGACCTCATTGTTCCGGGGCTGGACGATGCGGGTGGGGACGCTCCTTCAGGTATACATATTGTGTCACTTCTATTTCATTTAATATAATAGCTTTCTTTATTCCTTTAGTTATTCTTTATTATATGTGTGTATATGAACATGCATGAGTGCTGGCTGCGCACATGTGAGTTCAGGTGCACACTTGAAATATCAGGTTCTGGGGAACTGTTATGAGGAGGGCTATTGCCTTCATGCTCTGACTGTGGGCTTCGCAGAGGCACCTGGCTGGACGGATCCAGCAGCCTCTTCTGATACTCTTGCATTCCTACAGAGATAAGTCCCAACTGCATACCTTCCAAGGGTCCCTATTTTCAAAGGACGTCCCTGATTTAGAGATGCCGTCCCGGTTTCTGATTTGATCCCGGAATGTCCCCCTTTTCCTTAGGATGTCCCTATTTTCATTGGAGAAATGTTGGAGGCTATCCGAGTTATCTGACCCCCCCCAAGCTATCTGAAGGGATAGGGAAGTTTTTTTAAAAAAATGTTTCGTTTTATTATGTTTTTTAAAATATGTTGGAAGCTTCCCACAGTGCCTGGGGCAATCCAGTAAGATGTGTGGGGTGTAAATAGCAAAATTATCATCATGGAAAGGGGCGTCCCTGTTTTCATCGGAGAAATGTCGGGGGGTTATGCAACTGCAGGGCTGCTTACACCCTTCCCATGCCCACCAGCCAAACTTGCAGGCTTGGCTGTCTTCCCAGGCACCAGGGAGGAGAATTAAGTCTACCCTCAGGGCTTCATTGGAGGAGGAGAGCAGGGAGGGCAAAGGAGACTCACCTTCTCCAGGGATTTGAGCATGTTATTTAGGTCCAGTTGGAGAAAATTCCCCAGGATGGGGAGCGGAGTGGGTCCGGGGGGCAGACGGGCCTTGCCGCCTTTGCCCTTCCATGCCAAGCCCAGGAAGAGGACGCCACAGACGCAAAGGAGCAGGAAGAGAGACCCAGAAAGCAGCTCCATGGAGGACCCTGGCCAAGAGATGCCCCCTCTGGGCTATGGGGAGGCGCTGAGAGCCACATCTGGACTTATAAGGGCGGCTGGGGAACACCCAACTTTCCACTTTGGTTATCCAGTAACTCCCGGTCCTCCGACCCATTTCCAAGCCAGCTGGGGGGACTCTGCCATTTCCAATCAGGAAGTTAATTTGCTAATTTATCAAGGGCCACATAATGGGCGTTTCACTGCAAATATTGGGCAGGGCACAAGAAGACGGATTAGAGAGAGGTTTGTTAAGGTTGGGGCTGGAATGGTATTTTTCTTTTCTGTTTTTACTGCTATGATATACATGGTTCTGTCTTGCCATATAATTGTTGCAGGGGCATCCAATAAATTGTTGGAGGGGTTTCCCCCACCTGCGTTTCCAAGCTCACATCCGCACCATACTTCTAAAGTGCTATGATTCTACTTTAAACGGCCACGGCTTCCCCCAGAGAAACCTGGGAAGTGTAGTTTGTTTCAGTGTGCTGAGAGGGGTTTGGGGACCCTCCCTATTCGCATCCAGGGGCGTAGCCAGGATCAAAACTAGGGGGGGGGGCAAGCCATGGTCGTTCAGGGGCGGGGCCAAGGCACGGAAGGGGAGGGGCCACAAAGTGGGCGTGGCTAAAGGGCCAGCGGGCCTGATGACATCGTGGCGGTGGCAGCAGCGGCCACCTTGTGCTTCTGGGGCTGGTAGCATTGGCGGCTACCCTGCTTGGCTGGAGAGGACGGGAGGGTCGGGCAGGCGAGAGGGGGTGGCAGGGTGGGCGAGGGCGAGGCAAGACACGGCCGCAGCCACGATGGCTCCGAGGCGTTGCTGCATATCAGCATAATATTTCAACTATGGTTCAAGCCCCACCTTAGGAAAAAAATCCTGCATTGCAGCGGGTTGGACTAGATGACCCTTGTGGTCCCTTCCGACTACAATTCTACGATTCTATTGATATATTACCATACCATATGCATCGTTCTGCTTTCTTGAATTGTCCTACTCCTAGGCATAGCAGCCAACTCCTAGAGGCCTAGGTGCCTCTCCCCCCCCCAATTACTGGTAAATACCGTATTTGAAAGAGTCATCCCCCCATGTTGATGGGCTTTCTATGTGGGGCTTATCTGCCCCCCCCCCGAATTTTATTAAGGATGGAAGAGGGAGGGAAGGAAGGAAGAAATAGAGAGAGGGATAACTCATATTTGTGGGTGCCTCTGGGTGACGCTGTGATGCTGGAACTCTGCATGTACAGGAGCCTTGTAAGCAGCTTTCTCTCTGCTTGATTTACAGCAGGCACGTCCAACAGGTAGATTGTGATCTACCAGTAGATCACTGAATGTCTGTGGTAGATCACTGGTAGGTCACTGGCACCCCTAAAAAAAGCTCACCCAAAATTTTCCTCCTCCCTCAAAAAAGTTGAACTATGACCTGAAGCCCTAAACAAAAATGGGCCTCCCTCCCTCCTAAAAGAAGCTCAACAAGTTTGACCTAAACCCAAAAAAACAGGGCTTCCCTTCCTTTTAAAAAAACTCAACAGCTTTGACCTGAACCCCCCAAAAGGGGGTAGATCACCCCCAGTTTTAAACTCTGAGTAGATCAGAGTCTCTTGGGAGGTGGCCACCCCTGATTTACAGTATACAGATGCAGGAGGAGGGGCAGACTGGAACACCAATGTTTTTTATAAACATCACTGTGTCTGTCAAAGCTACAGCCCCCCCCCTTTCTTATTCACTTCTTTTTAGCCTTGCAGAGCCACCTTAGTCAAATTGAATCCTCTGAGTCTGCACCCTCATTAAATCGCCAATAGAACTCTTAATGCTCCTGAATGCTCATTAACAATTCCCACTTAAGAACAATAGGGTGAAATGGTCAGCTATCGAATCTTGCCTGGGGGTATATGCTCCATTGTCTTAACTGCTTAACTACTGGTAGCCACTTTGCTTTATTTATTTGATGTGTTTTTGTTACTGCTGTGCCCCCCCCCCAGCAAGCGGAGACTTAGCTGCTCTTGCTAAAGCAAAGCCCTTTCCACTTCAGTTTTTGGAGGGGAAAAGTGCTGGTTATGGTCTGTAAAATACATTAATTTTTTTGCTTCTAGGGGGGGCAGCTGCCCCCTCCTGCCCCCCCTGCCTACGCCCATGTTCGCATCCCAGAGCTACAGTTCCCTGAGAAGAGGAACTCTGTTTATTTCCTACAAATTCCTGTTTGTTTGCTGTGTCACATAGTGGTTAGAGTGTCAGACTAGAACCTGGGAAAGACCAGGGTTCAAATCCCCACACACACCTTGGCCGTGAAGCTCATTTCGGTGCCCCTGAGCTAGGCACTCACTCTCAGACTAACCTAACTCACAAGGTTGTTGTTGTTGGAGATTAAATAGGGAGGGAAATAACTATGTACTCTACTTTTTTAAAAAATTACTATTGTTATTGAAAGAATTTCAATTATGGGGGGGAGTGTTACAAAGGAAAAAAAGAGGGGAAGTGAGGGAGGGGAAAGAGAGAGAGAGAGAGAGAAGACAATGTAATATGCTCCACCTTGAGCTCCTTGGGGGAAAAGAGAGAATAAATATGTTATACGAAAAAACCTGCTCCTTTATCCCTTATGGCGTATCCAAGAGCCGTATAGAGTTCTTATGTATGTTCTCTATCAGTAGGAGAAAATAACAGAGGCCAGCCCGAGAACATTGGGAACCAAAACAGCTAGTAAGCATGATCTTTATTAAACTGTTGCAACAGGGTGCTCAAACCTCCCCACGCAGGAGGGAGGAGGAACCCAGAAGGATGGTGTGCAAGCTCTTATATAGACTTTTGAAATTGCCTAACCTGTAGCTCAAGGCCACCCCTCAATACATCCTACATGCATCACAGAAGCGGCAGTCTACAGCAGAATCCTGTCTGGCAAGAAACCTCTTAATAGGTTTACTTGGTCAGCCTGGCCATTCTTTTGTGATAATAAATACTTAATTCCTGAATCCAGGTCACAGGCTCACCCTCTTCATACCCAAATGTGCCCTTCAGGCAAGATTTGTGAACACAGAGACAATGGGTAGGCTTTTCCCATTTCCATCCAAACTGCAGAGGAATATTTGAGGTCACTGGGAGTGTCAAAATGGCTTTAGGACTGTTTTCATGTACTGTTTCAGACATGTGGTTTATATATTTATGGATGTGTTTGCCTGGTACATTTATGAACATTTATTTTATATCTTAGACCTTAAAATTCTCATAACAAAATACCTTGCCCATGTTCTAAGCAAAAGGACAGGAGCCTCGTGAGAGTGACGAAACTGAGTGTCTTGTTTCTTTCCATAATCCTGAGTTTATCTTTGGCATATATAGTCTATTGTATAGGTCCAATCCAGTCTTTGTAGCAGAGGCTATAATTAAAGTTTGCTAGAAACACAAGATTAGTGTGCTGACCGTTATGTTAAGCATTTGAAGGTCAGGAAGCTCTATCAATGCTTTCCAGGCAGGACTTAGAAAGGCAGAACTGAGAGAGACTCCAGGGCAAACCCACCTTGAGAAATCTGAACCAGCCTCTCCCCAAATAGTGGCCTTGCTCCTTGGCCACAAACAGACCAAGATAAAGCAACACTAGCTGTGTCAAGGACTGGGAGAAGCCAGGGGGGATTCCCTAGTCATCACTGACTTAGGACAGGCATCCCCAAACTGTGGCCCTCCAGATGTTTTGGCCTACAACTCCCATGATCCCTAGCTAACAGGACCAGTGGTCGGGGAAGATGGGAATTGTAGTCCAAAACATCTGGAGGGCCGAAGTTTGGAGATGCCTGACTTAGGACCTCAGGCAGGAGTTACCAGATGCACAGATATAGAAAGGGCAACCCCTGACCTGGCAGCAGTGCAGGTGAAAAGGATCTAATCTGAACATGAGTCAGCAGTGCAATGCAATAGCAAAAGAAACTGATGCACTTCCAGGCTGCATCAACAGACGCCTAGTGTCTCAATCACATCCCCTCCAACCAGTGGCGGAGTAAGCCACTGTGTCACCCGGGGCGGCAAATTGCCGTGCCCGGGGGGGGGCGGAGTGTCGCTACGTAATGACGCATGCATCGCTACGTAACAAAGCTGCACATGCATACAACTTAGAGGGGGATCGCACCCGGCCCCACAACTTCAAAACGGAGCCTAAACGGAGCCTCCAGCCTCCTGGTAGAAAGTCTCGCTCTGCGCGGCAGAGGGAGAGTGAGGCAATTTCGCTCGCATCAAGGCTTAAGTCCTCGATGGTGGCGGCAGTGGCGGTAGCGGTGGCAGCGGCCGTCGGAGGTGGTCAGCCCCGTCCAGCCCCGTTCAGCCTGCTGCCCCCCGCCCAGCCTGCCGCCCGCCCGGGGCGGCACGCCCCCACCGCCCCCATCTTAATACGCCACTCTTAGAATTTTGAAGTGTCAGGCATAGCTCTAGTGGCTTTAGCCCAAACGTAGCAGAGTTTTCCTGCACAGCGCAGAAGCTAGTTGAGGTGGAAATGACTAGTCGGCTAGACGCAGGATAACTATTTGCAGGATTTATTAAAAGAAAATAAAACCAGCAGAGTTTCTGGATGCAAAGCAAAATAAATCCTTACTCTCTCTTTCTCTCTCTCCAACCATACGCAGCACTCCTACTCCTAACACCCACAAGAAACAACTGTGCTAGCATTCCTAGATAACAGAGTTCAGTGCTGGTCATTAACCAATGAGAGAGTTGTTGCCAGGCCAGGCAGACCTTGGCTTTCTGCCAAGAGTAAATTGACACTACCTTGAGTTAATTGTGTGAAGCAATAATCTGTAAGTTTCCCATGAGAACCAATGATCAGAAACCGAACAGCCACTGCCTCCAACATGTTGACTCTGGAAACCAGGACACACATCTTCCTGGCCTGAGTGAGTCACATGACCCACATGAGATCATGGTGCCCAAGAATGGGGTGTTTCCAGTTTAATCAGGGCGGTTGACAGGTATGCCATCAAAGGAAGCACCACTCTCTTAGGCCTTGGTCAGACCTAGGGTTGCCATGCTTCATAAAGTGAAAACACAAAAAGCTGTTGAGCTTTTTTTTGGCAAAGCTGTTGAGCTTCTTTCCCCAAAAAAAATCTCAAGAAAGACAGGCACTGCTTGCAACTGCTGTGTTTCGGCTACAGTATGTCTGGGAAATGGCAACCCCATCAGACCACATCTGGAGTCCTGTGTCCAGTTCTGAGCGCCACAATTTAAGAAAGATGTTGACAAGCTGGAACGTGTGCAGAGGAAGGTGACCAAGATGATCAAAGGGTCTGGAAACCAAACCTTATGAGGAACGGTTGAAGCAATTGGGTACGTTCAGCCTAAAAAAGAGGAGACTGAGAGGGGATAGGATAGCCATCTTCAAATATCTGAAGGCCTGTGACTCTACAAGGAGGCTCACCTGCTGTCTTCCTTACATATCTTTAGGCGCCAGGCAAATACATTCCTCTGCTTATAGACCAGGCATCCCCAAACTGTGGCCCTCCAGATGTTTTGGCCTACAACTCCCATGATCCCTAGGTAACAGGACCAGTGGTCAGGGATGATGGGGATTGTAGTCCAAAACATCTGGAGGGCCGAAGTTTGGGGATGCCTGTTCTAGACCTTTGGCTAATTAAACAATCTATGGCCTTTTAAACTGGAGGTAGTGTCGCTTGTTATTATGCTATGTGTTTTTGTGTTTTTAAATTGTAACTTCCCTGTGAGCCTCAGATGAATGGTGGTATAGGAAGGAAGGAAGGAAGGAAGGAAGGAAGGAAGGAAGGAAGGAAGGAAGGAAGGAAGGAAGGAAGGAAGGAAGGAAGGAAGGAAGGAAGGAAGGAAGGAAGGAAGGAAGGAAGGAAGGAAGGAAGGAAGGAAGGAAGGAAGACAACGGAACCAGCTCATTTTCTGCTGCTCAAGAGGGGACAACCTGAACCAATGGACTCAAATGACAAGAAAATAGATTCTGCCTAAGCATCAGGAAGAACTTTCTGACAGTAAGTGCTCTTTGGCAGTGGAGTGGACTCTGTGTCATGAACTGGCCAGAAGCAGAGAAGTGGTGGGAGGCACCAGTTGGGGAGCCCCCAAAGGAATAAGTCTCCTTTGTCCAGGGATTGGTGGTGGGATGATGATGAGTGGCCAGAGGGAGTAGAGGGGGCAGACTGGGGGCAGGAGGTGTTGGAAGCAACAGGTTTTGTGAGCATTAAGAGGCTGTGGCAGAGGGCAGTCCAGACTCAGAGGCAGGAGAGGAGAGGAGCCAGGAGAGGAGGGGGAGGGGGAGGAGGAAGAGGAGAGTTTGGATTTGATATCCTGCCTTTCACTCCCTTTAAAGAGTCTCAAAGCGGCTCACATTCTCCTTTCCCTTCCTCCCCCACAACAAACACTCTGTGAGGTGAGTGAGGCTGAGAGACTTCAGAGAAGTGTGACTAGCCCAAGGTTACCCAGCAGCTGCATGTGGAGGAGCGGGGAAGCAAACCTGGTTCACCAGATTACGAGTCCACTGCTCTTAACCATTACACCATGCTGGAGAGGAGGCAGGCTTCTGGAGAATCCAGGGAGTCACCCCTCCCACTGCAACCAACTCCCTTCCCCCCTGGTCTCCCAAAACACAAAGTGGTATGAAGAGAGCGGATCAAAGGTAGGCAAGGTGGAGAAGTCTCAGATTGTTTGGGAAGGAATCAGGGGAGGAGGAGTCTTAGGGAGCTCAACCTACTAGGAAGAGTTGTTGGATCACTAGGCTTGGGCTTCTTTGTATAAAGAATTGACATCACTGACACTGTTTTTTTCTGGCTCATGACACCCAGAAGGTGGGAGACTTTCTTTCCTTGGAAGTTTTTAAGCAGAGCTTGGATGGCCATCTGTCAGGGATTCTGTGATTCCTGCATACAGAGGGCTAGACTAGATGACTCTTGGTGTCCCTTCCAACTCCACAGTTCTATGATTCCATGAGTTCCTTTATTTGCCATGCAAATGAGCCCTTGAAGCTATAATACCTTGTGCAATTTAAGTAATGGATGGCTAATCATCCAGCTTAAAGGTCGTTTTGGAGCAAAGAATCACTAGGTGTCAGCCGGGGTCCATCTCCGTCAATCATTGACCAGCCTCGCTTGGGAGCAGAGCCCAGCTGCTCTTCTGGCTGCCAGGGGGCTGGAGGAAGCCAAGTCAGATGGAGGGTCAGTGGGAAAAGAGACCCAGACGGGGCCTGCCGGGACTTCTGCCAGTCGTGCGCCCTGCCCAAAAGTCACATGCTGCGCTTTGAGATCCAAGGAGCTCCACGGTCCAAGCAGGAGGCAGTTGAAGCCAAGACTCCAGGCCACGATGCCGGAGGCAGCCAGAAAACAAGGAGCAAACAGAAAAAGTCTTTGGCCCTCTGTCATACTGACTTGCTTTTGAAAACCCAAAGCAGGGAGATTTGAACTCCTGCCCACATTTTGAACTCTTGTCGCCTGACTATCCTGACTCCTTGGACCACAGAATCATTAAAGCCCATGCCAAAGATTGATCCACGGGCATTGAAGACACATTCCTTCATTTACAAAGAAGAGGGCTGTCAATGGCTGCCAGCAACAATGGCTAAGGAGGGAAGAGGGTTGTTCTTCCACTCAATTCCCGATTGTGGGTTTTCCATAATGGACATCTGGTTGGCCACTGTGAGATCAGGAGGCCAGACTAAATGAAAAAGCTTTGGCCTGCTCCAATAGGCAGGCTCTTCTTAGGGAACCTCCAAGCATAGCTGCCAAGTTCCGGCTTGAGAAATAAGGGACTGGACCAGAAGTAGCAGACTGGAAGTAGCACTACCGCCATTTTGGAACTGGGCGGAGCATGCTCAGAAGCTACTTTTGGTGCATAGCTGCCAAGTTTTCCCTTTTCTCGCGAGGAAGCCTATTCAGCATAAGGGAAAATCCCTTTAAAAAAGGGATAACTTGGCAGCTATGTTTTGGTGCTGCTCTGCCCTGTTCCAAAATGGCCGCCACACCAGAAGTCGCGCTGCAGCCATTTTGGAACTGGGCAAAGCAGCATCAAAAGTCGCTTCTGAGCATGCTCCGCCCAGTTCCAAAATGGCCGCCGCGCCAGAATAAACCGGGGGGAAACAAAAAAATCCGGTTTTTTTGCTGGGAACAGCTGGAAAAACGGGGATTTCCCAGGGAATACGGGAAACTTGGCAGCTATGCCTCCAGGTCCAGAGGCAGTTTATCTAGATTATTGGAGGTATTTGGCCACTGTGAGAACAGGATGCTGGCCTTAAATGGGCCATTGGCTTGATCCAGCAAGCTCTTCTTATGTTCTTACGTATGTAAATGCAGCATTCCATAAGAAATAAGTGGTTAGGTCTGGTTAGTGTTGTATATATGCTGTTTCTCAAGCCACTGAATGCAGAGCAAAATGGGCCTTCATCTGGTCTTCATTGAGGGCTAAGCAGAGCCAGCTTGTTTTCATTCCATGTCTCTGCCAGAAATATTCCTTCAACAGCAAACATGAGGTTAGCAAATGACAGTTCAGGGCACGCATTGTTTGCCAAGGGGAGCTTGTTCCAGCCAGTTAGAGGCTGGTCTCGTGGGCATCTATATAACTTCCCACTCCTGGCGAAATTGCAGACACCGCGGCTCTGCAGACTGCGGCCGGCGCAATGGAGCTCTTCCCCTCCAGGATAGATTTTGGCGGGGTCCTTGGCATCCTCCTGGCCATGGTCGTCTCGTGCCTCCTCTTCCTCCACTTCTCCTCGAGAAAGAAGTTCAGGACCCTTCCTCCGGGGCCAGCCCCGCTCCCCTTCATCGGAAACATGCACCAAGTGGACATCAAGGAGCTGATAAATTCCCTGAAAGAAGTGAGACCACGGCAGCCAGGCGCGGGGGGGGGGGTTGGGGTCGGGGGTGTAATTTTACAATTTCCACATCAGGCATGAAAGCAGGACGGATTTTGGTTCTTTGAGGGCAGGAGAAGCCTAAAAAGGGGGCTTCAGCCAGAGAAACTGAGAAAGAGCAACGAAAGTGCCTCTGGCCATGCTCAAAGCATCATTCTGTCGCTGTAAGATCTTCAGAGCTAGGGACGGGGGTTTGTTGTTGCTGTTGTTGTTGTTGTTCAGTTCATCTTTTTATTTTGTAATTTTATGTTGTTGACTGCCCTGAGATCTATAGCTATAGGGTGGTATACAATTTTAAATAATAATAATAATAATAATAATAATAATAATAATAATAATAATAATAATCAGACTTGAGCCCCAGTACTTGAAAACAAGCTCTTTCTGCCTCAGTTGCTTTCAGTTCAAGCAAGAGGAGGTTGGAGTTGGAAGGGGCTCAGTTTTCCCGTCGAAGGGGGCGCCCCTGACCCTCTTTTTTTGCATTGCACAGGGACCAACTTTGGAGTCTTAGCCCAGGGGGAGAATGGGGAAAGGGAGAAGCTGTAAGGCTCGGTTTTCTGCCTGTAGGACAAGGAGGGGCAGTGAGACAGAGGACTCATCCATAATTACCTTTTGCCCTGCACTTTCTAGCCGCAGCCTAGCAAAACCTGCTCTTTAACGCTGAACAGAAACAAATGGCAATTCCAGTTTTCCACGGATTGGTGGGTTTTCACAGGGAAAATGAGGGGCAAAAAACAACAGCACTCTGATAAAAACTTCATTTATTTATTTTTATTTTTTGAGACTTTGCAAACAAAGAAGCTCAACAACTTTAGGCAAAACTAAGAAAAGCTCAGCCACCTTTTGTGTCTGGATTTTCACTTTTTGAAATATGGCAACCCTATCCTAAACAACTTCCTGCTTCCTTCTCCTCTTTGCAGCTTAGCAAGACCTACGGGCCAATGTACACCTTCCACCTGGGCTCTCGGCCTTGCGTGGTCCTCTCTGGCTACCAGGTGCTCAAGGAGGCTTTGATTGACAAGGCAGAGGAGTTCAGCGGCCGAGGAGACTTCCCCGCTGTCCAGATGTGGAGCAAAGGAAATGGTGAGGGAATGGGGGATGGGGTGCTGATTTCGAAAAGGAAGCGTTGCAGTGGCTCCCCAAGTAGGAGGTGAGATTACAGAAGGGGTGCTAAGAGGCAAGGGGGCAGTAGGGGAGCCCCGGAAGTAGTGGTTTAAGACTCCTGCTAAGTGACCAGTTATTGGGAATCTGGCCTCCCAGTGGAAAGGCAAGTCAGATGATTAAAAGGTAAAGGTATTGGACCCCTGGACGGTTAAGTCCAATCAAAGGCGACTATGGGGTTGCGGTGCTCATCTCGCTTTCAGGCCAAGGGAGCTGACGTTTGTCCACAGACAGTTTTCCGGGTCATGTGACCAGCATGACTAAACGGAGGACCGTGACGAGTGCCAGAGCGCACAGAAACACTGTTTACTTTCCCGCTGCAGTGGTACCTATTTACAGTCGTACCTCTTGTTACGTCAGTCTCCGGTTGCATTTTTTCAGGATACGAATGCAGCAAACTCGGAAGTCTATACTTCTGAGTTTCACCCCGCGTGCATGCACAGAAGCACTCTATTGCGCCGCGCACATGTGCAGAAGCGGCGCTCTAGTTGCAGTCTTTTCCGGGTGCAAACAGCACCCCGAAACAGATTGAGTCCGTAACTGGAGGTACCACTCTAGTTACAGCATCTATGTTTATGTTTTTCAGGTTTATACATTTCACAAATTTTACAATCATTTTAACATTTCAAAGTTGACTTCCTTCCCCCTCTTTCTGCAGTGCCTTAAAAAATTTTTTAATATCTTCTGCATATCCAAATTAACTTAATTTGCTCATTTTTTTCATCTGCTTTAAATATATACTCTTATAAACCTGCAGGTTATTACCTTCCAATGTTCTTATCTGTTTACAATTTATCTGTAAATATTCAATAAACCATTTCCATTCTTTTATAAAACAAAGTTTGTTGTCTTGATTTCTTATTCTTCTGGTAAGCTTCGCCATTTCTACATATTCTGTAAGTTTTTGTATCCATTTTTCGTTTGCTGGGACTTCTGCTTCTTTCCATTTTTGAATGAGTAACATTCTTGCTGCTGTAGTTGCCTACATAAATAAGTTTCTATACAGTTTAGGTAGTTCTGTCCCTATAATTCCCAAAAGAAAAGCTTCTGGCTTTTTTTACAAATGTTATTTTAAACATCCTTTTCGATGCATTATATATCATTATGTTCTTATGACTTTATCAAATCCATCCATAGCATGAGGAAATGGTTAAATGACTATCAGACATTGAAAAGCCTGTATTGTTGAAAAGCCTGTACTGTATCAAGTTCATCATTTTTTGTTGAATTAACTACAGTCATACCTTGGGTTAAGTACGCTTCAGGTTGAGTACTTTCAAGTTAAGTACTCCGCGAACCCGTCTGGAACGGATTAATCCACTTTCCATTACTTTCAATGGGAAAGTTCGCTTCAGGTTAAGTACGGACTTCCAGAACCAATTAAGTACTTAACCTGAGGTACCACTGTACATTGATTATTGCCTTCATTTTATGGATCAATGGTCTCATTAGACAGTAAAATTTGTGTTAAATTGCTGTTTCAGGGGGTGTTTTTCATCGCCCGCAATGGATTAATCCACTTTCTATTACTTTCAATGGGAAAATTCGCTTCAGGTTAAGTACGCTTCAGGTTAAGTACGGACTTCTGGAACCGATTAAGTACTTAACTTGAGGTACCACTGTAAATAGTTTTAGCTGGAATTTAAATAAAGGTGCAAGCAATTGAGACTGTTTTGAATTTTATTTTATTTTTTAAAGAAATTTTTATTGATTTTATACAACAATCATAATAACAAAAACCACTACAATATAACAAACACATACACTCTACATAAAACGAAAACAAAACAAATAATCCTTTTTCTTTTTATCTAATTCACAATCCATTATTATGTGGACTTCCCCAAGTCCCCCCTATCTGATTTCCAATTCAACTCATCTTAAGCAGTTTCATATATCATAATCTTAACCATTTTATACGATCTAACCATTATTCTAAAATTTCTCTCATTTTAACAATTATACAGATTTCATATTAAAACTTCCAAATTAATCTTAACAAAATACAATTAATCAATTTAATCTAACACTTAACATTTCTACCCCTACAGCCTATATGCCTTCCAAAGATATCCCATCCATCTACATATTTAATTACTTTAATTACTTCCAATTAATTCTACTCCTTCCTAAATTTCAACAGCCATCTCATCTCCCTGGTCACACTGCCCCCCCCCCACCAAATCAGCTAAATATCTTTACATCTAATTTATTAACATCATTTTTAATTTCTCTTTGGCCAGCCATTCCATTTTCAATACCAGATTTATCAATCATCGTAAAACAATCCATTATGTTTTTTCACCCCACTCCCAATCTATAATGTCTTTTGACCCCAAATCCAATCTTCTCCTCCTGCTGCCCCCCCCATACACACAATCTCCTCTTTCATCCAGCCCCCATTCTTAATCTTTTCATAGACTGTTTTGAATTTTAATAGGTTATCTCCCTTAGTGGGCTGTGTAGACCAGGCATAGGCAAACTCGGCCCTCCAGATGTTTTAGGACTACAAATCCCATCATCCCTGACCACTAGTCCTGTTAGCTAGGGATGATGGGAGTTGTAGTCCCAAAACACCTACCCTGTTTCTCCAAAAATAAGACGCAGCCATAAAATAGGCCGTACCGAGTTTGCCTATGCCTGGTGTAGACCACTATTTTGAATAAGGCTTTCGACAGAGTAGGGCGGGTATGAGTTTATGGAACCAAGGGGGCTGTGGGCCAGAGTGACTGGGTTAGGGGCTTCTCCCTGGGGGTTCATGCCACTGGCCTTGGGCTCATCCTTTGCTTTTTCCCTCAGGGATCGTGTACGGCACTGGGGAGCGCTGGAGGCAACTACGCAGGTTTGCCATCAGCACCTTCAAGAACTTTGGGATGGGAAAGAGATCCATTGAGGAGCGGATCAAGGAAGAGGCTCAGTTCCTGGTGGCTGAGTTTCACAAAACTGAAGGTTGGTGGGGAAGGGGTTGCCCAGGGGCAGGGGAAGGAAAGAAAGAAAGGGATTTGCTCCACCAATTTCCCAACATTTTCTGGAATGGGGTTGCTGTGGGGATTAAACGAGGAAGAGAGCCGTGTATACCTCACCTCGAGCTGCTCAGAGGAAAAGCTGGGGTACAAACGCATAAATAAATACTATTATAATATTATCTGGTCCAAGAGAGAGAAAGGAAGCAGAAAATAAAGGAGTGTGTTTATCATTGGATCCTTCAGCAATGTTGGGCCCTTTCCCCCTACTGAAAGCAAGCTGATGAAAAGACTTCCTGTGATTTAAATTATGACGAAATCATAGGATCATAGATCTAGAAGGGACACCCAAGGGTCATCTAGTCCAACCCCCTGCAAAACTGTGGTTTGTTGCTTTGTTTTTGTTTTGTTTTGTTTCGTATTGCATTTTATTGTAATTTATATTTGGTGTTAGCCGCCCTGAACCCGGCCCTGGCCGGGGAGGGCGGGGTAAAAATGAAATTTATTATTATTATTATTATTATTATTATTATTATTATTATTATTATTTACAGAGCCCTTCTTGCATAACGAAACCTTAGTTTAGGGATATCCAGATGTGTGGAGTAATAATAAATAGAATTATTATAATTAATTATTATTATTATCATCATCATCATCATCATCCCATTTCAGCCTTCACAAACCTGTTGCTCTCTGGATGTCTTGGGCTACAAAGTCCATCAACCCAGGCCAGCACAGCCATTGTAGAAACTGTAAACATCTGTAAACATCAGGAGAGCAAGAGGTTGGAATCATAGACCTGTAGGAGGGGCTCCCCAGGGGTCATCTAGTCCAACCCCCTTCAATGCAGGAATCACGGCTTTAAAAAAATCCCTAACAGTTGGCCTTCATTGGAGGAGAGTCCACTGCCTTCCAAGGTAGTCCATTTAAAAGAGAAGGGTGGCTGTTGGGGCTGTTACTACGGTAGAAGTCTGTGAAAGATGCTTTTAAAAACAATATACAGTATCTGCTTCATCTCGCTTTATTCCCAGGCAAACCCTTTGACCCCACCTTCTTCCTGAGCTGTGCTGGCTCCAACATTATCTGCACCTTAGTTTTCGGGGACCGCTTTGAATACACAGACAAGAAATTCCTCATGTTGCTGGACCTCATCAACAGCAACTGGAAGCTCATGAGCTCCACCTGGGGACAGGTGAGTCCAAGCCAGAGGTGGGGGAAGGGAAACTGGGGCAGGAGGATGTTAGACAAGGTGGGCCTTTGGTCTGAAACAGCAGCCTGGCTCTCCTGGCTCCTCTTATGGGCACAGTCAAAAGATGGATGTGGGGGAATGTACTGGGCGCTGTGCGTAAACTGGGGTCCTCTGCTTCTGCTCTCCCAGATGCTATTCACCTTTCCAAAGATCATGAAGTACATCCCTGGGCCTCACCGTCAGATCTACAAAAACTACCTGAAGCTGGCCAAGTTTGTGGGCGAGCGGCTAGAGATGAACCGGCAAACGCTGGACGTCAACAACCCCCGGGATTTCATCGACTGCTTCCTCATCAAAATCCAGCAGGTATCCTCAGCATCCCAAAGAGCTGCCATTAGTTCCAGATCGCTTCCCTCTTTGCCAGGAAGCCAGGAAAATTGCAGTTTTGTGAGCAGGAGGAAGCTTCTCTAACAGCGGTTACTCAACCGACTACAATTTAGCTATTTTATTTCACATAATTTATATACCACTCGATTGTAAAACAACAACAACAATCTCAAAGCGCGCTACAAAAAAAAGATAAAACTAAGATGATCAATAAGGAAAAATCAGGAATTTCTTTTGAAAAGTAAAAATAGCAATAGACTAAAAATAGACTAAGACACGCACAAACTTTCTAAGCATCTGGGTAGGTTTGTTTAAACAAACAAGTTTTTTGGGGAGGCGTTGAAAAAAGGACAGCGAAGGCGCCTGCTTGATATCAAGTGGCAGAGAGTTCCAAAGTGCAGGTGCTGCCACACTAAAATATTGAGATCTTACAAATGCAGAAGGAGGGCCAGATCCACCGATCAAAGTGGTTGAGCAGGTGTATTTGGAGCAAGGCAATCTCAGGGGTAAACTGGTTCCAAGTTGTTACTAACAGTAATACCTTGAACTTGACCGCGTAGCGAATCGGCAACCAGTTCAGATCTCTGAACACAGGAGTTATATGCTGACAAGGACTCGCTCCTGTCAGCAATCGTGCTGCAGTATTCTGCACAGACTGCAACTTCCAAACCAAGCGCAAGGGAAGCCCGGCAAAGAGCACATTGCAGCCAATCTGTCTTAGAATCATAGAATTGTAGAGGTGAAAGGCACCCCAAGGGCCATCTAGTCCAGCCCCCTGCAATGTATTGGTTACTCTTGAATTGTATTCATTGTTTTGATGAATTCACTGCTGTGGTTTACTTTATTTATATGCTGTCATGTTCGATATTATAATAATTGTAGCATTCGTTGTTTTGGAATGCTGTTGCGATTATTGTGAGCTGCTTTGCGCTTGACATTTATGGTTGGAAGAGCGGGATACAAATATTAAATCAAATCAGTGTTCCTCCCAGACTATTGCCACACGGAGGGGCAACTCTTGTGCTGCAACACGACAAGAGCAGGACCCCAAAAATAAAGCGAAAGATTTGTGGGGTAAAAAGTTGCAGGATTTCAGCAGGAAGCTACGGTTCGTGCGCCGGTTGGAAACAAAGCAAGAAGTGCTTTTGCAGGCGCCAACAGCGTGGTGTGGAAAGGGAGTTTGCATAATGAGCACGGTATCATCATAGCCACAGATCATCAGAGATGCAGAATGAAAATGATGCCCTGAG
Organism: Zootoca vivipara; assembly: GCF_965207765.1. NCBI lineage: Eukaryota > Metazoa > Chordata > Lepidosauria > Squamata > Lacertidae > Zootoca > Zootoca vivipara. Next base: position 80,055,198 of record NC_142589.1, on the reverse strand, counting down.
GGATGGCATCCTGCATTGTATTCTTCACAAGTTTTGTTGACGCTGTCGAGGTTTCTCAGCCCCTCCCATATCCCTGTTGCAGGAAAAAAACAACCCAGACACACACTTCAACGAAGACACCATGTCAAAGACTACGGTGAACCTCTTCTTTGCTGGGACGGAGACGGTCAGCTCGACCTTGAGATACGGACTCCGAATTCTCATGAGGCATCCCGAGGTGGAAGGTCAGCAAAGGGGGCTTGCTCTGCTCTCACACAGGAATGCCCATGGGTCAGAGGATGCGGTCCGAGAAGTCTTTTATTTATTTGCTTTTCGTATTTTATATCCCACCATTTTCTCTAAGGAGCTGCAGGTGACGCACACGGCTCTCCTCATTTACTCCCCACAACAACCCTGTGAGGTAGGTTAGGCTCAGAAGCATAGAATCGTAGAATTGTAGAGTTGGAAGGGGAACCGAGGGGCATCTACCCCAACCCATTGCAATGCAGGAATTTCGACTAAAGCAGGGACTAGTCTCCAAAGTCACACCCCGTGAATGCTTCATGGTTGAGTCGGGATTTGAATCTCAGTCTCCCATAGGGAGATTTTCAAAATGGTGAAAATCTGGGCACAGAAGTTATTGAGCTTTTTACAGTTTTGCAAAAGGTTGTTGAGCTTCCTTTTGCAAAATCTCAATTAAAAAAATATGAAGATTTGGGGCTATTTTTAAGGAAATATGCCAAAATCTTGACTTCCAACACAGACATTGCAACAATTTCTGCCTCGACACTGTTTCCGGTTGCCGTATTCCAACTATGTCTGGGAAATTCCACACATATGGCAACCCTAGTCTCCCACCAGAGGTGCAAAAAAAGTCACTTTGGGGAAACATGAGGCTGGGGTGATTTTCAGGAGGGCCAAATCCTACAAACAGATTCAAAATAGGCAGTCAGAAGGAAGCCAGTACAGGACCCCTGAACCACACAGCGATCAGCCGGATGACAAAGCCACAGCCAGGGGAGGCACAATGGCCAGAGAGGGCTGCAAGCTTCTAGTCCAGTCTGAAGTTGCTCTGAACTGCCCAGGTGTCACTTACTGAAATGCTACAGAAGAGCTAGAATTGGTCCCTGGGTTTCATAGGCTCATGGAATTGCAGAGTTGGAAGGAACCTCAAGGGTCATCCAGCCCAACCCCCTGCCATGCTGGAATCATGCTCAATAAGCTCATTGAAATCAGTGGGTCAAAGGGGAGCTTTGTCTGCAAACTCCTGCGCCCTCTCCCTTTCTGCTCCCACCCACCCTCGACACGGGCTCTTCCCGTAGTTAACCCCTTGCAGACCACCACAGCCCATTTCCCTGTCCGGCGCCCCACCTGGGACCGCTTTAAAGCTTTCCCCGCCCTCCTTCCTTGCTGCAGAGAAGCTCCATGAAGAGATTGACCAGGTCATCGGGATGAACCGCAGCCCCTGCATGGAGGATAGGAGCCGGATGCCCTACACGGACGCCGTCATCCACGAGATCCAGCGCTACGCCGACATCGTCCCCATGGGTGTGCCCCACACCGTCACGCGAGATATCGAGTTCCATGGATACACCCTCCCCAAGGTTTGAGGGGGAAGGGGGGAAGCGCACCCCATGGGGGACAGTGAAGGTCTCCTTCTGTAGGACCCCCATTGGCAGCACCCTGCCTTGATGCCCCATGGCCTGCTTTCCGAAAGGAGAGGTCACAGTCCTGAAACTGTGGGGAAACCCAGCCAGATGTGCAGGGTATAAATATTATTATTATTATTATTGTTGTTATTATTATTATATGACGCCTGCCAGGAAACTCTCTACCCTCTTGAGTCCAGATGGGCAAGACCTTGCCATAGGTCCTTTTAGCGGAAGGAACTCCACACTTACTCCCTTTTTAATTATGATGTGGCCCTGGAAACAGGGTGTTTCATAGAATCGTGGCATTGGAAGGGACCCCAAGGCTCATCTAGCCCAACCCTCTGCAATGGAGGAATCCCAGCTAACAATATTCTGGAGATCCCAAGCCATAAGGTGGCTAGATTTGCCTCCACTAGGGCCAGGGCCTTTTCAGTATTGGCCCCAACTTGGTGGAATGCTCTTTCACAGGAGACCAGGGCCCTGCGGGATTTGTCATCTTTCTGCAGGGCCTGCAAGACAGAGCTGTTCCGCCTGGCCTTTGGGTTGGATTCAGTCTGACCCCTGTGTTTTCCTCCCTCATGGCTTGGATTTATGGACTACTTAGAATGAGGCTGAATTTTAAATTTTAATATTGTATTTTAATCTGTATTTTAACTAATTGCTTTTTATATTTTATTGTAATTTTATTGGTGTTAGTCGCCCTGAGCCCGGTTTTGACTGGGGAGGGCGGGGTATAAATAAAAAATTATTATTATTATTATTATTATTATTATTATTATTATTATTATTAAAGCATCCATGGCAGAGGGTCATCCAGCCTCTGCTTTAAAACCTCCAAGGAAGGAGAGTCCACCACCTCCCCGAAGGAGTCGGTCCCACTTTCCATCAGAAAGGTTTTCCTTTCTTTTAACTTGAAGCCCTGGGTTCCAGTCCTATCCTCCAGAGCAGGAGAAAGCAAGCTTCTTCCCTCTTCCACGGGACAGCCCTTGAGATATTTATATGCACCAGCTTTTCTTCCAAAGAGCTCAAGGTGTGCAAAGGGTTGTCCTCCCCCTCTGCATTTCACCCATACAACAACCCTGTGAGGTAGGTCAAGGCGAAGAGATGGTGACTGACTCACCCAAGGTCACTACTAGGCTTCATGGCTGAGTGGGGATTCGAACCTTGGTCTCCCAGGTCAGAACCCACCGCTCTCGCCATTGTGCCACACTGAGCTAAGCTCAGAAGAGCTTTCCCTCGACTGGAGGTATGTCACTCACACACAGGAAGCGACTGCCACAGCGAGTCGGACCATCTGGTCTACCTTCCTCAGTGTTGTCCACATTGGTGGACAGCAGTGGCTCTCCCTATTCCTACCCAGAGATGGAAATTGGGACCTTCTGCAGGCAGCGCAGGTGCTCCTAGAGCTAAGGCCCCTCCCCATGACTCAACACCCGTCTGCCAGGGATTTCTTGCCCTTGGTTCTCAACCATGCCTTCCTCCTGCTCCTCTCCCTCCAACCCACAGGACCTCAACATCATCCCACTGATCTGCACATCTCAGTTTGATCCCACGCAGTTCAAGAATCCAACCTCCTTCGACCCGACTCATTTCCTGGACGAGAGTGGGCGGTTCAAGAAGAATGATGCCTTCATGGCTTTCTCGGCAGGTAAGAGCAGGACAGGGGTTCAGGTCCTGCTTGTGGGTTCCCCATCATAGGCATCTGGGTGGCCACTGTGAGAACAGGATGCCTGGGCTAGATGGGCCTCCTTTGGCCGGATCCATCAGGCTCTTAGAATCATGGAACTGTAGAATTGGAAGGAACCCCCAATTCAGTGCAGGAATCCCAACTAAAGCATGCATGGCAGATGGTCACCCAACCTCTGCTTTGAAACCTCCAAGGAAGGAGAATCTACAACCTCCCCAGGGAGATCACTCGGAAATCACAGAACTGTAGAGTTGGAAGAGAACATCTAGCCCCGCATCTAGTCCACTCTTCTTATGGGCCTTTTCGGTGGTGGCTCCCCATTTGCGGAATTCTCTCCCCAGAGAGGCTCGCCTGGCTCCAGGCGAAAACAGTCTCTTTACCAAGGCCTATGGCTATTAAGTAATCAACAGTCTGTAAAAGTGTGCAGGAGAGGACTGTTAGTATGATGATTATTTCATTATTAGGCTGTCTGTCAGTAAGCATTTTACTATGCTTTTATTATAAATAGTAACACCTTAGAGATCCCAGGCCCTAAGGAAGTCAGATTAGCCTCAACCAGAGCCCAGGGCCTTTTCAATATTGGCTCCGACCTGGTGGAATGCTCTGTCTCATGAGACCAGGGCCCTGCGGGATTTGATTTCTTTCCACAGGGCCTGTAAGACAGAGTTGTTCTGCCTGGCCTTTGGCCTGGAATCAACTTGATCCCCTCCCCCCCTTTTCCTTTTTCTGATGAGGCTGCATTTTAATTTTCATGTTGTATTTAATCTTGTTTTTAAGCTGTATTTTAATTAATTGTTTTATATTCGGTGTTAGCCACCCTGAGCCTGGTCTTGGCTGGGGAGGGCGGGGTATAAATTTAATTTATTTTTAATAATTTTGCAGTGCATACACAGCCACTGGGTTGAATCCTGCTTGCAGGTTCTCCATAAGTGAAAGGGATTTAAAGACCATGAAGAAGGGAGATTAAGTGCCCCTTGGAAGGGATCCAAAGGTTCCTCTATTCCCTACGAAGGTCTGCTCCACTGTGGGCAACCTGGAGACCCCATCCCTAAGCGCACCTTCAAATGACGTCAGAGCAGATCTAGAGCCTCCTTTGCCCGACCCTCAAAGGCACAGAGGCATTTCTGTCCCTCTTCCTTCTCTCCCCCCCCCCTTTTGCAGGCAAGCGGGTGTGCCTGGGAGAAAGCCTGGCTATCATGGAGCTTTTCATCTTCCTCACCACCATCCTGCAGAACTTCAAGCTGAAGCCCTTGATGAAACCCGAGGACATTGACATCACGCCAGAGTCCACGGGGCTGGGGAGCATCCCTCGGCCCTACCAGTTCTGCCTCATCCCCCGGTAAAAGGACACTGCGCTCGAAGGCCAGGCAGCTCATCCCCCCTGCAGCCAGACATAGAATCATGAAAGTGTAGAGTCAGGAGGGCAGTAGTGTAGGAAGATAGGGGCGGCGGGGGCGCAGCGCCCCGGGCAGCGCAATCCCAGGGGTGCCATCGCGGCTGCCCGTCCCACCCCCAAATCACGCGCCATGCCACACCCCCAGAATGCGCGCCACGTCCCTGGGGGCAGCGTGCCTGCCCTCCGCCACTGCAGGAGGGACCTCCCAAGGGTCATCCAGTCGAACCCCCTGCAAGGCAGGAACCTCAACTCAAGCATCCATGACAGAGGGCCATCCAACCTCCACTTAGATACCTCCAAGGAAGAAGAATCATCACCTTCTGAGGGAGTCTGCTCTACGGTCAAACAGCAAACTTTGTTTTTTTCTGAATGGCTGTGGCAATCCATTATGCAAAGGCCTCTCTCTCTCCGTCTCTCTCCTATCTCTTTTCTCATCTATCACTTTCTCTCGCTCCGCCCTCTTGCCTGTTGCTGCGGTCTGTCATCCTTTCTCCCTGACCAACACTCTGGGGTCAGCATTGAGGTCAATAAACTTGCCCACCCATCCAATGCCTCAGCTGAGAATGTCGACATCTCAGTTATCTCACCTACTCCCTACACAACCATGAAAGGCCGGGAGGTCATGGCACTCTGGGTTTTTCTACAAATAAAATATTTGCTCTGCAACGGGTTGCTTGAAAATGACTCAGCCATTTCAATCCCAGCCGAAACTAAGGCTGCTTTCCAGATGCCACTGTTGTGGGTTGGGATTCAGTCACATGCTGGCAGATTCAGGTGAGGCAATGTTTACAGGGGTCTTGCACCACAAACCCGCGTCCCTGCAAAGACCTGACTTTTTGCCGTAAGGAAAGAGACAGGGAAATCCACTGGGAAGTGTGGAATATCCCTTGCTTTGATGCAACATAGGTAAACTGTGGAACTCCCACCCACAGGAGGCAGTGATAGCCACGAGTTAACAGGTAGGTGGCTTTAAAATAGGATGGGACAAATTCACAGTCCAATAAGCCTGATCCAGCAGCCAGGCTCTTGTTATGGAACCTCCAGTTGCAGAGGCAGTCTATCGAGATTCCCAGGTCACTGTGAGAACAGGTGGCTGGACTAAATGGCCCAACCCAGCGTGCTCTCCTTATGTCTTTACGTTCTTGTGTCCTTAACAGCATCTAAACCCCCTGCCCACAAATCAGAATGAGTGTTCCACAAACAAGCCATCTGGAAGTGCCCTGAATACCAAGATGCAGAAAGGGAGTTGGTCCACGGCTGGCAGAAGCTGGTTCCAGTGGCATAGCATGGGTTGCCAGTGCTCCGGACCATGCATTCAACTGCCTAACAGTGTCCGAGTCGCCCAGGAGATCGCAGCCACAAAGATAAGAAAAGAAGAGTCGTTGTCTGGAGAGGTCACTTCCAGGCTCGCATGGAGAAGCTGTTTCAACTGAGAACAGGGAAGGAAGAATGCAGCTGTATTGAGGCACTGCTGGGTGTTGAAATTTTGCACCCGCTAACCATTGTGTGCCTGGGGCAACTGCCCGTGCCTCCCCCTCCATGCTACACCACTGGCTGGCCCCTTATAAGGCACAGCAGCAAACATCACCACCAGCCCATCATTGGGGCAGCAAACACCAGGCCAGCAGGTCACCTGGAAGCAAAACCTGCCCTGTCCTGCTGGTGAGCTCCTGCATCAACTGCGCTCCGGCCACTGCCCTCCTGGTGCTGAAGACATGCCCGTCTCGGCCTGGAGGAGGCATTTGCAAGGACCAACCCAGCTCTCAGCCCTTGGAAGGAGGAGTCCTTTATTGGTAAATGTTTACACCGACTTCTTGAGAAAAAGCACACCTGAGATTACCCGACCTAATATTTCTGCTGGGCAGGGCAAGAATGTGGAGGAGCAAGGGGAATTTGGGCACAATCCCAGTCTGCAGTTTACAGAAAGCAATAATGGCTCTCCGAGGGAAAGAATTCGTACCCCAAAGCAGTAACAGGCTGGAGGGTGCTTTTCTCAAGATTGGCGATGTCCCTTTAAAATGTTGCTGCCTGGGTGAGCTCCTGGCAAGCTGGGGTGCTTGTACCAGATTAACCCCACCACTTTGAAAATGAAAGCCACCCGCACCCTGATTTGTGCCTGCCCCGCCACAGGCATGCAAAGCTGCATAGGCACCCCTGGAACTGCCTGCCACTGAGTCAGGCCAATGGAGCATCTAGTCCATAGGTCGGCAACGTCAGGCCCATGGGCCAGATGCGGCCCATGAAGGCCATTTATCCGACCCACAGACTGCCCGTGAACCAAGCCACCCGCTCAGCGAGTCCCTCGCGCGCTACGCTAAACCAGCGCAGCGCAGATCGGGGACTCGCCGAGCGGCACCAAAAATGGCACCTGTGCAGATGCTGGAAACCGCGTCTGTGCAGCCGCGGACATGCACAGAAGCCATTTCCGGCGCCACACTGCCCATGTCCGGGACGCCAAAAATCGCTTCTGTGCGTGCCCCGCCCATGTCCAGCCCATGGATGATAGTCCATTTGAATCCTCTGGCCCACGGCCGGAAAATGTTACCGACACCTGATCTGGTCCAAGGCTCTCTTTTCCGGCATGGGGGTGGGCACATTGAGAGCCCTGCACTCCTTTCTGCATCTTGCCTTGTGCTAAGAAAATGCTCAGCCCTCCCTCCCCATGCAAAAGATCCAGCCAGCTTCCAGCTATAGGTAAAGAAAGCCACCTGGGCTACGGTTGGCAAGGAGGGCAGTGCCTCTCCCAAGGTGGCACCCCCAGAAACACCAGGAGAGCTTCACCCCACCAGGGAAGGCTGTTCTGGGGAGATGGGGGGCAAGGGGCAAGAGGGGCAGCTCAGCGAGGGACGATGAGGCATTTGTAGGGGCGAGGGACGTTCCCTGTGCCGCTGGACACGGGCGAGACGTCCAGCTCCTCGCGGGGGCAGGTGGGCTGGAAGGTGAAACGCTGGAGGAGTTTGGTGAGATACAGGAACAGCTCCATTCGCGCCAAACCTTCTCCCAGGCACAAGCGTTTCCCTGAGGGGAGGAAAAACAAACCTGTCAGCAGTTCCTTCAAGGCTTTGCATTCAGGAGCAAGAGTTTCAGCATCTAAATTTCTGTACATAAACTGCTCTCTAGCAGCCTATTAATCAGGGTGACGTCCTGCCCGCTCCACTAAAAGAAGAACAGCCCCCTGGGAGGCAGATTAATTCCCAAGGGCCTAAGGAAAGCACAAGACTCTTCGTCTCAGGGTTGCGGGTTTGAGCCCCGAAATGGGCAGATGATCCTTGTTCCCATTCTACAATTCTACGATCCTAGGATAACTAATTAGGAAACTAATTAGGAAAAGATTTCCGAGGGTAAGAGTTGTTTGAAAGTGGAAGGTGGTGGACTCTCCTTCCTTGGAGGTTTTTAAGCAGTGGTTGGGTGGCCATCTGTCAGGGATGCTTTAGTTGAGATTCCTGCATTGCAGGGAGTTGGACTAGAGGACCCTTGGGGGGGGGGTCCCTTCCACCTCTGTGATTCTATTCTTCTACGATTCCAGCCATGCCAAAATTTATTCTACCCCCGCACAGGGTTCCTAATCGCTCCTCTCCCCAAAAAAGTTGGCACCCATTTGCATAACATTTGCATGTGCTTATTTATATGTACAGTTGCAAATTTAGAGACCATTACTACAGTTTCTATGGCAATTCAATACATTATTTTCACCCCCTTTTCAGTCTTGCTGGCTATTTGATCATCTAAGCCTCTTTAGATTTATTAAGCCTTTTGCATTCACATTTTAATTGCTTATTTTCTTTCTTGTAAACCTCACTCGGAATAAGAGGGAATTTTAAGATCATATATATAAGATAAATGTTCATAACTGTATACTGTATAAACCACATGTCTGAAACTTCACACAAAAGAAGTCCTGAACAAATTGACCTCAAATATTTCTCTGTGAGGTCAAAGTGGGAAACCTCCCCATTGTCTCTTTCCTCACAAATCCTGTCTTAAGGGCACATTTAAGATATGAATAGGGTGTGAGCCTGTAACCAGGCTCAGGAACTAAGTATTTATCATTACAAAAGACTGGCCAGGCTCCCCAAGTAATCCAGTCAAATGACCATTAACAGGTAACCTGCCAGGCAGGATAAAAACAACGCACTCGGATTTCTGCTGTAGAACGCCCTTTTCTGTGATGTAGCTATGATGTATCTGGGGGCGGTCTTAGACTCCAGGGCGGGCAATTTAAAATTTCTATACAGTCGTACCTCGGGTTACGACCACCTCGGTTTGCGAACAGTTCGGGTTACGAACTGCGCAACCCCCGGAAGTGTTTTCGGCGCATGCGCAGAAGCGGCACGCGCGTGATCGCGCGATCTGCGCATGCACAAAGCGCGAAAATCGCGCTTTGCGCATGCGCAAAATGGTGGCGCCCATTGCGTTCGGTTTACGAACTATTCAGGTTACGAACTGCGTTCCGGAACGGATCGCGTTCGTAACCCGAGGTATTACTGTATACAGTAAGAGCTTGCACACCTTTGTTCTGGGTCTCTCCCCCCTTCCTGTGTGTGTGGGGGGGGCACCCTGTTGCAACAGCTTTTAATAAAGATCAGGCTTAACTAGCCGCCTTGCTTTTCACTAGAATTCTGTTCTGGTCTCTGTCATTTTACTAGCCGGTAAGGGCTTTCAATTGTGCTCTGCCGGAGGTCCAGGCTCCCTCCCGGAGAAGGACCCCTTTTAACTCATAACTTTTAACTCTTATAACACAATCCAGGGGGGCAAGACGAGGGGCCCATTCTGTACACCTCCCCACTTCCCACTGCCTATCTTCCCACCCCCCAACTAGGAACTCACCAGCAGAAAAGGGCATGAAGGCATCACTTCGGCGGAAGCTGCCTTTCTCGTCCAGGAAGTGGGTAGGGTCAAAATCTTCCGGGTTTTTGAACTGGGTGGGATCTTTGTGGACAGAGTGAAGGAGAGGCATGATGTTGGTGCCCTGTTGGGGGGAAAGGGAAAGGGAAAGGGAAAGTTGGCGAGGCCAGAAACTCCCCGGAATGTGGGCTCCCAGGCGCTGAGAGCACCCTCATGACACTTTGACATCTGCCACTGCATTTGAACCACTGTAATTCAGTTCTGGTCGCCTCCCCTGAAAACGATTGCAGAGCTGGAAAAGGTTCAGAAAAGGGCCAACGATGGGATCCAGGGGGTGGAGAGACTCAAAGGTCGCAGAGTTAGGAACGCTTTAGTTTAGAGGAAAGGCAAAGGAGCAACATGCTAGAAGCTGGGAGGCAGCAATGCTTCTGAAAATCCGTTGCTGGTTTTCCCATATTGGGCATCTGGTTGGCCACTGTGAGAGCCATTGGCCTGATCCAGACCCTCCAAGTGTCCCTATTTTCCAGGGACGTCCCTGATTTAGAGAATCCATCCCAGTTTCTGATTTGACGCTTATATGGTAGGGGAGAGGTATTACTCAGAAGGGTGGAGGGAGTGGATGATTGACAGACTGATAGCTGTTGACGACCATTAACGACTGCAAATGGTCTACAGGAAAAAGCAAGGGGTGAGAATTCCTTCCAGCTTTATCGTGTATAATGAGATAAGAATCCAATGTCTTTATTCAATCCAGGTCTCTCCCTGGTTTTAAGCTTGGTAAGAAGTTGCAGTTCAGCAACTTCTTTTTCCAGTCTATTTCGGAAATTCTTTTCTCTAGAGCAGGGGTTCCCAACAAAATTTTCTCGAGGACCCCTCATCGAGCCGCTATTGTGACAAGGACCCCCATTAATTCCTAATCCTAAAATTAAAAAGTGAGAGCCAAATTAAGAGTCTTTTTTATACGTTTTTTTTACAGTTACAACAGAGTACTCCATCAGTATACAGTTAGTTTTAATTTTCAGTTCTTAATGAGATGAGTTAAATCTGAAATATTAGGTTCCAAACTTGAAACTTTCACTCTGAAATCTGACTGCAAATCTCTACCTGCCTACTAGTCAGCAGAAAATAACTTTTGGCTCCATTAGCACCTTTTTATTAAACAATTATGGCTGAGTGAAACATATCCAGCGCCGTGGTACGAAGATCCCTCCGGCGCCCCCCCAAAAAAAAAATTCCCAAGAATTGACAACCTTTTTTAGGCAGGGGACCCCAAAGTTGTTGACCATTTTTAGGAAAGGTTCCCCAGAGAAGAAGCTGACAAGAAGCAGCAGGTGGAAATTAGCAAATGCTAAGGAAAGAAGGGGTGAAAGAGAGAGGGAGGGAGGGAGGGAGGGAGGGAGGGAGGAAGGAAGGAAGGAGTCAGAGAAAGAAAGAGAGGGAGAGAGGGAGGGAGGGAGAGCCGCGCACAGCGTCCAAGCAGCTCTTGCTTTTCTTGCTGGTACAGCGAGCTGGGAGAAGGGACGGACTGACAGGAGCTCCCGTCCACCACCACCCCTCCCAGCTCGCAGCAAAGCAAGCGGAGCAGGCTTGGTAACTGGCAGCAGGGGGGAATGGGGCATCCCAAAAGTGCTCCTCCTGCCTTCCGTGCCTGCGTTCCAACGGAAGGCAGGCAGGGAAGGCAGGCGGCTCAGCCCCGGAGAGGCTGTTGCTTTTGCAAGCAGAGCTACAGCCTCTTCGGGGCTAGAGCGCCTGCGTTCCGTGGGCTCCTCTAAAGCAATTACTTCGCTTGCTTTAAGGAGAGCCAACAGAAGGCAGGCAGGCGGCTCAGCCCGGGAGAGGCTGTTGCTTTTGCAAGCAAGGTGACAGCCTCTTCGGGGCTAGAGCGCCTGCATTCCATGGGCTTCTCCCACCCAGTCACCCCTCTGTGCAAAGGGGGCTGATTTGTAAGGCGCCCACACTGCTCCCTCACTGACAGAGGGGGTAAGACCACCACCCCAAAAAACAGTGCCCCCCTCTCTCTCTGGGGGTGGGGGTGGGCAGTGGAATGGGGTGAGGGAGGGGAAGGCGCAGCTGCCGAGGTGAAGAGGCGACCTCGCGCCTGCTTCAAAGCCTCCCACCGGGTCCTGAATTGAGGGAGCAGGGGCGCCCAGCAGCGAGTCCGCCACCCTCCGCCGACTTGGGAGTCTCATTGGGTCTCCTCGGAGGAGGCGGAGCCACGCCAAAAACTCCACAGAACAGCGTCTGGTGCTGCTGGCCACAGGCAGGGAGAGGGCGGGAAGGAGGCAGGCGAGCTCTGGGGCTTTTGGCGTGGCGCCTCCTCCTCTGAGGAGACCCAAGGAGACTCCCGAGTCGACGGAGCGGATTGCTAGGGGCGCCACGCCGCGGCAGCAGTGCGTGGCGCTCCCGCTGCGCGCGCATCGCTCAGTACGCGCATCTTGGGGAGATGATCTTGCGGACCCCTCTGGCATAGCTCGCGGACCCCTGGGGGTCCGCGGACCACTTGTTGGGAACCACTGCTCTAGAGGTCTGTCTCTCCAGGAGCCACCCTGGAGTGGCACAAAGGCTCAGAGTTTGACCCTACTCTAGATGGGAAATATACCATATTTTTCGCTCCATGACACACTTTTTTCCTCCTAAAAAGTATGGGGAAATGTCTCTGTGTCTTATGGAGTGAATGTGTGGTCAATCGCTGGCTCCCTTTCCAGCCCCGCCCCCTTGTCCAGGCCTCCATTGTTGAATGTTCTGTAGGCGGAGGCTGTTTGTTTCCCCAACGACATGTGACTGGCTGATTAGATTATCTGTCTGGAAACTGTAGAAACGGCTCCCTTTCCTTTCCTAAAGAAGCTGCAGAACTGTGAGTTGAACCCCATAAAAACAGGATTTTTTTTCCCTTTGCAAAGTAAGCTCAACAACTTTGAGCTGATCCTCAAAAGAGGGGCTTTTCCCCTTTGCAAAACAAACTGCACAACTTTGAGCTGATCCTCAAAAAAATGGGGCTTTCCCCATTTCCTCCTCTAAATATAACAGGTAGGTGCATCTTATGGAGCGAAAAATATGGGTAGTTCAAAATGAGGGCACTTTAGAAGGGGGGGTTCTCCTCATCCTCTCATGAAACAGCAGAGCCATGCAGACCCATCTCCAAGCCGCAACCGTGACCTGAGACAGGAACAGAAGGATGTCGGACTTTGCATGAACAGCCAGAACCAATCGGAAAGCATTTGTTCCCCACCCCACCCATCAGCAGCCCAAAGATAAACTTCCCATCTCTTGGGAAGGGAGGGATTTTTTATTCCCAAGCACCTTTGGGAGCACAAAGCCACGGAAGTGGGTGTCCTTGGTCACAGCGTGCGGGACCCCCAGGGGGATGAGATCGATGAATCTCTGGATCTCATGGATCACGGCGTCCGTGTACGGCATCTTCGCCCGGTCCTCAGTCGATGGGCTGCGGTGAGGACCAATGACCTGGCTGATCTCTTCTTGGACCTTGGCTGCAGACAAAATAATAATAATAATAATAATAATAATAATAATAATAATAATTTATTTATAACTTGCATGTCTGGCTGGGTTTCTCTAGCCACTCTGGGCGGCTCCCAACAGATTAGTGAATTGGCAGCGAAATGTTAAGCCATAAACTGTTGAGTTGCGATGAAGGCAATGGCAGTGGCAAAAGCAACACTAAAACCAAGCTGTAAAACAATAAAGCTTAACAATAAAACTGAAGACTCAATTGGGGCTGCCACTGCCATCTTACCTGAAGCTTCCCTAGCTCTACTGTCGCATCATTATTATTATTGCTAGTTACAGGTAGGTAGCTGTGTTGGTCTGACATAGTCGAAACAAAATAAAAAAATTCCTTCCAGTAGCACCTTAAAGACCAACTAAGTTTGTCATTGGTATGAGCTTTTGTGTGCATACACTTGAAGAAGGTCTCTATTATTGCTGTTGTTTTTAACATCATCATCATCATCATCATCATCATCATTAATTTCATTTGTATACTGACCTTTACCTGCAGATCCACAGTTAAAATCACAATATAAAAACACAAAATATATAATGAAAATGAAAATGAAAACAACCCAATACCTCCCCTTTGTTAAGATAGCAACTGTTTCACCAATGGTTTGTTCATTATTTTATATTATTTATGCTGTATTTGTGATGTTCTGTTATGTCCTGTGGTGTTACTGCTATTCCTTGCTTTTAAGCTGCTTTTGGATCCATTTGAATGAAAAGCATAGAAACATAATTCATCAAATTCATCAAATCCATCAAATCGGTGTTAGCAACACTGAGAGAGATGGGCCCATTGTCCGGCTCATCGTAAGGCGTTTTTGCATGGTGACAGAGGGCATCTTCTTCCTGGACTCAGGATCCCAGTTCAATCTGGGTAGCAGATGGTGATGGAAAAGGTATCTCTGTTCCTCGAGATCTTAGAAAGCCTAGTACTGTGTGCGTGTCGGGTTAGGCTTATGTGTATGTATGTTATCAGCATCATGCGTGTGGCATGTGATAGGCAGTGTGGCATAATGGTTTGAGTGTTGGACTAGGACCTGGGAGAGAGCAAGGTTCAAATCCCGCCCCCCTCAGCCATGAAGCTCCCTGGGTGAACTTGGCTGCCAGTCACTGCCTCTCGGCCTAGCCTACCTCAAAGGGTTGTTGTGAGGATAAATTGGGGAGGAAGACAACCGTGTGCTCTTCCACCTTGAAAGAAGGTGGGGTGTGAACATGGTCAATAGACACCTGAAGGAGCATCTCCACCCCACCCCCCCATTGTTCTGCCCGAACACTGAGGTCCAGCGCCGAGGGCCTTCCGGCGGTTCCCTCGCTGTGAGAAGCCAAGTTACAGGGAACCAGGCAGAGGGCCTTCTCGGTAGTGGCACCCGCCCTGTGGAATGCCCTCCCACCAGATGTCAAAGAGAAAAACAACTACCAGACTTTTAGAAGACACCTGAAAGCTTTTAATATTTAACAGATAATTGTATTTTAATATTTTGTTGGAAGCCACCCAGAGTAGCTGTAGAAACCCAGCCAGATGGGCGGGGTATAAATAAATTTATAATTATTATTATTTATCAACAAGCAACGAAGCCGAGGGGCCTTCCCAGCTCACCTGCTACCTCCGGGTGCTTCATGAGGATGAGGATCCCATAGCGAAGGGTGGTGCTGACGGTCTCCGTTCCCCCAAAGAAAAGGTTATGGGTGGTCATGACAAGCGTGTTGGTGTGGAAGTGGCTGAGGGGGTCCATCTTTTCCTGCAGAGAGAGGTGGAGATGCCTGGGGCATGAGCCTTACACAAAGGGACGAGGCACGGTGAAATATCCTCGGAGTCGAGAGTGACTTTCATGCTGTTTATTTGGCTTGTAGCAGCAACAGGAGAAGAAGAATGGCTCTTTCCCCCAAAAATCTGCTTATATACATTATTTACACAATGGGCCTTGCATGATTGGCTACTTCAGGGCTGCACCTGTAGGCAAATCAGGTTGCGGATTCACTTCTGCCAGCAGCCTGATTGGCTGCTCCTGCGGGCCAATCAGGTTGCTGATTCACTTCCACCTGGAGCTGGGTTGGGTGGGTCCTGCGGACCAATCAGACTGCTGCATTCTGGATCCTATTGTTCTAGGATTCAGTTCAGTACATAACACATGGGGTGTTTTGTGACCTCGCCATTCAAGTTGTGACCTCTCCCCGCTAGACTTGCACGTATTTCCTGCAAAATACAATCGCCCAGGCTTTGGACCCTGCAGGTGCTCCCTCCTCCATGGTAGGAAACTCTTATTAAACTCAATCTGCTAGATGAGAAGTTGGCAGCTGGCATAATCCGGACGTCTTGCTTTGTTGCCGGCCATTCCTCTCCCTCTTGGGATGCCTCGGGGAGGAAGGTTCGATGAACTGCAATGGAGCAAGTCTCACTGTTTCCAAGAGGGAGGAAGTCACAGACCACAAGTTCGAGTTGCCCAATTAAAGCTGTTTTAGCCAATTTAGGTTGAACGATTAAGGCTGATTTAGCAAGAAACAAAAAAACAAACACACACACACACCCCAAAACATTCCAAACTTTCAAAAGTTGTAAAAATATTTTAAAGAATCATTTCTGTTTACTTGAAAGGAGGCACCTCTAATTTGTTTGTGATCTATAATACCTGATAAATGAGCTTGAAAGATATGTGAGGTGTCTAACGAAAACAGGTGCCAGCAGTGTACAACTTTCGACACCTTCTGAAAGTGTATTTATTCACACTCCCCAGGGCCTTTGCTGGTCAGGGGCACCAAGGCCATGGATACGGTAATTGTTTGGTCATAGTTGAATAAGCTGGATTTTAATCTTTTGCTTGTATTGTATTGTATTGTATTGTGTTGTGTTGTGTTGCGTTGTGTTGTATTGTCAATCTTGTATTGCCTTGAAGTTTTAATGGAAGGCAGTATCTAAACATTTTAAATAAACACATTATGCAAGAACATGGTGTTGCGAAGGAAGATATTCATTTCAGTTTTCCTAAGGCTTTCTGAGCTACACACATTCCTCTGAAGTGATTGTTTGCAGAGGTTGCGGCACACAAGTAAACTATGGAACTCCCTCCCACAGGAGGCAATGATGGCCACCAACTTGCGTGGCATTAAAAGAGGATTGGATAAATTAATGGAGGAAGAGAAGGCTGTCAGTGGCTCCTAGCCAGGATGGCTCTGCTCTACTTCCGCAGTCGGAAGCAGCAAAGCTTCAGAATCCCAGTTGCTGGAAACCCCAGGAGGGGAGAGGGCTCTTGTGCTCAGATCCTGTTTGTGGGCTCCCCTATCGGGCGTCTGCTAAAGAAGGCTGGGCTAGAGGGGCCATTGGCCTGATCCATCAGTCTCTTCTTATGTTCTTGTTTGTTGGCTTTTAATCTTTGCAGCCGCAATATGCTTTCCACTGATGAGTAAGGATTTATTTTTTGCATCTGTTGAATATTACATTGATCCAACTTGTTGTTCATCCTTCCCAAGAAAGGAATTTCAGGGCTGGTGGGGCACCTGAGCTTTGCAAACGTGAAATTGTGGTACACACCCCTCTTTGGACATGTCCCAAATCCAGGGCTTACACGGAACGGGGCTCAGGTTACCTGTCTTGGCCTCCACCAAAAGACGGGGAGATTATCTCCAAGGTGAGCAAACAGGCAGCAAGGCAAGGCCTCCATTGTCCATGGCAGAACACACCCTTGCCCTTTATGAAGCTACCAGGAAGCTGCCCTGATGCCCCCAGCCAGGAATGCCCCCTCTGCCCTTTCCTTGCTAGCCCCAGGTGAGAAGAAGCACGTAGCCAAGGGACGGGGGCAACACCTGGGACTTAGCCCCTCCTCCACCCCCAAAAGCCCAAGGGCTCACCTCTTGCATTTTGATCAGGAAGCTATCGATGAAGTCGCGAGGGCAGTTAGGGTCAAAGGTCGCCTGGTGCGTCTTGACAATCTCCAGAATGAAGAGGCGCAACTTCTCAAAATTGGCGAAAAGTTGGTTGTGAGGTCCAGGCAGGTAGCGCAAGATGTGGGGGAAAGTGTTGTACA
This sequence comes from Zootoca vivipara, assembly GCF_965207765.1. Classification (NCBI taxonomy): domain Eukaryota; kingdom Metazoa; phylum Chordata; class Lepidosauria; order Squamata; family Lacertidae; genus Zootoca; species Zootoca vivipara. The sequence continues at coordinate 80,038,101 of NC_142589.1, read as the reverse complement.
ACTAGGGAGGGAGGGGAAGGAGAAAGATGGAAGGCTTGTGGGAGAGGGCAACTATTTCAGGGAGAAGTTAAATAAAAAAATTCCTTCAGTAGCACCTTAAAGACCAACTAAGTTTTTATTTTGGTATGAGCTTTCGTGTGCATGCACACTTCTTCAGATGTATTTCAGGGAGAGTCTCCCTTCCACAATCCAACTTAAAAACAAAATCCCCATGCATTTCAAAATGGAAAAGCAGAGGTGTTTTTGAGAAATAAATGAATGAATAGAGAAACACCATTCCATCAGACTTGCTTCCACTTTGCTGAGAAAATACACAAGGGAGGACTTTACCAGGCTCCAGGGGAAGGAAGGAAGGAAGTCCTGGGTTTGTGGTGGAAGCTGCAAAGGAATCCTGTCTACACCCCCTTAGGACAGGACATGAGCTGCATCCATGTGTTTTCAGTCAGCCTTCACCCACCTGGTATTTTGGCAGAAGTAGCAGCTCCAAACGTCTTGAGGGCATCAGGTGGGTGCAGCCTGACTTAAGTCTACCTGCTGCTTTTATAATGGTCATGGAGCATGAGGAAAGGAATGGAAGTGGCTCTTTCTCTAACTCCACATGAAACAAGCTCTTTGAAATGGTGCCTTCTCACCCAAGCCACCCTTTGAAAGGAAAGGGGGGCTTGGGTGAGAAGGCATGGGGGGCACACAGCAGGGGGGCACACAGCAGTTTTATGCTGAAAGTCCCCCAAGCATCAGTGATGGTCCCCAACCCAGATGGCTTTAAAAGAAGATCAGACACATTCATGGAAAAAGAGAGCTGTTGATGGCAGGTAGCCAGGGTAACTAGGCTCCACCTAGAATCATAGAATCATAGAATCGTAGAGTTGGAAGAGACCACAAGGGCCATCCAGTCCAACCCCAACCCCCTGCCAAGCAGGAAACACCATCAAAGCATTCTTGACATATGCCTGTCAAGCCTCTGCTTAAAGACCTCCAAAGAAGGAGACTCCACCACACTCCTTGGTAGCAAACTCCACTGCCAAACAGCTCTTCCTGTCAGGAAGTTCTTCCTAATGTTTAGGTGGAATCTTCTTTCTTGTAGTTTGAATCCATTGCTCCATGTCCGCTTCTCTGGAGCAGCAGAAAACAACCTTTCTCCCTCCTCTATATGACACCTCCTCTATATGACACCTCCACAGCTGGAGGCAGCAGTATTTCTGAATCTCAGTTGCAGGAAACCACGAGAGGCGAGAGCTGCTCTTGTGTTCATGCTCTGCTTGTGGGTTTCTTTTGGGGGCATCTGGCTGGTGCCCGAGAGAATAGGTTGCTAGACTAGATCCTCTGGCTCTGCACTTTTGCTTTGCTCCAAGGGACAAGGACGTTGTCCCTCTGCCTCCATTCCTCTTCCGGAAGCACTAGTGGGGCTTCTCCATCTGCAAACCCTGAAGGACACCCCCTCCCTGTGTCCCTTCATAGAAAGGGGGCTATCAAGGGCTACAACATCAACTTTGTTGGACTGGTCATGTGCAGATGCCTGATTATCGTCTTCCAAAGCAACTACTCTAGTCTGAACTTAAAAATGGGAAGCGTAATGCTGGTGGACAACAAAAGAGGTTCAAAGACACCCTCAAGGCAAATCTTAAAAAATGTAGTATAAACACTGACAACTGGGAAACACTGGCCTGCGAGCGCTACAATTGGAGAACAGTCTTTACCAAAGGTGTCATGGTCCTTGAAGACACTCAAACTCAGGCCGCAAGGGAGAAATGTGCTAAGATGAAGACATGCTTGGCAAATCCACACCATGATCAACTCCCACCCAGAAATCAATGTCCCCACTGGAAGAACGTGTGGATCCAGAATTGGCCTCCACAGTCACTTACTGACTCACTGTTAAAACCGTGTTTATGGAAGACAATCCTACTTGGCTACGAGGGATCGCTGAAGAAAGAGAGAAGAAAGATCAAGGGTTCCAACTTCCTTGCCATAATGGCTATGTTCACCCTCCTCTGTCTGCCACTGAATGCAACTTCCTGGATATTGCAAGTGGGGAGAGTGAAGCTCTTGCACTCAGATCCTGCTTGTGGGCTTCTTCCCCTCGGTGCACTCAGCTGGCCACTGTGGGGACGCCGGGCTAGAGGGGGCCCCTTTGGCCTGATCCAGCTGCCAGGCTCACCTGGCTTTCTGCCTTCCCAAGGGACCGGGACTCACCTGGGCACAAGGCGAGCTGAAGATGCGAAAGTTGTCATTCATCAGTCCGACCAAAGTGAGGAATTTCTTGTCCTCGTAGTCAAACCGGTCCCCGAAAACAATGGAGCAGATGACATTGGAGACAGCGTGGCCGAGGGTGAGGGTGAGGTCAGAGGGCTCTCCTGCAAAAGGGACAGGTGGAAAGGCCAGAACGTCACAGATTTGTGTAGCCCCACCCAACCCCACCTGCCCCAAGGAACGGCAAACACACCTTTGGTCTTTGCCAGCTCTTGCACCAGGTACTGGGCCTCCTCCTGGATCCGTTCCTCAATGCTGCGCTTCCCCATCCCAAAATTGCGCAGCGTTTGTATTGCAAAACGGCGCAAGACCTTCCATTTCTCCCCTTGAGACATGGAAATCCCTATTGGGGAGCAGAGGAGACATTGGCTAGAGACATCGCTCAAACAGATAGCAATGGCTGGAGCCCTTAAGAGTGTGGGCAGTACTGGGGCAGCAGAAGCAGATCCATTAGTATTATTTTCTGGAGCAGCAGAAAACAAACTTGCTCCATCTTGCATGGGACAGCCTTTTGATGTCAGGAGGTTGTCCTGTTCCTGTCACCTGTCAATCTCCTCTTCTCCAGGTTAAGCATGCCCAACTCCCTCTCTCTGATCATGGCGCCTATACTTTTGCCCAAACTGAGAAACATTAGAGGCTTTCTCTAAGAGAGGAGCTCAGACCGTCCTTCGAATCTCATCGCCCTTTCCTGCCCCTTCTCCATCCCTGCGATAACCCTCGCACCTCTCATTTTAGGAATTAACACACACCCCTCCCCACTCAGACACACCCAGCCCACCTGCAAGCGGGGGAAGCAGACAGGCTCACCATCCCCTTGGGTGAAGTTGAAAATCACTGGCAAGTCTCCGCGGTCACTGAACTCCTCGGCTTGGTCCACCAGGGCCTCCTTCACCGCTTGGTACCCGCAGAGCACCACAAAGGGCTGAGAGCCCAGGTAGATGGTGTAGACAGATCCGTAGCGCTGGCTGAGCTGGAGGCAGAGGGAAAAAAGGGGGAAGGGAACCACGGGGTGCAGACAGGACGTCCGAATGTAAGAAGAGCCTGCTGGATCAGGCCCAAGGGGCCCTGGCTGGTCCAGCATTCAGTTCCCACAGGGGCTGGACAGTTGCCTGTTGTGGGAAGCCAGCAAGCAGGATTTGAACACAGGAGCCCTCTCCCCTCCTGGAATTCCCGGCAGGAGCTGCGGAGACAGGGCAGAGCCATCCTGGCTAGAAGTAGCCATCAATAGCCCTCTCCTCCTCCATGAATTTGTTTTATCTTTTAAAGCCACCTAGGCTGGAGCCACCCCTGCCTCCTGTGGGAGGGAGTTCCACAGTTTAACTATGTGCTGCCATTTCTTTTCTCTGTCCAGAGTTTAGCTTCATTGGATGCCCACGAGTTCTAGTGTTATGTAGATTGATTTATTTGGTTTTCAGATTAAAATTTCACAGTCACATATCTGACATACGACGTAGAAACAAGATTCCAGAGAATCTCCTCGACTTTCCCCCTCTCCCCTTTGTGGGTCCTATAGTTAATCATTTCCTCCTGCATCCTATATGATAATCCAAATCTTTTACCTGTCCACTGTGTCCAAAAGTCACCATTAAACTCCAAGTGTTACTCCAACCCTACTAACAATTTTAACTGTTTACAATGGTTTTTAAGATAAATTTTCCCCATTCCTTTTTAAATTTTTGGTCTTCCTGGTTTCTGATTCTTCCGGTGATTTTAGCAATTTCGGCATAGCCCATCAACTTGATCTGCCATTCTCCTCTGGCAGGGACTTCATCTTCTTTCCATCTACTGTTAGGAGACGTAGAGAACAAGCCTTCCTCTTTCCACTTCCATAAACTTCTCTCCTGTCACTTCTTACTCGCTTCCCATCCACCCACTTGATCTGTTTGGCAGCCTTTCTCTGAACCTTTTCCATCTCTACAATATCCTTTTCCGAGGTCAGGCTGCCAGAACCGTACACAGGGCTCCGAATGCCATCGCACCATAGATTTGCACGATGGCATTGTGCTACCGGCAGTTTCGTACGTAGGACCAAAGAATTGTAGAGTTGGAAGGGACCCCCCAAGTGCCATCTAGTCCAACCTCCTGCAATTCTCATTCTCAATCCCTTTCCGAATGATCCCTTGCAACGAAAGACCCGGTGTGAACTTTTCAAGAAGTCTTCTTTGTGCCCCTGCAAGAAAGCCAGTCGGCACAGATCACCCAGTGACTCATTTCAGAGTAATCTTTTCAGCATCGTTTCACAGCACCAGACTCATAGAACCACAGAATCGTTGAAAGGGACCCCAAGGGTCATTTTATTTCAACCACCTTGCAATTTGGCCTCAACTTGATCACAAACAAGTTTCTTCCTAAAGGATTGCAGCAGCATTTAGCTAACCCCACCCCACCCCCCCACCCCAAGAGGCTGCCCTTACCTCCAACATTGACTTCACCGTATTCTTCATGTCCAGGAGGAGCAAATTGCCCACGATGGGCAGCGGCCGAGGTCCTGGGGGAAGGTGCCCCCTCTTGCCCTGCCTGCTCCCTTTGAAGAACATCAGCAGACAGGCAATGCAGATAGCCAGAAGGGCTGCCGTGGCTGCGCTGAACTCCATGCCAGCCTCCTTGCCCAACTCAAAAGTAGACTCCTGCTCAGGCTTGGGCTCAGGTGCCAACCTGCCTCATTCCTGGGGTTTCATGTGCCTTGGGTGAATGCTTGCTGATGGGGTGTGCCCACAAAACCTGATCCATGGAGGAGGCGGGCACGGCCAGCAAAAGAAGGAAGGGCTGTGCCAACCGAGTGGCAATTACGTAATGTCACACCAAGAGGGTCCAAAGCTTGAGCTGTTTGCCAGCGAACCAAGTGGCTGCAGGCTAAGTTCACAGCTGAGAGTCACAATTATTCTTAGCGTTTTACTTTTGGAACAGACATGCAATCAAACCAAAACCCACCAGATCGTGTCTGGTTAATTCAATCAGTTTATGAGAGTTCGTAGTATTTGGAATGGCATAAAATTTCTAATTGGTAAATTTGTCTGTAATCCATCTAAGAAGACAGTTTACACTTTCTGCTCTTCCTTCTCTTGCCTTGCTCTTCTTTTCCACATTTTTTACAAATTAATATAGGGACGTGAGTGGCGCTGTGGTCTAAACCACAGAGCCTAGGGCTTGCTGATCAGAAGGTCACTCCTGGGTGCCAGATCCTCCCTAAAATTCCTGGGTCTAGTAGGAGTCGCAGTTCAAACAATGATTGCAGAATTAAAATGGGCTGCCAGATGCTGGGTTTAGCAAAGTGTTAAAATACAGGCCAAACCAGTTTCCCGTTCATGTAATTGCCTGGGCGCTAATATGGAGAACAAGAGGTAAGGGGATTTAACAAAGGAAACACTCTGTGCCTGATGACAGAGGTGTGAGCCTCTCCTTCAGTGGAGAGACGGTTGGTGGAGCCAAAGCAGAGCTGGGCCTTTGGATTGCAGTGGTGAGGATGTGACCTGGGAAAGAGGTTGCAGTCTGTTAAATGCGGCAAGCTGAGCAAAGGGACAGAGAGCCATAACTGATTTTTCTTTTCTTTTTCTTTTTAAAACTTTATTGCAAAATAATTTACATATAGCAACAAAGACAATACCTCAATGACAACTAAACATTAACTAACAACACATCGTCTAACATCACACACACTTTTGACTTTCAATTCACCTCATTGTGCTTTCTACATATTCTTAACCTGATCTGACACCATTTCCTATTATATGTGTTACATGTCCAGAAAATTTTTCTACATTTATAGTTTTCCTTCATATTCAAGATTCAATCTAGACCTGTCAGGAGAATTGTATTTTCACAATATTGTTTTAGATCTTCTTTAAATGTTATCCATTCTCTACACACTTTCTGGTTTGAGTTTCCTCTATTATTCTCCCAGTCATTTTAGAAAGTTCCAAATATTCTATCATCTTCACCTGCCGGTCAAGCTTTGTAGGAATTGAATCACATTTCCAGTTTTTTGCTACTAAAATTCTAGCCGCCGTAGTTGCATACTTAAAGATGGTTCTAAAGTTTTTTGAGATTTCAGCCCCTGAAGCCAAGGATGGGAATGAGGATTCACGCCTGACAAGCTGTTCCTCAGGTAGCTGAAAAATCTGCCTGGTTTTTGCAAACATGGCAGGGAGAGAAATTCAGGTGCAGACTCCTCCTCTGAAACTCTCGCCAGAAGCAGCCTTGGTTCCTTAGGGCTCGTGCACACTTCCGCTGGCCCTGCTACTTTCCCCTGGGGAAACCCAAGGTTTAGCACTAAATTGGAACAAATAGCGTTTTCCATGGATAGTCGTTTGCTCCATTTTAGGGCTACAGAGCAGGTTTTCCAGGGGGAAGCCTAGAAAGTGTGTGAGAAGCGGGAAATCGCTCAGACCCATGTTTTCTATGCACGAGACAAACGGAAGTGTGGGTGAACCTTTGCTGGCACAAACTGCAGGGAAACCCCTGCAAGAGCTCAAAGGAAGGTTGGGTGGGGGTTTTTTTAAGCAGAGGTTGGGTGGATGCTTAAGATTCCTGCATTGCAGGGGGTTGGGCTAGATGACCATCGGGGTCCCTTCTAAGATTCCATGATTCCATGAAGAGAATCCACAGAAATTCTCTTTGAAGGAAATCTGTAGGATCTCCTCTTGCGACTTTTGCAGCCAGGTTTCCTCGTGCCCTTAGGTCTTCTGCATGCAGAAAATCTTCCCCCTAAAGGAGGAGGCAAAATTAGAAGGAAGGAAACTCTCTCACACACACACCCCAAAAAAACCTCCAGGGAGTAAATACGGTAGCCTCTAACCTGCAGTGCTTTCTTTCTGAGGGTACTCAAGGGTACTCGAGTCCAGGACCTCCCCCCCAAAAAAAGTTTAAAGTGTGGCACTCACAGCAACAACTTCATGCAGACCCTCCAAGTGTCCTTATTTTCCATGGACAGTCCTGGGTTTACAGAAGCCACCCCAGGTTCTGATTTTATCCCAGAATGTCCCGCTTTTCCTTAGGTCGTCACTTTTTTCATCGGAGGGTATGCTTCATTGGGAGGGAGGATTCTGGCACCTTTCCTCCCTCTTTTTTAAAAAAGCACTGCGAACCAGGATAGACAAACTGAGTGGGGGTAACACTCTTCCTTCAGGGTCTTAAAATTGGCACATCAGAAAAGGCAGGATGACTCCCACTTTTAGGGTGATGACAGACCCTCCGATTCAGGGCTGAAGCAGGAAAAGTCCAATGCTTTTTTGGCCAGCCTATAAATAAATATGGCCTTATTTGGGTTACCCATTCAGCTTTCCATATCCTCCAAGATTTATCCAATGAAAATAGGGATGTCCCATTCCATAACAATAATTTTACTATTTATACCCCACACATTTTACTGGGTTGCCCCAGCCACCCTCCAACATATGTAAAAACATAATAAAACATTAAACATTTTTATAAAAAAAAACTCTTCCCTATACAAGATTGCCTTCAAATGGCTCAGGGGCCGAATAACTTCATACCCTCTAACATTTCTCCAATGAATATAGGAACATCCTAAGGAAAAGCGGGATATTCCGAGATGAAATCAGAAACTGGCTTCTCTAAATCAAGGACGTCCCTGGAAAATAGGGACACTTGGAGGGTCTGGCTTCCCAGACAGCATTTTTTTAAAAAAAAACAACCAGGAAAAGGAAACGGCGATGGTTTTGCATATTTGAAGGCTGAGGAGAAGCAAGCTGAACTGAGCTTCATCTTCAGTGAGCTTTTAGCACCCCGATTACCAGGCGCCATTTTTACAATACAGTGTGCCCAATATGCCACCTGAAATTAAATATACTTATGTTTTCTCCTGTGCAATGGAAGTCAAAGATGTGTGTCTAGGGAGACACTAGGGAGAAAAACCCAGAAGTCAGCTGTCTTCTGCTGTGGCAACCTCTTTGACTGCACCTTGCGAAAGCAATGGGTGTTTGGGAAAATGCCATGTGACAGAGGGACACATGGCGCTGCTGGGGGCCTGTGCCATGGCCCCCCCCCGGGGGGGTGCTCCTGCGGGCAGAGCCCCTGGGAAGCCGCTAAGTATTTGGCTGTCTCTGCATGTTGTTCCTCTCCTGAGAAGTTGCTGAGCCGAACTTGCTTCTCAATGGCATCTATTTGCTTAACTTCCCTCTGTGTTTACTTAGTTCCAGTTATGCAACAGAAATTCTGAGCAATAATAATAGCGTTGTTTTGCATCTTTCAAAAATCTGGATTCGGCTTTGGCAGGGTTTCCAAGCCAAGAAATGTCCCCTCTGCCTGGAGTTTGATGTATGAAGTACCGTAATGTAACAGAAATCTTCTCTTGAGAAATAGGTTGGCGCTGATCTTTGAAGGAAGAAGGCGAGGAAGGGGCGGTAGACCACCTTGGCTGTGAGTCCTGGATGACCCACTCCTTGGCTTACAGGTGTTTTCCACCTGGCCTGGGAGGGCAGAACCTGGACTGACTCCAGCTACAAAAGCGGAGGCGGCTGAGCAGACTCTTGGGCTGGGGTATTGTTGGAGAGGGGGCGCCGTTGCTACTTTTACTGTTTTAAATGTTTTACATTGTTTTAAACTGCTATTCAACGTGTGTAGTTTTAAATTTGGGAGTTTTGTTTTGGTTATTTAAATTAAGGGACATAAGATGCATCTAGGAAGAGAGCAGAGAGGTGCTGGGGCTCAGTGCTCTGGCAAGCCCCTGCTCTTTGGCCCCAGGAGTCCTTCAAACGCCAGGCGTCAGAGAGCTGGTGACATGTGCTGGGACCGGGGGGGGGGATTCAACGCAGCTCACAAGGACCGAATTCACACTTTCCAAAATGACCCCGTGAACACAGAGCCCTTGTTGGAAAGTTGCTCTCCTCTGAACTTTGCAGTGCAGCAATCCAGCCAAATAACTTGTGCAACAACAACAGAAAGCAAGAAATGGAGAGGGAAGAAAATAGACAGGAATGCCCATTTCTAACAATCGAACAAAGCTGAGGGCAAATCACTCAATGGCATAATGGTTAGAGGGCTGGGAGACCAGGGTTCATCTCCCCACTTCCCATACCATGAACTTCAGCGATCTTGGGCCAGTCACTGTCTCTTGACCCTACAGAGCTTCTTGGAAGAGGTGGGATTTGAATGTAATAAAGTAGAATAATTAGAATAACTGGGGATCACCAAAAGGCAGGAGGAGACCCAGAAAGCAGCTTTGGAGCCCAGTTCATGGCTCTGCAGAGGCCGTCAAAAGAAACTAGGAGAGCCACATTTGTCCCAAGGCTTCTTCTCTTCACCAACATCGTCGGCACAAACAAGTCTCTCGAGTGTCTGCCAAGAGACCTTTGTTTTGCCACTGTCCGTAACAAGCACTTTCTTCTTCGCTGAAAAAAAGTGAGAAGGAAGGACCTGCTGGGTGTTAGCAGATCTTGCAGTGTTTGGGTCAATAATATTGGAATATTTAGGGCTGCCATATTTCAAAAAGTGAAAATCCTGACAGAAGGGTTGCTGGTCTTATTTTGGCAATGTTATTGAGCTTTCGACTGCAGTATTCCCCCCACAAATCCAGGACTTCCTTCTTTCCTACTTTCCATCTTTCCTTCCTTTCCCTGGAGCTTGGTAAAGTCCTCCATTGTGTATTTTCTCAGCAAAGCGGAAGCGGGTCTCTTCTGTTGGAACGGCGTTTCTCGATTCATTCATTTATTTCTCAAAAACACCTCTGCTTTTCCATTTTGAAATGCATGGGGATTTTGTTTTTAAACTGGATTGTGGAAGGGAGACTCTCCCTGAAATACCTGCCCTCTCACACAAGCGAGTACTTGCAGGGTCAGGGCCTTCCATCTTTCTTCTTCCCCTCCCTCCCTAGTTGTACAACACTTTCCCCCACATCTTGCGCTACCTGCCTGGATCTCACAACCAACCTTTTGCCAGTTTTGAGAAGTTGCACCTCTTCATTCTGGAGATTGTCAAGACGCACCAGGCGCCCTTTGACCCTAACTGCCCTCACGACTTCATCGATAGCTTCCTGCTCAAAATGCAAGAGGTGAGCCCTTGGGCTTTTGAGGGTGGAGGAGGGGCTAAGTCCCAGGTGTTGCCCCCGTCCCTTGGCTACGTGCTTCTTCTCACCTGGGGCTAGCAGGGAAAGGGCAGAGGGGGCATTCCTGGCTGGGGGCATCAGGGCAGCTTCCTGGTAGCTGCATAAAGGGCGAGGGTGTGTTCTGCCATGGACAATGGAGGCCTTGCCTTGCTGCCTGTTTGCTCACCTTGGAGATAATCTCCCCGTCTTTTGGTGGAGGCCAAGACAGGTAACCTGAGCCCCGTTCCGTGTAAGCCCTGGATTTGGGACATGTCCAAAGAGGGGTGTGTATGTTGTGCATCACCACAATTTCACGTTTGCAAAGCTCAGGTGCCCCACCAGCCCTGAAATCCCTCTGTCGGGAAAGGGCGGACAAGTTGGATCAATGTAATATTCAACAGATGCAAAACTTCAAAGAAAATAAATCCTTAATCATCAGTGGAAAGCATATTGCGGCTGCAAAGATTAAAAGCCAACAAACGAGAACATAAGAAGAGACTGATGGATCAGGCCAATGGCCCCTCTAGCCCAGCCTTCTTTAGCAGACGCCCGATAGGGGAGCCCACAAGCAGGATCTGAGCACAAGAGCCCTCTCCCCTCCTGGGGTTTCCAGCAACTGGGATTCTGAAGCTTTGCTGCTTCTGACTGCGGAAGCAGAGCAGAGCCATCCTGGCTAGGAGCCACTGACAGCCCTCTCTTCCTCCATTAATTTCTCCAATCCTCTTTTAATGCCACGCAAGTTGGTGGCCGCCATTGCCTCCTGTGGAAGGGAGTTCCACAGTTTAATTGTGTGCCGCAACCTCTGCAAACAATCACTTCAGAGGAATGTGTGTAACTCAGAAAGCGTTAGGCAAATTGAGACTAATAACTTCCTTTGCAACACCATGTTCTTGCATAATATATATACACAGTATTTATAATTTTTGTAAAACAAATTTAGCAAAACAAATTATCAATCAATATACAGTGGTACCTTGGTTTACAAACACAATTGGTTCCGGAAGTCTGTACTTAACCTGAAGCGTACTTAACCTGAAGTGTACATAACCTGAAGCCAACTTTCTCATTGAAAGTATCGGTAATGGAAAGTGGATTAATCCGTTCCAGATGGGTCCGTGGAGTACTTAAACTGAAAATACTCAAACTGTATATATCATTGCCCAAAACTTTTTAACCTCTCTACATTTGCATAATGTGTTTTGGATGCTGCCTCCCATTAAAATCTCAAGGCGATACAGGATTGTCTCTCCCTTCCTGTGGTTTCCAGCAACTGTGATTCTGAAACATTGCTGACTCTGATTATTATCAGAGGCAGAGCACAGGCATTCTCCACTGACATCCCTCTCCTCCTCCTTGAATTTCCCCAGTCCTCTTTTAAAGCCATCTAGATTGGTGGCCATCACATCCTTAGGGCTTAATTTAAGCCCCAGAAGTCAATCTAAAGTTTGGATCCCAGTTGCTGGAAACCACAGGAGGGGAGAAGGCTCTTGCACTTGTATTCTGCTCCCTGAGTTCCCACATTTGAGAACAGGTTGCTGGACCGGATGGGCCATTGGCCTGATCTAGCAGTCAGAATTTTCTTACATTCTCATGGAACCTCCAGGTCCAGAGGCAGTCTATCTAGGTTTTTCAGTCCTTGTGGGGGGGTGGCATTTGGCCACTGTAGGAACCTGTTATGTACTGAGCTGAATCATAGAACAATAGGATCCAGAATCAGCAGTCTGATTGGTCCGCAGGAGCCACCCAATCCAACTCCAGGTGGAAGTAAATCCGCAACCTGATTGGCCTGCAGGAGCAGCCAATCAGGTGGCTGGCAGAAGTGAATCCGCAACCTGATTGGCCTGCAGGAACAGCCAATCAGGCTGCTGGCAGAAGTCAATCCACAAACTGATTGGCCCACAGGTGTAGCCCTGAAGTAGCCAATCACGCAAAGCCCATTGTGTAAATAATGTATATAAGCAGATGGTTTTGGGAAAGGGGCATTCTTCTCTTCTCCCTGATGACTAAGAGCTGAATAAAGAGCATGAAATTCACTCTCGACTCCGAGTATATTTCAGAACCGGATGCTGGACTTAACACTTTGGCCTGAACCAGCACAGCAGCCAGGTTCTCCTGGTGTTCTTAAGGTTTCCAGGGTCCGGGTGGGGCCTGTGAAGTGGGGCTAAAATGGGGAAAGTGGGGTGTGGAAAGTCAAGTGAAATGAAAACCAGAAGTCTATCAGGACGCCATGAGCCATAACTCAACCTTCTCTCCTGCCACCCCACCCCCCCTCCAAACGCCTGCGATTCTGCAAAGTGTGCATGGCACAAATATCCTGCTTTGGCAGCCCTCCAGGGTTGTAGAAGCTGGTAATGTGAACAAATATTTCCCAAGTCGAGAGCGAGAGCTGAAGGTGGAGTTGGGTGCCTTTCCCCACCGGCTTGGCTGATTTACAACGTCCTGTTGGGGGGCTGGAAAGCCGGACGGGCCATGTGGATCCCTGCCAGACCTTCCCTACAGCCCTGCAGGGGAGAGACGGCTCCAGGCCCCTGCAGGACCGTAAACAGTCATAAACGTCAGGAGTAAAATACAGGGGGGGGGAATATATACACACCCATATATTTAGTGTACAGGGCAAAGTCCAGTTCACATCCTCTCTCTGCTGCCATGGACCTCAGCGGGGCTCTCACCCCAGCCTTGCTGCTGCTCTGCCTTTCCTGCTTGCTTTTGTATCTGAATGGAAAAAGGGGGAGCAGGAAAAGTGGGAAGATGCCCCCTGGCCCAGCCCCGCTGCCTTTCGTAGGCAACCTCTTCCAGTTAGACCCCAAAGAAATGCACCGATCTCTGGAGAAGGTAAGAGACAACCTCTTCCCCCCCCCCCTCTTTATTTCCAGGGGTAACTTAAATGGTTGAGTTTCGTGCTTGAGCGAAACTCCAGACCTGTCATCATTCACGGCAGACCTGGGGACCCCAAACACCTTTGAAACCGGTTTAGCCATGAGAGCTTCCCCCAAAGAGCCCAGGGCCTCTTGCAGGGGGTCACTCTGACTCTGCAAAACAGCCAGAGTACAATTCGAGGCATGCATTTTATTCGGAGCCAGCAGCTGCGAAGTCATGAACACTCAACCTGGGAGGATTGCCTTCTGCTTTCCGTAATCACAGCCAGGCCACTGCTCAGACTGGGTGAGAGGAGATAGGAGAGGGCCACCTTCAAATATCTGAAGGGCTGTCCCGTGGAAGGTGGAGCAAGCTTGTTTTCTCCTGCTCTGGAGGGTAGGACTCAAACCCATGACTTCGAGTTACAAGAAAGGAGATTCCGACTAAACACCAGGAAGAACTTTATGACAGTGAGAGCTGTTCGACCGGGGAACGGACTCCCTTGGAAGGGGGTGGACTTCCTTGGAGGGTCTTTAGTATAGGTTGGAGGGGCCCCTGTCAGGGGTGCTTTAGCTGATATTCCTGCATTGCAGGGGGTTGGGCTAGATGACCCTTGGGGTCCCTTCCAACTCTACAATGCTATGATTCTTTGATTCAGTAACTACAGCCAAGCCATGGCTCAAAATACCAGGGGGAGGCAGAGGTGGCCCATCTTGGCTACCATTGCCAGAAGCCGACAAGCCGACATCATTTGTCTAGAATGGGGAAGGGGAGTCACTGTCTCCCACCCACCTTTTCCCTCATCATTTGGAAAGTGAGTCAGCATCTGGGATTAGATAAAAGAGGTTTTGGGAGGCATAATCAGCTGGGGAATCTTCCTTTTCATGACTTAAAGCCTGGCTAAACAGCTGACTTAGTTGATGATTCCGGTCTGTGCAGTTTGCCCAGTCGGACTTCACAGTCAGAGCAATGGGGATGCAGTGCCTGGCTGTGTGAACAGAGGTACGTACAAAGCAGCCCCAGGGAGTTTCTAGTCTTGCCAAAACAGAGTGAAATCTGAAAGAGATGGGTGAATCCATATAATCCGAGAAGAAGTATTACCTTGAGCAATTAGGGTTGAGCAACAGAAGTTTCTGGGCCAAGAAATGTGATATGGGCCTTTCGTTAAAGATTAATCCCAGGTGAGCCTTCAGTGTCCTTCCCATTGCGATCAAGTATCACATTGGCACACCATCATAGAATCATAGAATTGCAGAGTTGGAGTTGCGAGGGGCGGGGGTCCCTTCCAGCTCTACAATTAGGAGCAGTGATGTTTCTTTATATAGATATATAATTTTCATTAAGTTTTTCTATTTTACATTTTAGACTATTCATTTCAACCACCTTAAAATATCAATGACTTCCCCTCTTCTCCTTCCATGGTTCAATTTGCATGCCATAGATCCCTGCATATTTTACATAAACTAAGCCATTCAATATCTCATTTTTTATATGCGTCAAAACTTATTTACACTGTTGAATTTATCTTAATGCTGCCAACATTTGCAAATGTACACAATTTTCACCCATTAAACATTTTTCCATACATCACTACTGGAAGTGAGAGCTGGACCATAAAGAAGGCTGATCGCCGAAGAATTGATGCTTTTGAATTATGGTGCTGGAGGAGACTCTTGAGAGTCCCATGGACTGCAAGAAGATCAAACCTATCCATCCTTAAGGAAATCAGCCCTGAGTGCTCCCTGGAAGGACAGATCGTGAAGCTGAGGCTCCAATACTTTGGCCACCTCATGAGAAGAGAAGACTCCCTGGAAAAGACCCTGATGTTGGGAAAGATTGAGGGCACTAGGAGAAGGGGACGACAGAGGACAAGATGGTTGGACAGTGTTCTCGAAGCTATGAACATGAGTTTGACCAAACTGCGGGAGGCAGTGCAAGACAGGAGTGCCTGGCGTGCTATGGTCCATGGGGTCACGAAGAGTCGGACACGACTAAACGACTAAACAACAACAAAACATTTTTCACTCTTCTTTAAACGTATATTCTCCTTGTTCTCTTATTCTATAAGTTAAGTCTGCCTGCTGCGTGCCTTCCATCAGTTTAAGTTCCCATTCTTCTCCTCACCCGTTTTCCATTTTGGGGCTAACAAAACACGGGCCGCAGTAGTAGCATACATAAGTAGCCTCTTCTTCTTCTTCTTCTTCTTCTTCTTCTTCTTCTTCTTCTTCTTCTTCTTTGACACCTGGGAATTTCCATCTGAATTATCCCCAACAAAAAAAAGACTCTGGTCTTTTTAGAAAAGTGTTTTTAAACATTTTTTTCAATTCGTTATAAATTATTTCCCAATATTCTTTTACCATTTTACAAGTCTGCCACATGAGACAGAACGTACCCTCAGCCTCATCGCATCTCTAGGATTTATCTGATTCAGCCTTAAACATTTTAGCAAGTCTACTCAGAGTTAAATACCATCTGTAAATCATTTTCAGGCAGCGATGCTTCTGAACCCCAGTTGCTGAAAACTACAGGAGGGGAGAGGGGGTCTGCTGCTGAAATCCTGCTTGCGTAATGGGCATCTGGTTGGGCACTGTGAGAACAGGATGCTGGACCAGGTGGGCCATTGGCCTAATCCAGGAGCCAGGCTCTTAACGTTCCTATGATTCTGTGATTCAAATCCCGTGTCCTGTTCTTCCCTTTCGCAGCTCAGCGAGAGCTATGGCCCCATCTATACCGTCCACTTGGGGTCACTGCCTTGCGTGGTCCTCTGTGGATACCAGGCGGTCAAGGAGGCCTTGGTGGACCAGGCGGATGACTTCAGTGGCCGTGGGGACTTCCCAGTCTTCTATCGCTTCACCAGGGGCAATGGTAAGAAGACGGCCCCCACCCCAAAGGTCAGCTAGCTAAGGAGGTCACTTCAGTGCCAGCGGCCAGAGGGGTAGATTTAAAGACAGCAATGGGGTAGAGTTAAAAGGGTTGTCTAGGACCAAGCTCAGTGCAGGATCTGCAAGATAGGATCTGGCCATCCCAGCATCTCCAAAATATCTCTCTCCACCCTCTGCTGAAATATCCCCAGGGAGGGACAGCCCTGGACCTCTGCCGCCACCGCCACCCCGCAGGCAACCTCTTTCTGGCTCTCAAACAACTCTTACCAGAAGGACATGAAAGAGGGGTCAGCTCCAGGGTGTTCATCAATGACTGGGGGACACCTGGCTTGTGGAAAGGATCTCGGAGTCTTGGTGGACCACAAGCTGAACATGAGTCCACCGTGTGATGCAGCAACAAAAAAAGCTGATGCTGTTCTAGGCTGCATCAACAGAAGTCTAGTGTCCAGATCAAGGGAAGTGATAGTATTTCTCTCTTCTGCCTTGGTCAGACCACACGTGGAGTGCTGTGTCCAGTCCTGGGCACCACAATTTAAGAAGGGTGTTTGCAAACTGGAAGGTGAGCAGAGGAGGGTGATCAAGATGATCAAGGGCCTGGAAACCAAGCCTTATGAGGAACGGTTGAAGGAGCTAGGTATGTTTAGCCTAGAAAAGAGGAGACTGAGAGGAGATATGAGAGCTGTCTTCAGATATCTCAAGGGCTGTCCCATAGAGGACGGAGCAAGCTTGTTTTCTCCTGCTCTGGAAGTTAGGACTCAAACCAATGGCTTCAAGCTGCAGGAAAGAAGATTCCGACTAGACATATGGGTAAACTTTCTGACAGTAAGAGCTGTTCAATAGTAGAACATTCTCCCTTTGGCGATTGTGGACTCTCCTTCCTTGGAGCTTTTTAAGCAGAAGTTGGATGGCCATCTGCCATGGATGCTTCAGCTGAGATTCCTACATTACAGAGGTTTGTCCTAGATGAAGCTTGGAATCCCTTACAACTCTACGGTTCTACTGTTCCAGAGGTTGCTGAACTACATCTCCCGGCAACCCGCACAGCCAAGGGTAAAGGGAGAGGAGGGGAGTTGTAACGTGGGCAGGAGGCATCAATTAGCCACCCCTGGCTGTCATGGCCTCCCAAGCCACTCCTCACCTTGACTTCCAGATGGGCAGCCCCTCAGGAAGGTCTTCGGATGTCCCCTTGGAGCGAAAGGGAGGAAATCAGCTTTGGGCAGGGAGACCAACCACCCAGACCCCCCTCTGTGCCCCACTCAACCCACAGCTCCCCATGATTCCTGCAGGCATCGCCTTCTCCAACGGGGAGAAGTGGAAGGTCCTCCGCCGCTTCGCTCTGCACACCCTGAAGAACTTTGGAATGGGAACGAGCAGCATTGAAAGCCGGATCCAGGAGGAGGCCCAGTTCCTGGTCCAGGAGTTCCAGAAAACTGGTGGTGAGTCCTCGCCTGGTGGGCAGGAGAGGGAGGCGAGAGAGGATTTCGGAAGAGGAGATGGCTTTGCTCTGCCTCCATGGTTGGAGATAAGGATGCCAGACTAGATGGGCTCCCTTTGGCCTGATGCGGCAAGCTCTTCTTTTGTTCTTATGGAACCTCCAGCGCCAGAGGCAGTCTATCTTGATTCCTAGGTTCTATGTGAGAATGGGATGCTGGCCTAGATGGGCCCCCTCTGGCTTGATCCAGCCCCCAGGCTCTTCTGGTGTTCTTAGGCTCTCTCTATGACTTTCCCCATTTTTCAGAGCAGTGATTTGAGGTGCAGGCTCCGTTCTGTCGGCAGCTCACCTGGCAAGAGATGCGGGAAGGGTGCCGGCAGGGCTGAGCCTCTTTTAGATGCAGAGAGACCCGCTCCAAGGGCAGGGCTGGTCGCAGGATTGGTCACACCCCATGGCCCCAGGGGTGCTCTCGAGAGGGAGGGTGGAGCTGTGGCCAAGGGTCTCCTTGCCTGCTCGCTTTGAGGTCCTCCAAGGAAGGAGCCCCTCTGGCCCCCCCTCAAGGACTCCTCATCCTCTTCCTCTCTCCGTGCAGGGGCTCCCTTCGACCCCATCAACCCCATTTGCCGGGCCGTCTCCAACGTCATCTGTGCTGTGGTGTTTGGCCAGCGCTACGAATACCAAGACACCGACTTCCTCACCCTCCTGGACCACTTCAACGAGAACTTCAAGATCATGAGCTCCATCTGGGGGGAGGTGAGGTGGGGCCTGGGAAGAGGGTGGGTCCAAGCATCGGAGGAGACCGACTTGCTGCTCTCCACCCCTTTGGGGCTGTAACTCACAGAATCGTAGAGCTGGAAGGGACAACAAGAGTCAACTTGCTGAGAGCCAGTGTGCTGTAGTGGTTAAGAGCGGTGGACTCGTAATCTGGGGAACCGGGTTCGTGTCTCCGCTCCTCCACATGCAGCTGCTGGGTGACCTTGGGCTGGTCACACTTCTCTGAAGTCTCTCAGCCCCACTCACCTCACAGAGTGTTTGTTGTGGGGGAGGAAGGGAAAGGAGAATGTTAGCCGCTTTGAGACTCCTTAGGGTAGTTATAAAGCGGGGTATCAAATTCAAACTCTTCTTCTTCTTGTTGTTCATCTAGTCCAACCTTCTGCAATATAGGAATCACAGCTAGGGAATATCCCCGACAGAGGGCCTCTGGTTAAAAGCCATCATACTGAACAAATCAGGTCCCTCAGGGTGTTTTTTCCCCACCTGACTCTAAAGGAAAATTGATGTTGGGTGAAAATGACTGTCACTTCCAAGGTTCCAATATATTGCCTCTTTGAGAATGAGGCAGCTCCCATTGGGGTTATTATTATTTACCTATATTTATTTATAACATGACACAGTAGGATAACAAATGTCACATCAAATAAAAGTAGGATCATAGAATCATAAAATTGAGAGGCAGGGCATAAATAATTATATTATTATTAGTATTATCATCATCATCATCATCGTTATTATTATTATTATTACCTCTCCTTCTCCCCATTTCCCCAGCTCTACAACATCTTCCCCAGCCTCATGGATGTCCTGCCAGGGCCCCATCACAAAATCTTCCGCAACTTTGAGAAACTGCGTCAGTTTATCACAGAGCGCATTCGATGCCACCAAAAGGATCTGGACCCCGGCGCCCCGCAGGACTTCATCGACTGCTTCCTCATCCGCATGGAGCAGGTACCTCCAAGAAGGGGGGTCCATCTGCCCCCCCAGGACACCCACCCACCAGCCATCACCCCTGCTGCTCAATTCGTTTGGGGTAGAAACCCTGCCCTGAGGCTGCCAGCAGGCTATCAGATCAGCGCCTTGTCTACTATTCATTTATTTGATTCGTAAAATTCAGGCACACTGTATTAGGAAAAAGGAACCAAGCAAACCTCCAAGTGGTTTACAAAAAAAAGAAAAGAAGAAGAAACAATAGAATTATTACCGTAGTTTTTTTAAAAAATCAATTGTTTAAGACATTGTAAAAGTTAAACTAGCAATGGATCGGATTTCTAAACATCTGGGTAAGGCTTGCCTAAACAAGTGCAAAGGCGGTGCCTGGCTGGTGTCAATTGGCAGGGAGTTCCAAAGTTCAGGATGGGAGACACCTGGCTTGAGAGCAGTACATGTGAAAAGGATCTAGGAGTCCTGGTAGACCACAAACTTGACATGAGTCAACAGTGTGATGCAGCAGCTAAAAAAGCCAATGCAATTCTGGGCTGCATCAATAGAAGTATAGCGTCTAGATCAAGGGAAGTAATAGTACCACTGTATTCTGCTCTGGTCAGACCTCACCTGGAGTACTGTGTCCAGTTCTGGGCACCACAGTTCAAGAAGGATACTGACAAGCTGGAACGTGTCCAGAAGAGGGCAACCAAAATGGTCAAAGGCCTGGAAACGATGCCTTATGAGGAACGGCTTAGGGAGCTGGGTATGTTTAGCCTGGAGAAGAGAAGGTTAAGGGGTGATATGATAGCCATGTTCAAATATATAAAAGGATGTCATATAGAGGAGGGTGAAAGGTTGTTTTCTGCTGCTCCAGAGAAGCGGACACGGAGCAATGGATTCAAACTACAAGAAAGAGGATTCCACCTAAACATTAGGAAGAACTTCCTGAAAGTAAGAGCTGTTCGGCAGTGGAATTTGCTACCAAGGAGTGTGGTGGAGTCTCCTTCTTTGGAGGTCTTTAAGCAGAGGCTTGACAGGCATATGTCAAGAATGCTTTGATGGTGTTTCCTGCTCGGCAGGGGGTTGGACTGGATGGCCCTTGTGGTATCTTCCAACTCTATGATTCTATGATTCTAGGTGCTGCCACACTAAAAGGCCGATTTCTTGCAGATGCGGAATGGGGGTTACATGGCACCCGTAGTCATGCCAATCAAAGCGGTCAAGTGGGCATATAGAATCAGAGAACTGCAGAACTGGAGGGCACCCCCAGGGCTCATATAGCCCAGCTCCCTGCGATATCAAAAGGGAGGGGGGAGCCAATAATAATAATAATAATAATAATTTATTATTTATACCCCGCCCATCTGGCCGGGTTCCCCCAGCCACTCTGGGCGGCTTCCAAAAAAAACAGAAATTCTAAAATACAGAAATCCATCAAACATTAAAAGCTTCCCTAAACAGGGCTGCCTTGAGATGCCTTCTAAAGGTCTGGTAATTGTTCTCTTTGACCTCTAGTGGGAGGGCATTCCACAGGGTGGGTGCCACTACCGAGAAGGCCCTCTGCCAAGCTTTCCCCCGCAGGAGAACACAATCTACAATCCATCCTTGCGCATGCCGCCTCCCCTCTGGTCTCTTTCAGGAGAAGCAAGACCCTCTGAGCTACTTCCACACAGAGACACTGGTGATGACCACCCACAACCTGTTTTTCGGGGGCACCGAAACCACCAGCACCACACTGCGCTACAGCTTCCTCATCCTCATGAAGTACCCCGAAGTGGCAGGTGAGGGGCAGGGAGCTGCAATCCCCACATTGCAGGGGGGGGGGTTGGACCGGATGGCCGTTTGGGTACCCCCCCAACACTACAATGCTTCAAAAGGAAAGCCGGCAAAAGGCAGGCGGCAGGCGGCTGGGCATACAGGGCACTTGCTTGGCATGCAGAAGGTCCCGGCAGGTGCAGTCCCTGGCAGCATCTCCGGGGAGGGGTGGGGGACAAGGTCCCCTCCTCCTGCTCTGGTCAGACCTTACCTGGAGTACTGTGTCCAGTTCTGGGCACCACAGTTCAAGGAGGATACTGACAAGCTGGAACGTGTCCAGAAGAGGGCAACGAAAATGGTCAAAGGCCTGGAAACGATGCCTTATATGAGGAACGGCTTAGGGAGCTGGGTATGTTTAGCCTGGAGAAGAGAAGGTTAAGGGGTGATATGATTGCCATGCTCAAATATATGAAAGGATGTCATATGGAGGAGGGAGAAAGATTGTTTTCTGCTGCTCCAGAGAAGCGGACACGGAGCAATGGATTCAAACTTCAAGAAAGAAGATTCCACCTAAACATTAGGAAGAACTTCCTGACAGTAAGAGCTGTTTGGCAGTGGAATTTGCTACCAAGGAGTGTGGTGGAGTTTCTTTGCTTCTATCAGAGTTCAGTGGCTTTAAAATGGCAACATTCTTAGCTTTTTGAATTCCATCTGTTTCATTTTAATTTGCATGAGCTGCCTTGAGACCCAGTCAGGGAGGAAAGTGGAATATAAATAATAAATTATTATTATTATTATTATTATTATTATTATTATTAATTTATTAATTTATACCCCACCCATCTAGCCGGGTCCCCCCCCCCGCCACTCTGGGTGGCTTCCAACACACAATAAATACATTAAAATATCGCAGATAAAAACTTCCCTAAACAGGGCTGCCTTTAGGTATTTTCTAAATGTCAGGTAGTTTATCTCTCTGACCTCTGATGGGAGGGCGTCCCTACCAAGAAGGCCCTCTGCCTGGTTCCCTGTAGCTTTGCTTCTTGCAGTGAGGGAACCGCCAGAAGGCCCTCGGCGCCGGATCTCAGTGTCCTGGCTGAATGAATATAAACAAAAATGATAATGATAACAGTGATATACAACATATAAAAACTCTCCTTCCTTTGCGGTTTTTAAGCAGAGGTCAGATGGCCGCTTGCCAGGAATGCTTTCGTGGAGTTTCCTGCATCGCAGGGGATTGGACTGGATGACCCCTGGGGGTCCCTTCCAACTCTATGATTCTGTGAGTTCAGGGACTGGGTTCGAGAACCATCACCTCCTCCTCTTCCTCCTCCATCTCCCTGCAGCTCGAGTCCACCAGGAGATTGACCACGTGATCGGGCCGGACCGCCCCCCCTGCCTGGCTGACCGCAAGCACATGCCCTACACGGAGGCCGTCCTCTACGAGATCCAGCGCTACATCACCATCCTGCCCATGGGGCTCCCTCGCGCCGTCACCCGCGACACCCCCTTCAGGGGCTTCCTGCTGCCCGAGGTGCCCAAGGCCAGAAGAAGAACCCCCACCCAGTTTCCTTCACTGGGTGAAGGTTGCTGGATGTCAAACTTCCCCCTCCCACCCCAGCTGCATCACACAGGGTTGGACTAGAGGACCCTTGGGGCCCCTTCCAGCTCTCCAGTTCTGTGATGCTGTGACCATTGGCCATGCTGGCTGTGGGGGCTCCCAGCCTGTGGATTTCAGCAACATCTGAAGGGTGCCAGATGCCCAACATGCAGACTCTGACTCAGAGCAGGTCAAGGGCTCGGCTCTGCCCTCCACAGTCGGGAGGCAGCAATGCTTCTGAATTGCTGGAAACCACCAGAGGGGAGAGTTGCTCTTGTGTTCGAATCCTGCTTGTGGGTTTCCCACAGGAATCTGGTCGGCCACTGTGAGAAAAGGATGCTGGATTACATGGGCCCCCTTTGGCCTGATCCAGCAGACAGGCTCTTCTTATGCTCTTATAGGACCTCCAGCTGTAGAGGCAGTCTATCTGCATTCCTAAGTTCTTGGAGGTACCGTGTTTCCCCTTTTTTAAGACACCGTCTTATAACTTTTTTTCCTCAAAAAAACACACGGTGGCTTATTTTCAGGGGGTGTCTTTTTTTTTAAGTGCTGGTACAACTGGGTCCCACTGGCTCAGGACACTCGGTGCTCTCTTCCGCGCACATTATAAACACCACACTCTAGCCTACTGTGCTATCCAGGTTTTACTGTCAACCAGGCTGGCAGCAGCTCTCCAGGATTTCAAACTTGGGGGTACCTGGGGGTTAAACCTGGGATCCTTCTGCTCCCCGGGCTCTCTCACGCCGGCCGAGGAATGAGGAGGGAGGCCGTGACCCGCCCCGCTCCGAGATGCTTGTGAGGGAAGCGCGAGGGGGACGAGGCTTGGGCCCATGCCCCTGGCGCGCGCGCACGGCTGAATGACGAGCCGAAGCGGAACCTTTTCTCTGTGGGGGGGGGGAGACGCGCGTGCGCAAACACACACACACACACACACTGAGAGAGAGACACGCACAGGGAGAGAAAGAAAGAGACGCGCGCGCACACACACACACACACACACAGAGACGCACGGGGGAGAGAGAGAAAGAGACGCGCGCACACACACAGAGAGAGAGACGGACGCACGAGGAGAGAAAGAAAGAGACGCGCACAAACACACACACAGAGAGACGCACGGGGGAGAGAGAGAAAGAGACACGCGCGCACACACACACACAGAGAGACGGATGCACGGGGAGAGAAAGAAAGAGATGCACACAAACACACACAGAGAGAGAGAGACGCACGGGGGAGAGAGAGAGACGCGCGCACACACGCACACACAGAGAGAGACGGACGCACGGGGAGAGAAAGAAAGAGACGCGCACAAACACACACACAGAGAGACGCACGGGGGAGAGAGAGAAAGAGACGCGCGCGCACACACACACACACAGAGACGGATGCACGGGGAGAGAAAGAAAGAGATGCACACAAACACACACACAGAGAGAGAGACGCACGGGGGAGAGAGAGAGAGACGCGCGCACACACGCACACACAGAGAGAGACGGACGCACAGGGAGAGAAAGAAAGAGACGCGCACAAACACACACACAGAGAGACGCACGGGGGAGAGAGAGAAAGAGACGCGCGCGCACACACACACACACAGAGACGGATGCACGGGGAGAGAAAGAAAGAGATGCACACAAACACACACACAGAGAGAGAGACGCACGGGGGAGAGAGAGAGAGACGCGCGCACACACGCACACACAGAGAGAGACGGACGCACAGGGAGAGAAAGAAAGAGACGCGCACAAACACACACACAGAGAGACGCACGGGGGAGAGAGAGAAAGAGACGCGCGCGCACACACACACACACAGAGACGGATGCACGGGGAGAGAAAGAAAGAGATGCACACAAACACACACACAGAGAGAGAGACGCACGGGGGAGAGAGAGAGAGACGCGCGCACACACGCACACACAGAGAGAGACGGACGCACAGGGAGAGAAAGAAAGAGACGCGCACAAACACACACACAGAGAGACGCACGGGGGAGAGAGAGAAAGAGACGCGCGCGCACACACACACACACAGAGACGGATGCACGGGGAGAGAAAGAAAGAGATGCACACAAACACACACACAGAGAGAGAGACGCACGGGGGAGAGAGAGAGAGACGCGCGCACACACGCACACACAGAGAGAGACGGACGCACAGGGAGAGAAAGAAAGAGACGCGCACAAACACACACACAGAGAGACGCACGGGGGAGAGAGAGAAAGAGACGCGCGCGCACACACACACACACAGAGACGGATGCACGGGGAGAGAAAGAAAGAGATGCACACAAACACACACAGAGAGAGAGAGACGCACGGGGGAGAGAGAGAGAGACGCGCGCACACACGCACACACAGAGAGAGACGGACGCACAGGGAGAGAAAGAAAGAGACGCGCACAAACACACACACAGAGAGACGCACGGGGGAGAGAGAGAAAGAGACGCGCGCGCACACACACACACACAGAGACGGATGCACGGGGAGAGAAAGAAAGAGATGCACACAAACACACAGAGAGAGAGAGAGACGCACGGGGGAGAGAGAGAGAGACGCGCGCACACACGCACACACAGAGAGAGACGGACGCACAGGGAGAGAAAGAAAGAGACGCGCACACACACAGAGAGCGTGCGGCTGCAGCGCTCACGAAGCAGCGCTGCACTTAGGGGAAGATGGCCAGGGAGGGGGGCTGCGGGGTCAAGGCAACGCGTGAAAGGGAGGGATGGCGAGGAAGAAGTGGGGAGTGAACTGATCGGGGCTTTAACATGCCCGCACGCGCAAAAGGGAGGCTCGGAATGTGGAGATCGGTTCTGGCTGCTTCTCTTAAAGTGCCGCAAGTAACGAGCCTCTCTCTCTTTCCTCCTGCCGCTCGTGCCCTTGGTGCTTCGTGCGGCGCTGCTTCACGCTTTGTCAGCGCTGCAGCCGCCACCGCTTCTGGGCACCCACCCGACCCCGCAGGCTTCCTCCTCCTGCCGCGGCCGGCATTGCAGGAGCTGGGTCCTGCTGGCTGGTGCTCCGTGCGGCACTGCTGCACGCTTTATTGGCACTAAAGCAGCCACCGCCGCTTCCGGGCACTGACCCGACCCGGCAGGCTTCCTCCTCCTGTCGCGGCCGGCATGCTGGGTCCTGCTAGCTGGTGCGGAAGTATGGCTTATTTTCGGGGTATGTCTTATAGCTCTCAAATGGTTAAAAACCCTGCCATGGCTTACTTTCTGACTACGTATTAAAAAAGGGGAAACACGGTATTTGGCCGCTGTGAAAAGAGGATGCTGGGCTAGGTGGGGCCCTGGCCTGATCCAGCAGGCGCTCCTTTTGTTCTTACTTTCTCACCACCCATTTAATTTGGATCTCTTCCCTTTATGAGGGAAACTTGGTCAGTAAAACAGAAAATTGCCCGTGACCTGACTGTCTGGAAGCCCCTTCCATCTCCAAAATGTCAAGACTGCTGTCTCTCCAGCGGCTCTCAGCATTTCCCATGACTCCTCTCTCTTTCCCTTTTCCTCCCACAATCCTAACAACTCCCGTTCTCTCTCCCTGCCAAACCTCACCACAGGGCACCAACGTGATTCCTCTCCTGAGCTCAGTGCACTATGACCCAACCCAGTTCAAGGACCCCACAGCCTTCAACCCAGCCAACTTCCTGGATGAAAACGGCGCCTTCAAAAGTAGCAACGCCTTCATGCCTTTCGCCCCAGGTAGGGAAGCGGAGCGGGGTGGTTCGGAGGAGGTTCGGTACCCAGAAAGGTCCCGGGGTGGGTTGCAAAAATTAAAACAAGGTGTAGTTTGGATCGATACCTTTGCTTCCTTAATCAACTGTAAGACAAGGGAGGTGTCACGATGCTCGAGAAATAGAGCAGTCAGTTGGTCTGCTGTGATCGTGTTACATAAACACAGCATCCGTAAAGTTGATGTGGAAGGAAATGCTTCTGAGCACAAGTTGCCGGTCCTGCCTGGAGGTTTCCCAGCGGCGTTTGGTTGGGACTCGATAGGCCATTAGCCTGATCCAGCAAGCACTTCTTATGCTCTTTTATGTTCATTCCTCCAATGCCTTTTCCTTCCACTGGTGCCGCAGGAAGTGCACAAGAAAAGCCGCTGCGTTTCCTAATGAGCAGTATGGATTTAAATATATGTGTGTGTGTTATTGAAGCCTTGCACAACAGTGGTCCTTAGCTGAACAAAGTTTGCACAAGAGCGATGAAAGATTTTGAAAAAAAAACTATAGCGCAACATGCAGCTGCTAGTGTCTCTGAGGGAGGTGGATTTTCACTATGGTTTACCCATAATTTTGCTTGCACACTGCTTGGTCTTAAACCTTCCAAGTGAATGAATGACAATCGATGTCGTGTTTGGAGATGTGGCGAGAGACCATCTCCTCCTAACTGGCTTGCTGAAAGTCTGATATGCCTCCAAGCATGTGGCAATCGGTGGGTAATAGCTGCCTTATGCTCAGGTGAGGCGAAACCAGACCTGGGATTCAGAAGCATCGTTGCCTCTGACCAGGAAAGTTGGGCATAACCAACTTGGCTGGTAGTCATCGAGAGCCCTCTCCTCCTTCATGAATTTGCCCAATCCTCTTTTCAAGCCATCTGGGTCGGTGGCCACCCGGGTCTCTTGTGGCAGGGAGTTCCATAGTTCAACAATGTGCTGCATGAAGGACTTGCTTTGATCTGACCTGAACCTTCCAACACTGAACCGCATTGCCAGAGTATTACGAGAGAGGGAGATGTTTATCGATCCACTTTCTCAACACTAAGCATAATTTTATAGAGATTGGGGAAGGCCAATAGATTATTATTATTATTATTATTATTATTATTATTAATTTTCCCACCCATCTGGCTGGGTTTTCCCAGCCACTCTGGGTGACTTCCAACAAGAGATTAAAAATACATTCAACTTCAGTCATTAAACCTCCCCTAAACAGGGCTGCCTTCAGATGTCTTCTTCTAAACGTCAGATAGATACTTATTTCTTTGACATATGATGGCAGGGTGTTCCAAGGGGCGGGAGCCACTACCAAGAAGACCCTCTGCCTGGTTCCCTGTAGCTTCACTTTTCGCAGTGAGGGAACCACCAGAAGGCTCTTTGAGCTGGACCTCAAGTGTCCGGGCTGAACAATGGGGGTGGAGACGCTCCTTCAGGTATACAGGACTGAGGCCATTTAGGGCTTTCAAGGTCAGCACCAACACTTTGAATTGTGGCCGGAAACGTACAGGGAGCCAATGTAAGTCTTTCAGGACCGGTCTTATGTGCTCTCGGCGGCCGCTCCCAGTCACCAGTCTTAACTGCCACATTCTGGATTAGCTCTGTCAGTAGATGAGACTCCTAATCTCAGGGTCGTGGGTTCGAGCCCCATGTTGGGCAAAGGATTCGTGCCTTGAGAGGGTTGTGCTAGATGACCCTTGTGGTCCCAACTCTGCAATTCCTGGAGTCTGGGATTCTTCACACTCTCCAGCCCACCCTTGACCCCTTTCCGCGCTTCCTTCTGGGAATCGGGGGTGCAGATTCTAAACCCTGTTCTTTGCTCCTCGCCTGCAGGGAAGCGCATTTGCCTGGGGGCCGGCCTGGCCCGGATGGAGATCTTCCTCTTCCTCACCACTATCCTCCAGCACTTCAGCCTCCACCCCATGGTCCCCCCTGCGGAGATCGACCTGTCGCCCCAATGCACAGGCCTGGGCAATGTGCCCCGCCCCTTCGAGTTCAGGCTCCTCCCTCGCTAGCTGGAGGATAGCTTCCTTCTCCGGGCACAGGACCAGAAAGAGGTGCTCAGCCCTGGCGCTGGACCCACAACCAGGCATGGGGCTTCACTGCCCTCCCCCAGACAAACAGCTGGGTCGTCACGCATCCCTATTCTGCACCTTGTACATATTATTAACATGCATGCATAATTCCTCTTGCTTTACATAACTTGCTCCCCATTTGGTCTGCCTTTCTCAGCTCTCCATCCTCAACCTTTCGAGGTTTCCACAGGTGCCGCTCAGATGCTTTAAAGCAGTCCGTTCCCAAATATTTTGGGGCCACCCGCACCCCAGTTCTGTAAACTCATCCCCAGTGCCCCCCCCCGCCCTATTAAAAACATTGTTCGGACTAGCTGTTCACACGACCTGCTGAGAAATAAATTTCAAAGCAGTAACAACAAATCGCACATCTATCCAAAATCCAGTTGGGGGTTTTTGAGTTTCATGAATTCGGCCGCATGAATGAACTTGGATCCAGGGACTTGGATCCAGCTTAGCGTTGCCTTACGTCTGCAATTTCTGGGACATTGCGGGGATTCTGCCGTCTGAAACAGTGTTTGGGCGCTTGTTGGAAGAGTCATCAACCCAAGGATTTGCTGCCACCTAGCGCTGATGCAATTAATTGCAGGCACACACAAACACAAAAACATTTAATAAAAAACCTGCTTCTTTCCCATTAGGGGTATCTTTTTAAACTACTCAAAAGGTTTCTTTATTGTTTAATCTGAGTGAGCCACACAAATTGTGAAGGTGTGAATGGAGCCCTCAATAGCCTCCTCCTCCTCCTCCATGAATCTGCCAAATCCTTTTTTTAAGCCACCCAAGTTGGTGGCCATCCCAGCCTCCTGTGGCAGGGAGTTCCACAGTCCCTTTTCTCTGTCCTGATATACCTGGTTTGGTGTGCTTTAGGCCCCAAATCAGTTGGATGCCTCCCGTTGCCAGTGAGATCCCAGCAGGTCCCCTTCTTGAGGCAGCTCTTTGCGGTACCAAATAATCCAGCCCCCACAGCCTCTCTCCCTCTGGCCACCCTGCCCCACTCACTGGTTCCTTTTTTAAAGTGATGCTCGCCACCCTCAAAGTCGCTTTCCCGAAGCCCAGCTGAGCGATTGCTCCCTGCCGAGGGAAGCGCTCTCTCTACATGGTCAGGAGAACTCTTCAGTGTTTCGATGTTTGCCAAGTTGTTCTGGGCCATCATTAAAATGCAGCTCTGGGGCTTGCCGAAATTAGGTTTTTCTCTCCTTTCTACAGCCCAGGATCCCTCGACATGCTTAGCCATCTCTCGTACTCGTTCCTCACACCTTCCCAAGTCAGTTCAAGGGGACCACCCTGCGTCCCTTTTCCTGCCTGAACCTCTGCAGACCCTTTTCCTAAACCAAAGTCCAGGGATTTATACTGTCCTGGGAGCATCGGGGTCAGCACTCATTTAGGGCCATTTAGCGCAGCAAACTTGCACGTGCCGGTTTAAATGTGCAGCGGCAATTTTGGAAATGCTTTATTGCTTTGGTCCAGGCACCCCCAAACTTCGGCCCTCCAGATGTTTTGGACTACAATTCCCATCTTCCCCAACCACTGGTCCTGTTAGCTAGGGATCATGGGAGTTGTAGGCCAAAACATCTGGAAGGCAGCAGTTTGGGGATGCCTGCCTTGGTCAGATCCCACCTGGAGTCTTTGCCCAGCTTGAAGGATGTTGACAAGCTGGAATGCAGAGGAGGGCAACCAAGATGGTCAAGGGTCTGGAAACCGAGCCTGATGAGGAACGGTTGAAGGAGCAGGGTATGTTTAGCCTGGAAAAGAGGAAACTGAGAGGAGATAGGAGAGCCATCTTCCAATATCTCAAGGGCTGTCACACGGAACATAGAGCAAACATTTTTTCTCCTGCTCTGGAGGGCATGACTCGAACCCAAACCAATGGCTTCCAAACAAAACAAAAGTTAGGAGAAAGGAAATTCTGACTAAACATCAGGAGGAACTTTTTGAGCTGTTTGACAGTGGAACAGATTCTCTCAGAAGGCGGTGGACTCTCCTTCCTTGGAGGTTTTTGAGCAAAGGTTCAGTGCCTGTCCATCTGTCATGGATTGCAGGGGGTTGGACTAGATGATCCCTGGGGATCCCTTAGAAGTTTATTTCTCCCTCTCTCTCTCTCTCCTTACCCTAGAACTCACAGGCTTCTTGTTGCGGGAATTAAAGCAGGAGAAAGGAGAAATATGTAGGAGAAATATGTTGGACACAAATGCAGATAATTAAATCCACGTTCCACCGAGAAATGGGGGCACAGGGACTTCAGAGGATGAGATGGGGACAACTCTTCTAGATCAGTGTTTCTCAACCTTTTTTGGGCCACGGCACACTTGTTCCGTGAAAAAAATCATGAGGCACACCACCATTAAAAAAGTTAAAAAATTTAACTCTGTGCCGCCCTATATTGACTATAATTATGACTGTAAGAAACACTTGCCAATTGCTGTGTTGGTTGCAATCTCCTGTAATAAGGCTTCACAAGCCGTCCAGCGGGTCAGTGTTGTGTATTGGCGGCCGCCAGGCTCGTTTGCACTGAGCTTTGGGAAAGAGGAGGAGAAATATTGCTTTCCGGCGTGTCAGCATTGTTTATTGGCAGCCGCCAGGCACATGACAATGCAAATCGCCCTTCTCGTCGCCGCACGTCGCGGCACACCAGCCAGCGTCTCGCGACAGCGGTTGAGAAACGCTGTTCTAGATCAGGCTTCCTCAGACTACAATTCCCATCATCCCTGGCCACTGGGTCCTGCTAGCTACCGTAGGGATGATGGGAGTTGTAGGCCAAAAACATATTGAGGGCCGAGGTTGGGGGAGCCTGCTTTCGATCCACCAGTGTGACAAGTGAGCCGCTCAAATGCCCCCCCCCTTTCCCAGAGCAGAAGAGGGGGGTCCAGGAGCCCTGGCTCCCTCTTCTGCTCCCACCCTATTCCCAACAAACAGACAAGCCAGAGGTCGTTTCCATGAGCTGATGTTTATTCCGTCTCATCCGTTCTCTCGCCACCCCTCTCTTTTTCTGCTCTTCCGCACTCCCTCGTTTCTTGCTCCCTCCCTCTCTCTCTCTCTCTCTCTTTCTCCTTCTCTCTCTCATTTCGCAGATGGATTAAAATGAGCAGGACCAAGCGGTGGAACTGGGGACAGGCAGGGGTAGACCGGGAGGGTCCTGCTGGGCAGAGGTTTCCCGGCACCTAGGGGTCCCTTCCGACACGGCAAAAAGGAAACACAACGGCCACCGTCTCCCGGGGGGGGGGCTGCACCTACAGATGCCGGGCCCATTCACACACACACAAACAAACACACACCCTTTCTTCTCAAGGTCCAGCTGCCTCTCGACAGCCCCTTTTTTCTTTTTCTTCTTCTTCTTCATCATCATCGTCTTCCTCTCCTCCTGGGCTGTGGTCAAAGACCTTCCAGCTGCAGCCGGCCAGGGTTGGGGGGGCAGCGGCAGCAGACACAGGCAGCAGCAAAGGCAGGCAGCTTGAAATGGCCAAAGAGAGCGTAGGGTCTTTGGCGGTCAGGATCCCACGGCGGCAACGCCCGGCCGTCCATCAGGTCGGCCCGTTTTCCTGCACCCCGCCGGGAGAGGGATCTGCCCCCTTCTTCTGAGCTTTAGGAAAACAAGAACAAAGGTCACCTCCAAGCGGCCAGCTTTTCTGCAAAAGGGACTTTGGGGGGGGCACGCAGAGGCCCCGCCACCCTCACCCGGCTCCAGGAGGCTGTGCAGAGGAGAGGAACTCTGCACATGCTCAGAAGTCCTTTTCCCGCACCAGCGCTAACGGAGCCCCAAACACTAGCAGTCGGTCTGTGGGCCTGCCCTCCATGCCCCGGCTGACCCCACCCCACTTCCCGGTGAGCCCCAGCACCTAGTTGCCCGTCCACGTACCCAGCTGGTGCCTCCCTTTGGCTTCTGCCCGCTCCTTGGCGTCAAAATACCAGATGGTGATGGCATACCTAGGGGGAAAGCGGAGCGGCGACAATTTTAAAAGGATCCTGTGCGGTGCCGAGGAGCGGAGCTCTCGCATGGCTCATGCTCGGCTCGATGGGGCTTGTGCAGGACAACTGCCCCCAGTCCCAATGGGAAGAACTGGCGGCAGCCCCATTTCCCCATCCCAGGCACTAAAAGGCAACTGGGAAAGCCAGAGCCAAACACACAGAGATTTCTGCGCACAGGGACACCTCTCCCTTCTGCAAGGCCGCCTTCGTTTCCTAGAAGCGGAAGGGAGAGATCTTCTCAGGCTGGAAAAGGAACCTGCCCCCCCAATTCCTAGATCGAGTGTTGGGGAGGATTGCAGCTGCTCCCCAAAGGCACTCTGCACGCACTCCGTTGCTCACCTTTTGCACAGCTAAGCCTGGAGGCTGCTGCTGCTGCTCCTCAGTGAGACCTGCCTCAGAGCCTTGCCCAAGCCCCAATTACTCAATGAAGAGCAAACTAGGAATACCATTATTATTATTATTATTATTATTATTATTATTATTATTATTAAATAACAGGAATAATATATACAAGGAAGCGATGGGCGGGAGGAAAGGAGGGGGTTCCATCCTGAATGGGAGTTAGAGGAGGAAGGACTTCCTCCTCCCCCCCCAAAAAATAATTATTATTATTTATTAAATTTATATACAGGGCATTTCACCTGTTGCAAGTCCTCCGCGGAGACAGAAAATATATCTCACAAACTAAAAGCATCTAATGACAGCGCTCAAATGACCGCTGGGTTTTTTTATATGGCAAGATTGAAGCATATGGTTGCTCAGAGCCACTGATACATAGAATCTGAATATGGAAGGGGCCCCTCAGGGGCCATCTAGTCCAACCCCCGTCATTCAGGAATCACAGATAATGTAATGAATTATAATTATAATTATTATTACAATTATTATTATTTTAGTTGTACCCCCGCCCTTCTGACTGGGTTGCCCACTGTGGGCGGCTTCCAACATATACATATACAGAAACATAATGAAACATCAAACATTTAAAGCTTCCCTAAATGCGAATGTCTGGCTCATTTAGGACGATGTAGCTTTATTCTCAACCCTGATGGCACTCAAAAGTGGAGAATACATTTATTTTTATAAATTTTTATTATTTGCAAAGTGTTTTATTGTATTTTTAATATTTTGTTGGAAGCCGCCCAGAGTGGCCGGGGAAACCCAGCCAGATGGGCAGGGTATAAATAAATTATTGTTGCATTATTATTATTATTATTATTATTATTATTATTATTATTATCAATTTATTTTTGTACTTTTCTCCCTCCAGTCTGTGATGCTTGATATCTTAAGTTTTTTTACTCTTCTTCCCCCCTCCTTTGTTATCATTTTTGGTAATTATTTTTTAAAGTCACTCTGCGCATCCTCAGGGGCACTACTGCATAGGCCTCAGCTCTGGCTTCCGACAAACTCTTACACCCCCCCCAGCCGGCCGGACCAGGAGTCGCAACCCCCACCCCCACCCCACCCTTGCACCCACCCCTCCCCGTTACCTCGTGGCGTAGGCTGGCTTCACTTCGTGCGGGTTGCGCCGGTCAGACCAGAAGATGAGCAGCCGATCAAAGACGGGCTCGATGTTGGCCACCAACGAGCGTCCCTCGGGGTAGATCTGCAAGATCCCGCCGTGAACCTGGCACAGACGGGGAGACGTCAAAGGGTCCCTTCGCAGACGGACCTCGGGCAGAGTCCTTTGGGCAGTGGGAAACTGACCCCCCCAAGTCATTCATTCTCCTCCTGCTGCCCCTCCCAGGCACCCTTGGGTGTGGACGTGAGAATAATGGGGGCCCCTCTGCTCCTCTGCAAGAGGACTTCCTAGCTGGGCATTCAGGGAGCTCAAAGAGGGGGATCCTATGGGTGCATCTGGGACAAGGAAGGGCAAGCGCGACAGCTCAAGGAGGGGAGCTGGGGGCAGGAAGTTGGGGCGATGCTCTAGCCAAGGACTGGAGCCCAGTTTGCTCTGGAGTGCAGGTGGGAGCACCTTGGATTTGGAATAATAATAATAATTTATTATTTATACCCCCCAAAAAAAAATCTGGCCGGGTTTCCCCAGCCACTCTGGGCAGCTTCCAACAAAATATTAAAATACAGTAATCCATCAATTATCAAAAGCTTCCCTAAACAGGGCTGCCTGGAGATTGAGGTTAGGTGTGGGCACCCATCCCGTCCCCCCTCCCCCCGGCACCAGAAGTAGGAATAGAAGTAGGAATAGAAGAAAAGTCTGGAGGAAAGGATCAGGCCAGAGGAGTCCCATCTAGTCCAGCATCCTGTTCTCACAGCAGCTGAACAGATGCCTGGGGAAACCTGCAAGCAGGATTCGAACACAAGAGCCTTATCCCTTCCTGGGGTTCCCTGTCTCCAGCTGTGGAGGACTGAGCACAACTATCCCAGCTGGGAGCCACCCAAAGCCCTCTCTCCTCCTCCTCCTCTGGGAATTGGTGCAATCCTCTCTGAAAGACATCCAAGTTGGTGGCCGAGGCTCCCTCTTGTGGAAGGGAGTTCCGCAGTTTAACTCCATGCTGCGTGAAGAAAGACTTATCCGTCCTGAATCTTGCCCATAAGTTCTTTTCTGTGAACTTGCCCTGAGACCTTCAGGTATATAAATTCAATCAATCAATAAGTTCTAATGTTATTTGGGGGGGTGGGGGGGGGTGCGGAACCAAAAACTTGTCAGGTTGGAAGGGACCCCAAGGGTCTTCTAGTCCAACCCCCTGCAATGCAGGAATCTCAGCTAAAACATCCCTGCCTCTCGGTCGCCTTTCCTATAGCCTGACAAGTCCCGAATGTTGCAACCTTTCCTCATAAGGGATTCACCGCACCCACTGGAACGATTTGCCCTTTTTTACCCCCCAACTCTGCAATATCCATTTTGAAACAAGGCGACCAAAACGGGACACTGGACCCTCAATCCCATTGCACCACAGATTTGCAAAACGGCCTTGGGATTTGGGCGTTTTTATTCTCAACTAGCTGGCCCGGCCACGCGTTGCTGTGGTTCTTTCCTGTGATTCCCCCCACTCTGTCCGGACACATGACTTATCCTGCCCCCTCCTACGCCCACCCCCACCCCGGTTCATCCCTGTGACTGTCCCCACCCTGTCCTGACTCATGAGCTATCGAGCCCCTCCCTCCCCCCACCCCACCCCTGTCTAAGCCCTCTAATGTCTCTGGGGAGTGTTGGCCCCTCCGCTCTGTTTCTGTTTGAGGTGTGAGGTGGGGGGCAGA
The DNA here is from genome assembly GCF_965207765.1 of Zootoca vivipara. NCBI lineage: Eukaryota > Metazoa > Chordata > Lepidosauria > Squamata > Lacertidae > Zootoca > Zootoca vivipara. The sequence goes on along the minus strand of NC_142589.1, from coordinate 80,002,619 downwards.
CAGTCTCTCTCTCCCCCCCCCACACACATACCCCTCCACTCTCCAAACCCAGGAAGAAACGGATGGGGAAGGTCCCTCGGAGGAAGAGACATCTCCAGGACTGTTATCCAGGATGGCGAAAATGGAACCTCCAGGCTGAAAAGCAGTCTACCACATGAATGCCCACCCATTTGGGGTGGAGGGCGATTGCCTGCAGGGTTTTCCCTAGGAGTATCTGGTTGGCCAAGTTGGGGGGGAGGGTGAGTTCACAGTGTTGGACTAGGTAGCTTGACGGTTAGCGTCTGCCTTGCAACACCAGAACAGAGCCAGGGAACTGCCCTATGGCAAACGGTTGCAGCGTTTGGCAAAAGCAGAGTTAAGATGTGACGTGACAGACGCTTCTCTCCTCCTCTCATAATGCCAAGTCGGAATATTCAGGACAGATGAAAGGAAATCCTTCTTTGTGTGCCACATGGTTGAACTGTGGAACTCTCTGCCACTGGAGGCGGCGAGGGCCACAGCTTCAAAATATCAGACAAATTCATGGAAATCAATAAGGCTCTCGGTGGCTACTGGCCGCAAAGGCTCTGCTCAGCCTCTGTGCCTCTGAAGCCCAGTGTCTGGACACCCCAGAAAGGAAGAGTTGCTCTTGTGCTCGGATCCTGCTTGCTGGTTTTGCATAATGGGCATCTGGTTGGCCACTGTGAGGACAGAATGCCGGACTAAATGGGACCCCTTTGGCCTGATGCAGCCAGGCCCTTCTTTTGCTCTTATGGAACCTCCAGCTGCAGGAGAAGGCTATCACAATTCCTAGGTTCTATGGGTTCTTTTGGCCACTGTGAGGAGAGGAGGTTGGACCAGATGGGCCACTGGCCTGATCCCGCAGGCTCTTAGCTTCTTAACCAGAAGCTTCACGGATCAGGCCCGCTCTCGGCAGAGACCTTCTCCTTTCATAAGCCCTCCGCTGAGCCTCCGCAACGGAAGGAACCCAGGGGTCCTGGCGGAAAGACCCCAACAACCAAAAGACTTTGGCTGGGACTTTTCATGCGCACCAGATAGTCGCACCTCGAAGCCCAGTCCCTGCAGTCCGCCGACCCTGGGCAGGCACTCTGCATATGCTCAGATACACACGCTTTCTATCGGTGCTTCTCGTGCCCCCAGGACTGAGTCCTGCACTCTTCACCTGCAGCTCTTCTTCTTCCGCAGGCCGAGAGCAGGACCCCTGGGGGACCCAGGCGTCCTACTCCGCAGGGTCGGCCACCTGAGCACAGGGGTTTCGCCTGCTGAAGGGGGCAGAGAACGGAGGGTAGGGCATTGGGGAAGAGGAAATGTGTGCCATGCATGAGACTGGGGGGTGCACAGAGGGGGGGTGGCAGGTGCAGGGGTGCCCCCTCCCCCCCCCACGTACCTTACTGTCCCAGTGCCGGTTTAGGTAATAGATGCAAGTGACGCAGCGCCCGTCTCCGTGAGGGTTGTCCACATGGCGCAGGTACCCCCTGCCGTTGCCGGGGTAACATGCCACCATGGCCTGGAGGGAAGGGGGAAGGGAGAGGAGGGAGGGGTCATTGCCAGGGGTCGGACCAGACACAGCTCCAGGACCTCCTCTTCCCAGCTCCACCCTCCCCCCTGCCAGGAGCTCCTCCCCCCGGCTCGCCTATGGAGAGGGGAGAGTCGCCTCCAGGCGACCAGGCAGCAAAGGCCCATATTTCTCCCTTTTGGAAAGCGGTCTGCATGGGGCAGATGGGGAGCTTAATTTGCAAAGCACCCACGCTGGAGCACCCACCCCCAGCACCCCGCTCTGGGGCCGGGTGGGCAACAATGGAGGAGGCCAGTCTGTAGCTTTTCCAAGGAGGCACCGTGCATCAGGGGGCAAGCAGGGAAGGAAGGGGGAGAGGCAGGCAGGCAGGCAGGCGCAAGGAATCGGGGGGGGGGGGTGCCCGATTGTTAAAACAACCCAAATTGGGGTCCAGAAGCCACTTGGGCAGGAAGACCAAATCCTTTCATGGAATCCTAGAATGGTTGAGTTGGAAGGGAACCCAGAGATCATCTAGCCCAACCCCCAGGAGGGCAGGAATTTGCCGACTGCTTTGTCCATCTATTCCTTGCCTGCCCTTCTCCCTAACGTCTTAACATGCAAGAATTAAAGTGCATTATTAAAAGCAGTTTAGGACAACTTTCCCCTGTAAAAATAAGGTGGGTCCATAGAAACATGCACCTCGAGGTGAGTCTCCAGCATGAGATGAAAGCAGAGCAAGGACGGTGCCAGGCACATCTCTGTGGGGTGGGGGTCCCCAAGCCAAGGGGGGCAGAAGAACCAGCAAGGTGCCCTCCTCTCTGCCCATCTCAGCACCCAAGAGGGTCTGCGGCAAAGGAGGCAAGACATTCAGGTTTTGGGGCCCCGAGTCACCCAGGGCTTTAAACACCCATGAGCAGGTGTTTAAACACCTCGAATTAGGCCCAGAAAGGACCCAGCAACCAGAGCAGCTGCTTTAAATAGGGGCTCATATGAGATCTAAAGAGAATCCTAGACAGGAATCTGGCTGCCGTGCTTGGGACAGACCGAAGTTTCCCAGGGGTCTTCAAGGGCAGCCCCATGCGGAGCACATTGCAGTAATCCAGCCTGGAAATTGCCAGAGTGTGGAGTTGCAGTGGTCAAGTCGGCTCTGTCCAAAAGGGGCTGTAGATGGAGATAAAAGTGCACCCCCCAACACTGTGGCCACTCGAGCCCCCAGGGACAGGGGGGAATCCAGGAGCCCCCCAAAAAAATTGCAGGGGAGCACAGCCCCCCAGCCTAGACTTGAGAACCTGGGATATATCACATCTCTGCCTTTTCAGATTCAGTTTATTATTATTATTACTATATATATAACTTTAAAAATAATTAACAATGATTAACAACTGGTAATAAAAATAACTGGAAATAATTAAAATAGATAGCAAGGGTAATTATAGTTAAAAGTGATAATTGATAATATATTAATAACACGCCCTTCCTCATAAGGGCCCCCGGGTAGGTTACTGAATCAAAACACAACATTAAAAACAATTCAGTATAATTTATGAAAAGTGAGAACAAAATTCCCCTGCCTTTGAGCACAGCAGAAGCCAAGCCTCCATCCTGAGAACAGTTTGAGGAGGGGTCCCCAAGGCCGCCAGGGGGCTCCTGACCCCAAGAGCATGCTCCCTCCCCCCACAGCTTCCTTGGGGTGCTTCTTCCCCACACTGCAAGCCCCTCGTCCCTGCGAGAAAAAGACGGGATGCGCTCCCACAAACGCCGCTCATGCAAATCCAAAGCGTGTGACACCTTTTTAGGGTTCCTCGACCCTGAGCAAAAAGAATTCTGCATATGCCCAGGGGGCCCCCTCCACTGCTAAAACGGAAAGCGGTGGGACAGCAAAACTACTTCAAAAGTCAAAGCCCTGGAGAGGAAATTCTGGAGGGGAGGAAGCTTGAGAAATGAAGAATGCAGTGAAGACTGGGGGTGGGTGGGCTATGAATGGGCAGTATTATTACTATTAAAGGGCCGACACCTAAGATTTTGGAGAGGGGGGGAGAGACAAGAAAGGGTCGCATTTTGCTGCCTGGCCAGGAGGGAGACGCTGGGCAGGGGGCCAAACCTGTTCCAACAGATCTCTGCCCCGCAACAAACAAACAAAAATAAAGTGAGGATTCTGAAAGGGTTGCAAGCAAAATCCCACCACTTCCCAACCCTGCAAGAAAGGCTACAGCAGAAGGTGGGGGGCAGAGAAGGAGGCGAGAGAGGCTGTAATCTCCCCCCCCCCATGGCAAAAGGCTGGTGCGTCCTGTTCCCTCGCGTTCCTGGGAGCACCAAGGACATGCAGTCCCCGTGACGCAGGATCCGCTCTCGGACCGAAGCGTGGAAGGCTGCCGGCGGGTTCAGCTGAGGACAAGGCACAGCTCTGCCCTTAGATGCCTCGAGATAATGAGCCCCTTCGCACTCCAAGAGGCGGCGGGAGGAGGGGCTGCTGTACCTCCTCTTTGCTAGGCGCCTGCAGGGGTCGCGCCAGGACGTGGAGGGGGACCCCCACACCCCTGAGCCAAGCCAAGAAGCAGCCCCATTTCTTGCACCCACCAGAGTGGGGTTGGGCGGGGGGGACAAAGGATGCGATAAGCAGCCGATGGACCATTTTCCACTGTTCTGGAGGAAGTATCCTGGCAACACTCGGAGTGGCTGCGACTTTACCGAACGGCATTAATTGCTGCGACGAATCTGCAGAGCGTTTGATCTCTGTGGCTTTTTGAAATGCTATTGTGAAACATTGGGAGCTCAGGGTTTGCTGGAAAGCAAAATAAAAATATATAATCGGATCAGATCACGCCCTGGTGCACTTCCCAAAGAGTGAGAAGGGGGCCAACACAGCTGAGCCCCATGGAAGCTGGGGGGGGGGCAGGAGGGGAGGCCTCAGCATCGCAGCTTCTGCAGTAAAAACAGAGGCGCCTGTGGATTTTATTGCGGCATCACCATTAAGGGATTGTTCGAGAGGACAGCACTGAGGGCTCCACCTCAGTTAATATGCTTGCCTCTCGGTTGCCACAAGGAAGGGACCCCAAGGGCCATCTAGTCCAACCCCCTGCAATGCAGGAATCTAGCCGGCATCCACTGGTTCAAGTCCTGCCCTCCACAGCAGCCGGAAACGAGCTTTCTCCATCTTCCCTGCAGCAGCCCTTTTGAAGTGCCTGAAGGTGGCTCTTGGGTCACCTCCCAGGCACTCTCACCCCCACCCCACAAGCCCCCCCAGGGGCAGAGGACAGGAACATGCCTCCCTCAAGCCAGCCCCACAGTGGTGCAGCTCCCAGAGCACAGGCACGCTTCAGGGCACCCAGAGCACAGGACCAACTGTGACCCCGTGGAGATATCTGGATGCCAGGTTGGCACACAGTTCACCCCCCTCCTCAGTTAATCCCTACAACGACCCTGCGAGGGAGGTTAAGAGGCTGCAACTGACTCCAAGGTCACCCAGTGAGCTTCATGGCAGAGTGGGGATTCGAACCCCAATCTCCCAGGTCCGACACTCGAACCACTACACCACAATGGCTTCCTAAGGCACTTCTGCTATGGGGCAGCTCTAGAAATTAAGTAGGTGGATAAATATGGAGAAAGGCAAATGTCACTTAAGAGAAGGATCTGAAATATTTTCCTTGAAGCTTGAATTTGGTTTATCCTGGATTGTTTTCATTGATGTTTTAATGTGTTGTAAGCCACTTTGAGGTGGTTTGTTTTCTCCTTTAAAATATGAAGCGGTATAGAATGAAATGGATAATTAAAAAAATCACAATAAATTCCATTGCAAAAAAAAAATGGCGCCCAGACATTCCGATTCGCTTAAAAATCAGAGTTTCTAACACTAGCTCTACCCCACCTCCGCCCCCCCCAAAAAATATCATGCGGCCCCCCGCAACACCCCCCCCCCAGATGCGATCAGATTCCAATTCCCAGGAGGCAAGGAGAATGGCAGGCATCACAGCTCAGTAACAGCTGGAGGCCTGCAGTTTTCTCTCTGGATTCCAGGAAAGAGATGGAGGCAGCTCCAGGCCTTTCCTAGAATTCACAGATCCCTCTCCCTACTGGGAAACAGGGAGCAAAGAGTCAGGGCTGCCTCCAGGGGCAAATGCTGCGTCCCCCGTCCCAGCCCCCTGCAACCCACCCCTACCCCAAAAAAATAAAAAAAATCCTGCCAGCGTTGCAGGAAAAAGCAAAAACTGAGGGCAAGAGGGGAAGAGCTCTGCACTGGTCCGGCAAATCGGCTTCCATCAGCAATTTTGCCCACTGGGAGGGAAGCAGACGGGGTCAGACGGGGACCTTGACAAAAGGGGGCACCCAGGGTTGCCCAAAAAAACCGCAGGGTCAGTCTGGGTGGTTCCTGGCACCTGCAGCTCTCCGGGATGGCTTTGAGCCAAGCAATCTTCGCAGCTCAGCCCCAGCACCCGTTTGAGGCAGAGGGTCCCAGCAGGGAAACGGCTGTCGGCCTTTATGGTTTTCTGCATGGGGCTTCCTCCAAGGACGGCTCAGAAACTCCAGCTGGAGCATAAATTGGGTGGCCAGGCTGCTCACTGGGCCAAGACGGATGGAGCTTCTTGCCCCCATCTTGGTCCGACTGCACCGGCTGCCAATCAGTTTCTGGGCCCCCTCCAAAGTGCCGGTTTTGCCTAGAAACCGCAATATCTCAAGATCTGCCTCCCCCCATATGAACCCACCAAGATCCTCCGATTATCATCCGATGCCCGTCTGAAGGAGAGGTCTGGCAACACAAGAGCAGGGCCTTTCCTGGGGTGGCTCCCTGTTTGTGGAAGGCTCTCCCCAGGGAGGTTCGCTGGGGGACTTCACTGCACATCTTCAGGCACCAGGCAAAAACATTCCCATTTAACCAGGCCTTGGACTGTTAAACTATCCATGGCCTTTTAAATGTGTCGCGTGGCGCGGGGAGGGTGTGTTTATTTGTTTGTTTGTTTGTGTTATCAACTGCCCTATGATCTTCAGATGAAAGGGTGGTATAATTTAATAAATAAAATAAGAATAAAAATAACAAGTGAGGGGCCCTCTGAGCATACACAGAGCCCCTTCCCTTTCAATAGAGCAACCAAGCCAGGCCCTAGATTGCTCCGGAAGGCAGGACCTGAACCCATGGATTCAACTTGCAAGAAAGCAGATTCCGATTCAATACCCAGAAGAACTTTCTGACAGTAAGAAGGGCTGTTTGGCAGTGGAGAATGGACTCCCTGGGAAGGTGGCGGACTCTCCTTCCTTGGAGGTTTGCAAGCAGAGTTTGAACGGCCCCCTGTCAGGGATCCTTCAGCTGGGGTTCCTGCCTTGCAGGGGGTTGGGCTAGATGACCGCTGGGGGTGCCTTTCGACTCAATGATTCTACGATTTAGGGAAAGGCAGGCTGGGAGAAGGTCAGAACAATGGCGTTGTTTGCGACAGGAGAGAGAGCTGGGCAAAGTTCTTTGCGGAAATGATAGGTGTAGCATCACAAGACTGCCTTGCCCCCTTTCCTGCCCCACAGAGTACACAAACACAGATAACAAGCAGCTCAGCTCCTCCCCGAGTTCCAGGCACACAGGAGGGTGAGTTGGCTGCTGTTTCTCAGAAATACACCCTAGATGTCCTCAGAGACACTCTCTCCCTGCTCTGCATTGCACAGTGAATCCAAAATCCACCTTCTCCGACACCAGGCAAGGGGACACAGAGACCCCACAACTATCCGTGTGCTCATTACACGGATTCCAAATGCACAATTCCGGAGCAATACGATGGCTTTCCCAACCTAAACATCTGCACCCACTGTGCATTCAGAAGTACGGGAGCAACACGACCCAAACACCTCCCACGCTTCCGCCTCGCACCTGGGTGAAGCGGAAAAAGAGTCCTCTGCTCCCGTGCAGAGTTCCAAAAGGCCAATGCGGACACCCACCCACCAGAAGCAGGATGTGCCCTAGGCCAGCGCAGGGACAAGAAAGCAGAGCATTTCGTAGGAACCTACATTACGCAGAGAGATAAATGCGCTCTGCACATGCAGAGAGAGAGCCGGGAGTCCAGCATTGCAGGGGTTGGACTAGATGAGCCCTGGTGGACCCCTCCCAATGCCACAATTCCACAGAGCCCCCGGAACTTACCTTGGTCCGTCCGCGGATGTCGTAGGTGCCCAGCTTGCCGGCGCACTGCAGCATTAGCCGGTCAACATGTGCCATGAGATCTCCGATGGCATGGCACCCAGGCTCCCAGCCCTCCACCCAGGCGATCTGGTCGCCCCGGATGCTGCAGGGGGGCACTGCCCTCTGGCTGACCAGCTGCCCGTCGCGGAACTTGCCACTGTGGTGGAGCCCCTCCACCTCCGCCAGAATCCGGGCGCCCAGAACCTCCCCGAGGAACGAGTCCTTGACGCAGATCCCGTAGAAGTTCATGCAGGGCACCACGTAGTCCAATGCCAGACGCCCCGAGGGGAGCGCTCGGGGATCTAGGGGGGCTTCTCGGTGCCGCTTGGCCGCCCCTTCGCCCGCAGGGTTGTTGTTGTCGCTGCCGTGCTCTGCCCTGCGGCGTTTCGGGTGCCCGTTGAGTGCCAGCAGGAGGAGGCCCCCGACGGCAGCCCCTTCGCCCTCCAGGGGGCAGGCCTCTCTGCCCTGGCTGCCCCGACCCATCTTCTGACAAGGGGGGAACCCTAGTGCAGTGTCTGGGGGACGCGACTCCTCCATGGCATGTCCCGGGAGCAGGCTGGAGCCGGCGCCATCTTGCAGCCGGGGCGGATTCAGCGGGGTGGGTGGGGGCAGGAAGGCAGGTCACGGAGAAGAAGGAGAAGCTGTTGGGGGTGCCATGTTGCCGTTGGGGGGTGCTCAGCCCCCTTGCCTAACTGGGGGGGGGGAGAAAGGCAGGCAAGGTCAAGGCAAAGATCTGCACAAGGCCAACACCCCCCTCCCTACCCAGGCTGCTCTTGGCACCGGGTTCAAATCATCCCATTTGGCTCACCGGTCAGTTTGCTGCCTTTCACAGCCAGACCTACCTTGCAGGGTTGCAGTGGAGATAAAAGCTGGGGGACAAGGGTTCAAATCCCACCCCTCCCGGACTTGGCCACGAAGTTCAAATGGAGGGCAAGCCGCTGACTCTGAGCCTAACCCACCTTGCAGGGGGGGCGTTAAAGGAGGAAGGGGAGAACCAGGACGGCGCCCGCCGCCCCCCCCCCGCTCCTTGGGGAAAGGGGTGGGGTGGGAATGGCAGAGATAAAATAAAAAGAAGGAAAGAGGGACTGGACCCCACCCCAAGACACAGCAGCCTCAGGGCCACTCAAAAAGCACACACACACCCCGCACGCGCAAGGAAAAGGTGACCCCGGCTCCTTCTCGGGAGTTTCCCAAGTTGGCCGGAAAACCGGCGCGATTGTTTTGGGGGGACTCGGTTGGGGGGGAGGGAGACAAGGGTTTGAAAGAGGGGCGCCCATTGCGAGAGGGCTCCCTAGGAGAAGGGGTTCAGGACTGCGGGAGTGGGATCAGGAGAGCCATTGCGATAATCCCCCCCAGGAAGAGGGTTCCAGGGATTTAGGGGGTCCAGCCTGTGCCACCTGGTGACCCGGGAGTCCCCCATTCCGTCTCTCGTACCTTGGCTCGCCGGGAGGGATCTGGTGTCGCCCCGCAAGTGGCTAGTCCTCAATGCGGCCCCGGCCGCCGCGAGGCCTCTTCTTCTTCCTCTCCTCCTCCTCCTCCTCCTTCCGTCGCTCCTCCTCCGCCGCCGCCTCCCGCTTTTGTTCGCCGGCCCGACGAGCCCGAGCCCGGCTGCGCGGGGAGGAGGAGCCTCGGCAGCCGACGAAAGGCTTGGCCGGGGAGGCGCAGTGGCGCCTCTCTGAACATGTGCAGAGCGCGGCGCGCGCGGGGACCCGCCACCGCCGGGCCCTGCGAGGCAGGCCAAAAAGGAGCGCCTATCGGAGAAGGGCATGGGGGCTCTCGGACTACAACTCCCGGGAATGGCCAGCAGGATGGAAGTTGTAGTTCGCCAATACCTGGGACAACCTGGGGACAACCTGGGGTTCCTTCTGCCGGGCTCCGCGCCGCTTTTCTTATCTTTACGCCTTTTCGGAGCAGGGCAGCAGCGCCCGGCCTTAGGATCTCGGCGTTGGAAGGGACCCCACCGGGTCATCTAGCGCAACCCGCTGCAATGCCGGGGGTCTGCTGTCCTGTCATTGCGGTGGGAATGAGGGGGAGAAGAGGCGGGCTGTTGCTGGGGGTTCAAGCAGCCTTGCCCCCCCCCGCGCCCTGCAGAATCTTGGCAACTGCAGATTTTAAATTTTTATTACTTTTTTTAAGCAAGTTTCTAGATCTTACTGTCTGAATAGGAAGGCCAGTGTAGCACAGGAGGGCACTGTGTGGGGCTAGGACCTGGGAGAGACCTGGGTTCTAATCCTCACTCAGCCGTGGGCCAGTCACTGCCTGCCTCAGACAAACCTGCCTCACAAGGCTGTTGGAGATTAAATGGGGAGGAGGGAAGCCACGCCCCTGCAGGTGGGATATAAATGCAGTAAGGGAAGGAATAGGCAGCATCTGACAGGGGCCTAAGCAGAGTGCAGCTGGGCTGCGACTCCTGTTATTCCTCACCACTGAGCCAAGATGAAGCCAGTGGCTCTGTGTGCCTCTCTAAGTTAGCGCTCATTCTTTTCGGTTTCTCTGTCTCTCAACCCCCCCCCCCACCGAGCTGAGCAAAGGTTGCCTGGAAAGCCAATGGGTGCAGAGGGGGAATTAACCCATCCCATTGGCCAGGAAGGGCCTGCAGGATGAGCCTATGGCCTGCAAGCAGAAGGGCAGCCGAGGGCACAGGAGGAGGGGCAACCTCTCTCTGCCAGCTTTGCCCTCTCCCATGGGAATGTAAGCAGAACCTGCTGGATCAGGCCCAGGGCCCATCGAGTCCAGCCTCCAGTTCTCACAGCAGCCAATCAGTTGCCCCAAAGGGAACCCCACAAGCAGGATCTGAGTGCGAGAGCAACGCTTCCCCCCTCCCCCGCTTTCCAGCAGCTGGGGTTCAAAGAGGAGTCCCTCCATCCCCTTGGTGGGTTTTGGCCGCGCTTTTCTGAGCATTTTCCACTTTGTAATATCCTTTCTGAGACAAGGCGACCAGAACTGGACACAGTCTTCCAAAAGCGGCCGCAGCAGAGATTTGTAAAATGGCATCGTGAGACGTCTCATCCCTGGGTTAGGATGAAGCAAGGAAGAGTTCGTTTGTGGCAGACTGCAACTCCCATGAGGCTGGATCTTGGGGCTGATGAACATTGAGGGGGCATCACCTTGGTTACCCACCTGCATGCCCCCCCAATTCAGTCCATCCCTCTCACAGCTGAAGCCAGACCAAGAGCGCAGGGTGGGCAATGGAAGCTGCCCTAGGGATGTTGCTGGACTGCACACACACACCCTCCCAGATCTCTGGCTGAGCTGAACGGCATCAGCAACATCCCGGGGGGGGGGGGGCAGCAGCACAGTCTTCCCCCACATCATCCCTGAATTTGGAAAAAAACACTGTGAATATGGTTGGTTTATTGCCCACATTCCCACCCCCACCACCAAGATCCCAGTGTCTAATGCACAAACACACACACATAACCTGTCAGAAACTAGGCCAATGGCAGTGGGGTTGCAAGAACATGCAGCCCGGAACACTGGAATTCAATGGGGCTGCCAGTTGGCAACACATGGGAGTCACAGGATCCCCATCCATGGCACAGATGAACAGACTCCATCGGAAGGTGACGGACAGACCTTCGTGGGAGGTTTCTAAGCAGAGGTTGGGTGGCCATCTCTCAGGGATCCTTTTGCTGTGACTGCTGCATTACCAGAGGTTGGACTGGATGACCCTCAGGGGTCCCTCCCAACTCTGCTAGTTCTACGATTCTGACGATTTCCAAATTGCCAAGCTTTATAATATCACGTACAGAGATGCAATTACAATCTACATACATTCTGAAGAGCGGTTCTTCATATATAACTAAACCTCTCACATTTCCTCTCCGATCAGAAGGAATGCAATGGGAGACTGGTGTCTAATGAGACTGGACTGAGGAGGCATGGTTGCTATGGGGGCGGGGGGGCGGGATGCTCCTCTCAGTGGTGGAAACCACTTCATTCTCTTCTCCCCCCCCCCCAAAAAAAACAACAAATTTCCAGGAACTGCTGAGGCTTAGAGAAAACCATGTCATTTAAGTCAGGGAAAGTCTTGTGCACTCCTTCCTGGAGGTTTTGGGAGGGCGGCAGGAGAGCATTCCCAAATTGAAGAGGCTCTCTTACTCCGCAAAGCTTTAACTTTGGGCTGTATCAACTCGATAGCTGGCTCCATTGGCCTTTCGCCACCAGCCGATGCAAAGAGCTTCCCCGTCGGAATGGGATGGGAAACCGAAGACGGCATGTAGAGCCGTGGCAGGAAAACCGCTGTGCAAATATCATGATGCTCTGGGGTGGGGAGCTTGTGAGCCTGGAAAGGGTTGGAAGGATGTAACTGGGACCTTCATCCCTCCCAGAAAGACAACATTGTCTCCTAAGATGCAGCCTTGGCTAGGTGCAATTTGCAGTACAGTGGAACCTCGGTTTACAACTACCTCTGTTTATGAACGCCTCCGTTTACGAACGCCACGCACCCGGAAGTGTTTACATCCGGGTTCCACAGCGCCGGGTGTGCAGAAGTGCTCTATCGGCACTTCGCGCACGCGCAAAAGCGTACCTTCGGGGAGCGAATGCCTCCGTTTACAAACGCCTCCGTGGAACGGATTGCGTTCGTAAACCGAGGTTCCACTGTAATAATAGTAATGTTGTTATTTATGCCCTACCCATCTGGTTGGGTTCTTTGGTTTTTCCTGGCCACCCATGTTTCCTGCTTTTACTTTGTACATCGTGGAAATTCTTTGCAAATGGGACGGCTCCTTAACTCTGTCTGGCTCTTTTGCCACTTGGCTAGGAAATGCGCACACAAACACATGCATTCATGAAAGAAAGAAAGGCACCACCAGTCTCCAATTTTGGAAAAAGAAAACAAAACGAAAGAACATTTTATGTAGGAGAAATCAAGTTTCACAGCCTTAAACTGGAGGGAATGTTTGCAACTGGAGAGAGAGAAATCAACCAGCACATCTGGGCCATAAACTCTTTTTCATAACCGTTGATTGATAGAAGGAGCCCCTCCCCTCCCAGTGCCCCCTTCCCTGCCCACCTCGGGGCAAATCGTGAGGGAGGGCTACCTGGAATCGGAGAGAGAGAGCGAGAGAGAGGGAGATTTGTTCGTGTGGAAGCATTTGGGGATGGGGGCAGAAAGAGGACAGGACCCCCAGGAGGCAACAGGGGCTTCCACCCGGAAACAGAAGTAATAAATAACAGAGATAAGCATTATACCTTTTGGGGGCGGGTATTTAAAAAAGGCAAAAGAAAATTCTAACTAGTTCTCTCTCACTGGAACGCCCTTCCCCCTGCCCGCCTACTCCCCTCTTGGGACATTTCTTTTTTCTTTGAAGGAGTTGCTCAGCTGATGGAGGGGATGTAGAAAGGGGGGTATCTCTCAAAGCGCCTCTGATAACCCAGCAGAAAGAATGGCTCCCCCACCCATGTCAGGTATCTGTAAAGCAAGGCAAGGCAGAGGGAGGGGGGACAGAACTCCAGCCATGCTCAGAGGCAAGGCCTGTGCACAGGCCCCAGACCCGGCTCCCCTGTTATCATGCTGGGTTTGGCTTGGTTTAGTTGAAAGCTGGCTGCGCTGGTGCCTGGAGGCTGCCATGACACTCAGAATGCCAGAGGATGTTAAGAGACATCCAGAGAAAGACACTCTGGAGCAGAGGAGGGATGGGAAGTCCCAGGTCAGCATAAGAAAAGGTCTTCCGAGAAGGGATCCCCAGTGAAGTGGGCTATCACAAGACACTACAAAGGAGAGAGATTGGGGGGGGGGCGGAAATACCTGGCTCCTAGACCTTCTTGCAAAAGACAACAGACACCCACCCACCCCAAAGCACCTTTGCAGAGCCAATCCCACCTGACACCTGGATGGGGAGGGCAAGAGTTCTGCTGGGTTTTGAGGACGAGAGCTTGGAAAGTGGGTTTATTTCTGAAGCTGCAGGAAGGGGGCTCTACTGGAGGGCCGACCCAAATAACTCAAAGGGGGGAGGGCTCCTGGAGAGGAAAGGGGCTGTGGTCTAAGCTCCCGGGCCAGAAAATCTCACAAGCATTTCACAGCGGTGCCTGGTCACAGGTTTTGAAGCACGGGAGCCTCTTGCAACACTCACAGGCGACAATCCAAAGGGAGGGTCGTAAGAGCAGCAAGGGGAGGGGGCACACACACACACACGGCTGGCCTCCCCCTGCAACCGGGGGGGGGGTGTTCCTGAACACATAAGCTATGGCTCATTCTCTGCAGATGTGGACTCTTTGCTCAGACCGACGGAGGGGCATCCGGAGGAGAGCGCAACACTTGTGCAAAACACACACACACACACACCCAAGGAAGGACATTTCTCACACGCAAAGTGATGGGGACATGGGAGTTGTGCAGTCAAGGCCCCAGAGGGAGGAGAGCGGGCAAGGGGAGAGCCTGCAAAGGAATCCATGGCTTTGGGAGAAACAGAAGGTGCCCCCTCCAACGGGCACAAAGCAGTGAGAGGAATACACACCCACGGACGTGCAAATTCAAGCTGGGTCCCACCCTCGGAAGGGGAGCCCCATAGAGGCTGCTCAGGAAGAGGGTCTGTCTGGTTTGGCTCCCCAGGCAGAATATTCCTATGAAGGAATCACAGAGGGGGGCAGCCCTCGCTCTGCCCCATCAAAACACCTCCAACCAGGCTGAATTCTCCTCAAAAGGGGGGGGGGGTTAAGATTCACTTGAAGGGAGGAGGGGGGAGGCAAGTTAAATATCTCCATAGTGACACCAACACCCCTTTTGTGGATCTCCTTCCTCCTCCTGCCGCCGCCATCAGCACAGAGCCCACTGACCTCAAAGCCACCAAGAGTCACGGAGGAGGCCAGGAGGAGTGGGGGGTTTTCGGCCGGTGCCAGGGAGAAGCAACCGACCGGCGCTAGAGTGTCCTCCCGCTCCTGCAAAAGCTTCTTGTTGGGGAGGAAGGCGAGGAGGACGGAGGCAGCAGCAGCGCAGAGATGGAGGGCGAAGGCTTGGGAGAGCGAGGAGGCCAACAGGGCAGGTCGTCCTGGGGAGCAGAGGAGGAGGAGGCGGTGGCGGCAGTGCTTTGTACGGCCCTGGGTCCAAAGCAGGCAGAGTCCCAGCACTGAGAGACAAGAAAGGAGGGGAGGGAAGAAGCAGCAGCTCAGGGAACAGCAGCTGCCAGGAAGGCATCTGCTCCTCCCATGTTTCACTCCAGGGCCTGGCTGCTAAGTCGCCTGCCTCAGTTTCCTCTCTGCCGGTAACAGGGGCCTCAGTAACACAGGGACACGAGAAGAGCCCCGCCGAGTCAGGCCAAAAGGGCACCACATAGTCTCGCGTCCGGCTCTCACTGCGGCCAAATACCCCTAAGAGCCCAGGAATGGCGATAGACTGCCTCTGGGCCTGGAGGTTCCATAAGGACCAAATAAGAGCCAGAATGCAGGATCATGCCAGTGGCCCTTCTAGTCCGGCATCCAGTTCTCACAGAGGCTAACCAGATTCCCCCCAATGGGAATCCCGCAAGCAGGATCCAAGCACAAGCGCCCTCTCCCTTTTCTTGCAGTTTCCAGTTACTGGCATTCAGAAGCCTTGCTACCTCCAACTATGGAGGCAGAGCAGAGCCATCCTGGCCATTGATAGCCCTCTCCTCCTCCAGGAACTTGCCTCCTCCTCTTTTCAAGCCATTGAGGTAGCTGACCTTCATTTCCTCCTGTGGGAGTGAGATTTATCCATCCTGAATCTTCCAGCATTCACCTTCATCCGATGTCCGCGAGTGGCGGGGAGAACGGCTTTTCTGTCTCCACTTTCCCCATGTCACGTGCAATTGCAGAGAAGCAGGGACATCGGAGGGAGGGACTCCCCATATCCTACCCCAACCTTAAGGGCCCAGGCCCACTTCCACCACCCTTGCGCTCAGCTCCCTTGAGACATAGCCAGAGCACTCTACACCCACCCTGGACAGGAGCATCTGTGGTGGGGCTTCCTCCACCACGCCCCCCTCCTTCCCCCTCCCGCCCAGCTTACCTTGCAAGGCAGTTTCCAGGCATGCTCTGGCGCCGGTTCTAACAGTTGCATTGCTGCCGGGTCTGTGTTTGGGTCCCTCGCGGTTGCCGCAGCTGTCGCAGGGAGGCGTCCCCGTACTGGATGCCTGAGCCCATCCTCTCCGGGTCAAGTTCACCTGGCAGAGTGTGGGGAGGCGGGGGGGGGGAGAAAAAAGTAGTCACCAGGGCAATTCGGGGGAAGGTTGTAGTGACTGCCCTTCCGCACCCAGACCATTTCTGATTCCCAAGCGCTTCTCCCCAGCCCCAGCCCCCCACAGACAATGCTTTTTTGCACTTCCGGAACAGGCAGGAAGCCAAAGGACGGGCTTCTCTCCTAACACCAAAGGCCTTGGTTGCCTGGCAGAGACGGGACAAAGGAAAGCCAGGCACGCCCCGTCTGTGCCATGGCTGGCAAACGGAATCCAAACCCTGGCTCTGCAGGGCCACTCCTATCTGAAGCTCAAAAAAACCCCCCCAAAAGTCTGCATTGGTAAAGCAGCGATTCCTGCAATCCAGGGGGCTGGACTAGATGACCCCTGGGGTCCCTTCCAACCCTCCCATTCTGAGATTCTAAGCAGCCTGAAAGCCCTGCAGCGGAGCTGCTTTGCTTCCAATCTGACAGAGTTCGGTCCTGATAAAACTCCTCCTCCGGCATCGCTGGTTCTCGGCTCTACGTGCCTCAAGGAAGCGCCTTCCATGCCTGTGTCGGGAGGGATCCCTGCACACTCAGCAGCTCAGGCAGAGAGACGCCACCTTCTCTGTGCCTTCTGGCACCCAACACTCCCTGCAGCTGCAGGAGACCTGTCAAGAGCGACCAAGCGGTCTGCCTGCCCCTCCTCTCGAAGGAATCCCCAACTATGTGCCTGTGGGGACCCTGAAAGGCAGCCCAGAAGCCTCCATCGGGCCCCCTGCCCCAAAGGCCTTATGAATACAAGCTACAGTGGTGCTCTAACGCCGCCCTTGATGTTCCATCCAAGGTGAACCCCCGTGAAATTCTTTTGCATCTATGGCAGATCTTGCAAGAAATTAGTACCAATGTAGCAGGGAAAGGGATTTTGGACATGCCGTCAGACAGTTAGAAGTGAATTTGGAATGAAGCTCTGCAAACAAACAGCTAGTGCAACCCTAAAACAAAGTTTCTACAAGTTTCTTTTCCATTGGAGCCTAACATGGTGCCTAAATGTCTTAACTGGATATATGGAACAGTAAAGCCTTGCCGGAGGTGTAAAGTGGCAAATTCTGAGATACGACATACATTCTGGATGTGTCCCCAAAACCAGGAAATTCTGGGAAGATGTAGCAGTGGAAATGGAAGCAATAACTGGCTATGCTCTACATGGATCCTTGAATTTTCCTATTTCAGTATATTAAAGGAATTGTGCATGAAGAGGACAGGGAACCAACACAACGTCTGTCAGAATTATTATTTGACAGAATTGGGCGGGATATGACAACACCAGCCATGAGAGAACAGGGGAACTAAAATCTGGGACACAGCATGCACTGTGAAGCTCACACAGATGGTGAGAAGCAGAGAGGGGCAGGGAAAAAAAGATGATTTCTTAATTAAGAAATGGAGCCTTTTCACAATGCACTGAAGAATTTGTGTTACTTGGAACCTTGCAATATTAATTTATTTTGTTCAATTTTGGTAGGGGAATTCTGTTCCTATATGTTTAGCTCTAGATAGATATGCCTTTCTGTTAAAGCCAGGAAAGCGGGAGCAGTTAAACGACTTCCTCAAAACCCTAAGTCCCCACCACAGCCTCTAACTACGGCCAGGACAATGACAGGCACCATATGGGTTTGCTGAAGCTGGGTGTTCCCAAACCCATCCTAGGGAAGGCTGGAGGGCAAGGATATGCATAAAGGTAAAGGTAAAAGGACCCCTGACCATTAGGTCCAGTCGTGACCGACTCTGGGGTTGCGCACTCATCTCGCACTATTGGCCGAGGGAGCCGGCGTACAGCTTCCAGGTCATGTGGCCAGCATGACAAAGCCGCTTCTGGCAAACCAGAGCAGCACATGGAAACGCCGTTTACCTTCCCGCTGTAGCGGTTCCTATTTATCTACTTGCATTTTGACGTGCTTTCAAACTGCTAGGTTGGCAGGAGCTGGGACCAAGCAACGGGAGCTCACCCCGTCACAGGGATTCGAACCGCCGACCTTCTGATCAGCAAGCCCTAGGCTCAGTGGTTTAACCACAGCGCCACCTGGGTATGCATAGATAGTTTTATTGTTCTTTGGGTGGCAGGTACTTAAGGTGCCTCAGACTGTTGCAGGAATTTATGTATAGGTTTTTTTGGGGGGGGTTGCCCCTCCAGCAGATATCATGCACATGCAGCCCACTACCAAAATCAGCACAATCACTTTTGTGATTTGTCCCCACAAAACACTTCATCACAGTTTCTTCCTATCTATTCAAAGGGCCTCTGCTGCACAATGCCAAATGTAACAATTCACTGGTAAAGGTATCTATGTACTGGCTCACTGGGGAAACTTCAGAAATTCATATAGACATGTGAGCTCAGCTACTCAGCAGCCCCTCTGCCTGAGTGATAATCCCTGGCATCCTGATACCTGAGTGCCAGACAGGTAGCTATTCCAGAAATAACAAACCCAGATGAAGACAAAAGGGTGTGATTAACTTGGCTGGGAAACAGGGAAATGTAAATTTCTCTTTCGTTACACCTGATGGATGTTTGGTGGAGAGCAAGGGGAGGCATGGGGCAGGGTCCAGGATGCTCAGATTACTGCCACCAGACCTCCCCTTTCATGATGTAACCATGATGTATTAGTGATGTAGTTGGGGGGGTGTAACATGGGGAGGGACCCAGGTGGCGCTGTGGGTTAAACCACTGAGCCTAGGGCTTGCTGATCAGAAGGTTGCCGGTTCGAATCCCTGTGATGGGGTGAGCTCCCGTTGCTTGGTCCCAGCTCCTGCCAACCTAGCAGTTCGAAAGCACGTCAAATTGCAAGTAGATAAATAGGAACCGCTACAGCGGGAAGGTAAACAGCATTTCCATGTGCTGCTCTGGTTTGCCAGAAGCGGCTTTGTCATGCTGGCCACATGACCTGGAAGCTATACGCCGGCTCCCTCGGCCAATAATGCGAGATGAGCGCGCAACCCCAGAGTCGGTCACGACTGGACCTAATGGTCAGGGGTCCCTTTACCTTTACCTTTAACATGGGGATTAGCAGCTAATAAAAGTTTGTGTTCTCTTTTGTACGGGGGCTTCCATCTTGTTTCACCTGGTGGCAGGTGGGAGTCCTGTCGCGACAGTCTTCAATAAAGACCAAGCCTACTGGCTGCTGTTTTGCTCTGGTATTCCTGCCTGGTGTCCTTGTTTTTTGTCCAAGGGAGCCCTCAGATTTCTCTGTTAACAATCTGATAAGCGGAGCAAGTTGATGAACTTGGGTAAACTCAATATCACCCTCCCTCCTTGTGACATGTTGATGATGTATCAGTGATGCTTCTGGAAAGGTATTATAGGAAGGGGGCAACAGTAAAGATCATGATCTACTGACCGCTGTTTTCCTCCAAATTACTTGGCTGGAACTTCCTTCTTTTACTGACCGCATAAGACCTGCAGGGGACTTGCACCCCAATGAGCTGGGCTGTTGAGTAGTCTCTCACCCAGGAATTTTCCGTAACACTTTTTATGTGACATTTGCTATCGTACTTTGTTATGTTGTAAATAAAATATATGCTAATAATAATTTTTAAAATAACCGAAGGGAGAGGAAAAAAATGAACCCCTTGGAAGCCACAGCCATTTTCGCCCAACGTTCATTTTCGCTTGGAGTCGGGTGGGGAAAAGAAACCCCCGAGGTACCTGATTCAATTTTGTTCAGTATAGTCCGTGCACATTTCAAGAAAGCTTCCTCTACATTCTCCCCGGTCAAGGCGCTGGTCTCGAGAAACATTAACTCTGCCAGGTTAAAGAGAAACAGACACGGGATAAAGGTGATGAATTTTGCCCAGCCTTGGAAGATGAAGCAAAAGAGGGTGTGAGGAGGCATCCCCTCCTCCTCCTCCCAAATCCGGGAGGGGGGGGGGCATTTCCCAGGGAGAATGAGAGCAAAAAGAAAGGGGCTTTAAAAAAAAAAACTGAATTAAAAACTCCAGGTCTGTCTCCCGGTCTCTGGTCTTCCCTCACCCTCTGCCTCCTCGTCTCAAGAGTTAGCAACTGCAGAAGGAGTCACAAAATGCCGTTACTCATTTACAAAAGCTTTAAAAAAATGAGCCTTATGCTGCCAATTCTCCTAACAGACCGGTATAAAATAAGCAGCACGTAGGCGGCACACAAAAAGCTACCACACTATTTCACGTTCTAAATCTAGTGTTAATAGTCCAAAAAGAGAGAACAATGTACAACACGGGTGTCAAACACAAGGCCCGGGGGCCAAATCCGGCCCGCCAGACCTCGTCATGTGGCCCGCCGAGCGCCCCAGCCAGCGGGACCCAGCAGCGGGACCTTGCTGCTGAAGCGCAGCACCAACAAACAGCTGGGGCCGGGGGGGGGGGTAGAAAGGCGGCCGGAGCAGCGCTGCGTGGAGCGCCCCGAGCCACAGCAGGAGAAGGAGGAGGCAGCTTTGCCGGGTCAGCGCCCGGCAGCGCTGCACAGAGAGTCCCGAGCCTGTAGGACGCAGCAGTGCTCTGTAGCACTTTGAATCCTCCTCCTCCTGCCACGGCTCGGTGCCTGGAAACGGCTGCTGCTGCTACTGAAGCACAGACAAAGCACCCAGCAGCGCCGCGTGGAGGAGGAGGAGGATTCAAAGTGCTACAGAGCACTGCTGCGTCCCAGAGGCTCGGGACTCTCCGCACGGCGCTGCTGAGCACCGACCCGGCAAGCCTCCGCCGCCTCCTCTTCCTCACCTCCTCCTCCTCCTGCCGTGGCTCAGCCTCATGAACGTGAGCTCAGCAGCGGCTCAGCCTCACGAACGTGCAACTCTGAGGCTTTACACACTTCTCCTAAAACGGACACCCGCTGCCTCATGCTGCACGGGAAATGCTTTTTGCCCCTGGGTCCTTTCGCGCTCGTTTCTGGTGCTGAATCAAGGCGGCGACCCCCCCCTTCCCTTTCTTTCTTCCTCTCTCTCGTTCTTATTCTTTCTTTCCCTCTCCTTCCTTCCTTCTTTATCTCTGTCTTCTCTCTTTCTTTTTCTCTCCTTCTTTATTCCTTCTTTCCTACTCTTCTTTCTCTCACCTCTTTCCTTCCTCTCTCCCTCCTGCTCCCTCTTTCCTTCCTTCCTTCCTTCCGTCCTTCCCATCTTTCTTCCTCTCCCTCATTCTTATTCTTTCTTTCCCTCTACTTCCTTCTTTCTCCCTTTCCGTCTTCTCTCCCTCTTTCTTTTTCTTTCCTTCTTTATTCCCTTCCTTATTTCCTACTCTTCTTTCTCTCCCCTCTTTCCTTCCTTCCTCTCTCCCTCCCACTCCCTCTTTTCTTCCTTCCTTCCTCCCTCCCTCCCTTCCTCCCTCCCCTCCCCTCCCTCTCCCTCTCCTCAGAAACATAGGATGCTGCTTTATACTTCTGGCCCTTAAACCCTGGAACCAGGAGAGCAGCTCCAGTGAGTCAACCTCAGCTGGTCCCTTTGGTGAAGGGTGGTGGCTCACTGGCCGAACATCTGTCCTGCATGCAGAAGGACCCCAGCATCTCCAGGTACTAGTAGCTCTGCAAAGGTCCTGCATGAAACCCTAGTGAGCCTCCACCACCCAGTGCAGTTACCAAAAATCATTTTTCAATAAATTGTACAATAATTGTACATTTGAATATCTACTTGCCATTATTCTGACTATGTTTCTGCTTTCAGAGCTAGTTATTACTTACATTATTACAAAAAACAGTAATAATTGAATGCAGTGACAATAATTTATGATAATAAAGAGTGGACACATAGTCCTACAGATACAACCGGCCCTTTGAGGGTGACCAAACTGCTGATGCGGCCCACGATGAATTTGAGTTTGACACCCCTGATGTACAACAACTGAAACTGAAGCCACAAACAGACAACGTATATAAATATGGTCCATTAACAAGCTGAGAGGGCGCAGGAATCCAGTGGCTGAGCTGCCTTCTGCAAGCCAAGAGAGGGGCAGCCCCAAAGCCACCCTGTGGCAGCACTTCAGCAGCCCCCCTGCCAGGCACAGCTCAGCCGGGCTGCCCCAACCTCTGTCCTTGGCAGTGCCACCACAAAGGCGGCACAGGAAGGAAGCGCAGCAGCAGCAGCACCTCAGCAAGGTACACCCTGAACAAGCAGCTGCAACGGCCAACTGGAGGTGAGGAGGGGAAGGGGAAGGGGGGGAAGGGAAGGAACCACCTGCGAGCTAAGAGCAAGAGAAGAGTCCGCTGGATCGGGCCAATGGCTCGTCTTGGTCTGGCATCCTGTTCTCACAGTGGCCAAATATCCGTAAAGAATCCAGATAGACTGCCTCTGGACCTGGAGGTTCCATAAGAACCCAAGAAGAGCCTGGCTGCTGTGTCAGGCCACGGGCTCTTCTAGTCCAGCATCCTGGTCTCGCACTAATGGGAGATGCTCCAATGGGAAGCCCACCATCAGGATTTGAACACAAGCCCTCTCACCTCCTGCGGTTTCCAGCAACTGGTATTCAGAAGCATGGCTGCCTCTGACCGTGGAGGTCAGAGCAGGGCCATCGACAGCCTGGATCTCCCACGGATCTGTCGAATCCTCTAGAGGGTCTGTTTGCCCCTCCCCAGCACCCCACCAGCCCCCCCGCCCCACCCCCCATGTTACCGTTCTCCTGAGCAAAACGAGATGCTTCCAGAAACGTGACTTCCCGGTCGGCATCCAGGTCCTTCTTGTTGCCGCAGAGAATAATGACTATGTTGGGGCTGGCCAGAGTCCGGGCGTCCGTCAACCAGTTGGTCAAGGCATTGTACGTCTCTCTGCTGCAATACAGGACCAAAATTGGGCGGGGGGGGGGAGAGAGAAGTGCACCCATCAGGCAGGCAGAAGGAAAAAGCCAAGTGGTTAGTGCGTTGGACTCTAGGGCCTGGCAGAGCTTACCAGGGGGGTGATCGTGGGCCAGCCACTGCCGCTCTCAGCGTCTCCTACCAACGCACAGGGTTGCTCTGGGGATTAAATGAGGACTAGGACCTAGGAGAGAGCAGGGTTCGAATCCCCACTTGGCTGTGAAACTCCCTGAATGGCTGCCGGGGGGTGGGAGGGGGAATAGTCAGAAAGGAAGGCCATTGCAGAGACATACCTGGTGATGTCGTAGACCAGGAGTGCCCCGGCTGCACCCCGGTAATAACTTCTCGTTACCGACCTAGAGAGAAAGAAGTTGAAGGTCTCAGATGGGGCTGAAAGGTGGCAGGGTGCAGACACGCGCTTTTTAGCCAGTGATGCTGTAGGGACTTCCAGAGTCGGGTGGGAGAGGCGCTTGCTTCTGAGCAAAAATGCACAGGGCTGTGCTGATAGAAGCCCACAGAAGCCCCCTCTCAAGACACAGGGGCTCCCCCTGCCCACCCCTGACTCATCCATACAGGCTCATCCATACAGGCCTTGAGAATCTATGCAAAGCGGGTGGGCTTTGTATCCTGCACTCAGGGATGCAGCAGAACTGGAAGGAACATTGAAGCCTGGCAAGCTGGTTCGCCAGCTGCAGCCCCTTTTGACAAAGGTGGCTCTTGACCCCTGGACTCCATGCTCCAGCAACTTCCAGGCTGGATCACTGCAGTGCACTCTACATGGGGCTGCCCTTGAAGACCACAAAACTTCAGCAGGTCCAAAACCCAACGGCCAGACATTTTTTGTGTTTTAATATTTTGTTGGAAGCTGCCCAGAGTGGCTGGAGCAACCTAGTCCAATGGGTGGCATATAAATAATAAAATTATTACTATTATCATTAGCGGTGTGGCAAAGAGAGCAATACCACTGGTCTTTGGCAGATTGATGATCATGAGCAATGGGACTGAAAATCCTGCGCTGTGCACTTGGGTGAGTATTTCAAATAAATTCCCAGAGATCTGGACATGGAGTCTGCCACCACCTCCCGACAGCTTGCCAAGCTGCAAAATGAGGATGGAGACCCCTCTGAATCCCACGGAGAATTCTGCTCCTTACCTAAAGCGCTCTTGCCCAGCCGTGTCCCAGATCTGGAGCTTGACTGTTTTGCCACCAACGTTCACAACCTTTGATCCAAATTCCACCCCTATTGTGTGGTTGGAATCCTGCTTGACTGTAAAAGTGCAGAGGGGGGGGGTGGAAATGAGGAACGGGCAGGAAGGCAGAAAGGCGCAGCCACGGGAAGACCTAAGAACTTCATAAAACGTCTAGCATGTCACGTAAAACACTACAATTCAGATGTTACCTGTCCCCAAACCCTGGAGAGGACAGTGCCTGCCTCTCCTCTTTCGGCTGAACAGATTCGGGGCAGAGGGGGCAGCAGAAAAGGCGGCTCATACAGTCAGCGTGAAGAAAAAGAGAGATGACAGATTCAGGTACAGGGCACAAGGCTGGCGATGGGAGGAAAGAGAGGCCTCTAGGTTGCTTCTCTGCAGCCTTTTGCAACACAGGAAGGAAATGGCGGGGATCTTTACCTTCCATCTCTGACTCACTCTGTTCACATCTTTTAGCCAGCCTTAAGTGCTCGGCAGCTACAAACAGCCTTGTCAACAGGACGTTTTTCATCTCTCTGCGTGGCGGAGGGAGAAGACACACCCTTTCCATCAATCTGCCTTGCATAAAATGCAGGGCAATAATAAAAAAAATAGAGTGGCATTTTTCTGAGAAGATTTACAGCCACCATCTCCTGTTATTCAGGCACTTTCTATCATATCCTTAAAAAATCTCATTACCAGTTGCTAGAAACCACAGGAGGGGAGAGGGCTGCTCTTGTGCTCGGATCCTGCTAGCTGGTTCCCAAAAGAGGCATATGGTTGGCCCCTGTGAGAAGAGGAGGCTGGACAAGATGAGCCATTGGCCTGATCCAGCAGGTTCTTTTTATGTTCTCAAGTGTTATTCCAGTGTGCATTTTTAACCCGATCTACAGAGATAGCTTTCTTGTTTCTGTCATTTTAATTTGGTTTTTAAAGTTGTTTTTGTTATACCGGCTTTTTGCTTCCAACTTCTTTGAAACTGGCACACACCTAGAAAGGTGGAACGCAAAGACGAAAACACACAAAATAAACTTACATTTGTTCTCTATGAACTGGTGGAGGAGGCAAGACTTCCCTGTTCCGGCACTTCCGATCACCAGGAATTTGAAGAGGAAATCTGGAAGGAGAACAAGAGAGAGTGAGAGTGCCTGGCAATAACAGACTCAAAAATGTATGTAGGTTGGGAGAGACCTGGCCAGGAGGCTTAGGAGATTAGTGGTTTAGTACTAGCAATGAAGACCAAGGTAGTTGGCAGACAAAATGGGAGGACACCAACCCTCCTTCTCGCACACAATAGCAGAGGCATCCCATGTCCAGTGATACACAGACAACTGCAGCATCGCATGGTAGCCCTACAGAAGCAGTCAGGAATTCACAGGCCCCATTTGTGAGGTCAGGAGTCTATTTTGTCTCACTTTGCAACCACTTGACTTCACACACTCCCAGGGAAAATCAACACCATCGCTGCTTAAGATAAGAGCTGCTAGCCCCGGCCCAAGATTCACTCTCCCCTTTTGCCTTCCTCTTCTGTTTACTAGGAAAATATTTTGGGAGCTGGTGTTGCTTGGAGGTGAAGCAGCAGCCATAATAGAGGGAAACGTTGTCCTCTCCAGCTGGGCCACAAAGGACATTCAGCTCCATCTGACAGGCATGCCTGAGAGAGAGTAGCAGAACTCAACACTTCTCTCTGCTTTGCAGAGAGTGGATTACGTTTTTCCTTTCAATGATCCTCAGCCAATGTCTTTATATGCCTCCTCTGCATCCAGCCACTTTCTTGCACCGTGGGCACCACAGTCCTCTTGCACTCGTGATCCCCAGCAGCTGGAACTTGGGGCGTTCTTGCTGAAGAAAGCAGGGCAAACTTGGTAGCACTGAAGAACACTTGCCCTGTTTTTGTTGTGAGAGAACTGACACAGCTACAGCTCTGCAATCTGAAGGGGCTCAGAATTCTTGCTCCACGTTTCACGTCAAGACAGGCCCAGTTTCTCAAGCTCCCATCAACTACATCGTATTTCCATTCGCGCACCAGTCCCTGAAGGATTCAGAAGCAGCACTCTGGGGCAGCTTTCACAAGCAGCAATTAAGTTATTTGTCGTTCCAGCACCTGCGCAATTCGAACACCCTGCCCCACATCATGCAGAGGCAGCAATTATGAAGATTCGTGTACACTTATAGATGCCACACCCACTGTTTCCCACCCAGACGCCAAGCAAGGGGGCTCAGGTCTGAAAAGGCAAACACAGCAAACAGCATTTTCATAGCTGTGCCTGTCAATAGAACCTCCATTGAACGGCTCCCACTCTCAGGAAGGCCCTCCCACACATTTAAAAGGACTGTTTTGTACAGCGCTTGCTGCCCTAACCATGCCCTCAACTGTGTTTTATTTGTTCGCTTAAGGGTTACAACACTAAAAGGTATTTTTAGCACTGGCTTCCCAAGGAAGGGTTTGCAAGCCTCACTGACAGTTATGAATTACAGCTATTATAAATCTGTGTAGCCAAAGCCATCACAAAACACATAAAACAGAATAAAATATGTTACACAGATAAAATAATTATTAAAAGCACACATTTGGTCAGATAAGAGTCTGCTCCCTTGAAGAATTTAACTTATAATTCCCACAAACTTTTCTCCTTAAAATTGCCACTCCAAAGGCAAAACAGACCACATTTTCAGGGGTGTAGGGGGACCTGTTCCCA
Source organism: Zootoca vivipara (assembly GCF_965207765.1). Lineage (NCBI taxonomy): Eukaryota > Metazoa > Chordata > Lepidosauria > Squamata > Lacertidae > Zootoca > Zootoca vivipara. Next base: position 79,976,156 of record NC_142589.1, on the reverse strand, counting down.
AATAAAAAGTTAACCAGATAACCAATCGATCTCTTGACTCTAAACAGAAGGATCCCTAGAATTGCAGAGCTGTAGAGTTGAAGGGCCTCGAGGACCATCTAGTCCAACCCCCTGCAATGCAGGAATCGCAGCTAAAGAATCCCTGACAGATGGCCATTTAGAAACTTCCAAGGAAGGAGAATCCACCACCGCCACCTTCCGAGGGAGACTGTTCCACTCTCCTGCCATCAGACACTGAATTAATCAGATCAGAAACTGTCATGAGTTAGTGTTTAAACGACACATAATCCCCAGTTCTTGGCCAGGCCATACATTCCTGCAGCATTCCCAGTTTCAGCCATGCACTGACCACTTTTGGGGAGGGAAAAAAAGCATTCCCACTCCCTTCAATATACTTTGAAGAGCCAGGTGGGCAGCTAACCCTGTTGTCTGTCATGGGGCGTTTATGCTGCTGCTGGATCTTGCTAACTTGCCATGCAGGTAATAAGGGTATCATAAATAGGGCTGTAATGTGGGTCGCCGCTGCTTCTTTTCTCAACATGGTTTTTTCCCCTAGGATGTGCGACTTCTGTGGGCGAAAACACCATGGAAGAAAAGGCACCTAAGCCTCCTTAATGGAACATAATGAGGGTCATTACTGGGGAGGTGAAGGATTTCAAATAGGAAAAGGGCATAATTGCACCCTCAGCCACCTCTTCCCACTTCCCTCAATTTAGGAGCGCAGGGAGGGCAAGGAGAGATGAATGTGCTCCAACCCGCCGAGCCGGAGTCACTTGGAGTTCTGTTCACAACAGAGTCATGTTCTGAGAACAGGAAAACAAAGACAGGCAGCAATTCTGCTGAGCTGCAATGCAAAAAAAAAAAAACCATTCACTTTTTTAAAGGTGCAGGAAAGGGAATCGTAGAGTCAGAAGAAGCACCTAAAGGTCATCTAGTCCAACCCCCTGCAATACAAGTCGAACCTCTGCTTAAAAATCTCCAAGGAAGGCAACTCCACCACCTCCCAAGGGTGTCCATTCCTCCATTGAACGGCTCCCACTCTCAGGAAGTTCTTCCTAATGTTGAGTTGCAATCTTCCTTCTTGTACTGTAACTCAAATCCATTGGTTCAGATCCTACCCTGCCAAGCAGCAGAGAGCAAGCTTGCTCCTTCTTCCACGTAAAAGGAGTCTTGCTCAGGTTTGTTTCTTGGCTGTGACCCAGCCACAGCTGTCAACCCTCCCTTTTTTTGCTGGAAATTCCCTTATTCCAGCACAGTTTCCCACTGCTATCCTGGATTGTTAGATATACCATAGACTGTCCCCAGGACAGGTGAGGCTGCTGATCCCTTGTTTTCAAATCCGAAAGTTGACAGCTATGGACCCAGCCCCTCTTCTGAGTGCCTGGGCAAGTCACTGGGCGACCTTCTTGGAAGAGGGTGGGAGGGAGGTGCAAAGGGAATCACTTTGGGCTGGCAGGTATTAAAACTGCAAAGTTACCCTGCCAGGTTGACAAGGGACTCAGACACAAGCATCTCTAAGCCAGCCTTAGGAAAACACAGGAAATTGCCTTGTACCAAGTCAGACTCATTGATCCATGTAGCTCAGTAGTGTTTACACCAGACATCCCCAAACTTTGGCCCTCCAGATGTTTTTGGAGCACAGGCCCTTGCCTGATGAGCTTGGTAGCTGAGCATTCTCGCACCCAGAATTTTGCCCTAACAGACTACAATTCCCATCTGCCCTGACCACTGGTCCTGTTAGCTAGGGATCATGGGAGTTGTAGGCCAAAACATCTGGAGGGCCGCAGTTTGGGAATGCCTGGTCTACACTGACTGGCACCAGTGGCTCTCCAGCATTTCAGGCAATGAGTCCCTCTCAGCCCTGCCTGGAGATGCTCCCAGGAATTGAACCCAGGACCTTCTGCATGCAAAGCAGCTGCTCTGTACCACTGAGCTATGGCCCTTCATCGCCTACCTCAACCTGGCGCCCTCCTTGATGCTTTGCCCTATAACTCCCGTCAGCTAAGGCCACAACAGTTGTTGGCACCCACAACATCTGGCAGGCACTTGGGCCATGCACGGCTGTCCTTGTTTCTCCTGCCCCCCTGAATAGCCTCCCCCAGAAGACTAAAGCTCGGCATTGCCAACAGCCTGCTTTAACCCCCAACATGCCCAAGATAAGCCCACCACCACCCCAAATATTTTTATTTATTGAATTCATATACCGCCCTCCACCCAAAGCTCACAGAGCAGTTTAGACTATGAAAATGCAAAATGTGTAACATTCACTTTATTTTATTTTTAAAAAAACCAATATTCCCCTCATGGACCCCCCCCTCTCTGTCCTTATAGAGACCCCAGCAGCTGCTACGGTAATTATGATTACTATTATTTATTAGGTAAGATTGCCTCCCTTTAACCACCGGGAGGTTCTCAGCACAGGAATGCAGAACGGGAACACAAAACACATTGGAAAGAGACAAAACTAAACCAGTGACCCTCTCCACACACCCATCACCTTATCCCTAAGCTCAGAAGGAGCCCCCCACCCCGCCCCTTGGCCTTGCCTGCCTCACAGAAATAGCTCCCTTCCGCAGAAGGGAGGTCAAACACACACACACACACCCAAAAAAAACCACCCTCCGCCCCTGCTGAACCCAAAACCACCACCCCCATTAAAAACACGCCCAAGGGGCAAGCGGCGCCCTCCCCTCCATAAAAAGCCCTTTTGGAGTAGCACACGAGTGGGGGCTTCTCCACACACACACCCTTTAAAAAACCATCTAAGTGATTATTTAAATAAACTTATTTAGGGGAAATGACAATAGGGACAACATCCGCCTTACTCCCCCCCCCAACTTCTCCCCCTCCCAGGTCCACCCTGGTCCGGCTGCTCCCTCAAGCCCCCTCCTTTGAACACCCTCACCTATTCAGGAAAGACCCCCCCAACCCTCTTTCCTCTCTCCCTCGCCTCTTTACCGTAGGTCTCGGACATGGCTGGGCCGGCGGGGAGCTGAGGGGGAGGCGGCCCCTCCTCTCCTCCTTCTTCTTCTTCCTCTTCCTCCTCCTCCTCCTCCTCCTTCCTCTCCTTCCTGCCCGGAGCCTGGAAAGCGCTTCGCGCAATATGGCGGCGCCCAGGCGCTTCCGGGTTGTCGCGCTCTTATGGTGTCTTTCTCCTCCCGCGGAGCTTTATGGCGTCACGCCGCCGCGCCCGAACCGCGGGCGTCGACGGCGCAAGCGCGCCCCGTCCGAGCCCCGCCCCTCCTCTCCCTTTCCCGCGCGCGGCTGGAGCGAAAGCGCCCCCTGACGCCTCGGCGACCGAAGTGCAGCCCTTGGCGGATAGATGATGAATGAATGAATGAATGTCGCGGGCTCCTTCTGTTTTCGGCTTTTATTATTACCGTTTCATTTTGGTTACAGGTAGCCGTGTTGGTCTGCCGTAGTCGAAACAAAATTTAAAAAATCCTTCTAATAGCATCTTTGAGACCAACTACTGGAAGGAATTTTATTTCGTTATTCCTTTCATTTTGCAAGGTGTTATAAAAGCGGGCGGAACAGTTATGACGACGGACAAAGTTTAAAATGTGGAAAACAAGAAGAACGTATGTTTAAAGAAGATTGGAAAACGTTTATTGAATATATGGGGGGGATTGTGTACATTTGAAAACGTCGGCAGCATTAAGATAAATTCCAACAGTGTGAATAAGTTCCGATGGCCTTATCCTCCCGGAATCTGGAGAAGGAAGCTGCCTCTAAGCGTACACAAAGTGGCTTTCCTCCGGATTGGATTCAACACATCCCAACCTCTGTGCGCTTCCAAGTCAAGGGGTACTTTTTCCGCAAGGAACGTGCCACCGGTAGCAGGTGTATTGCAGGGGGCTGGGCTAGATGACCCATAGAATCCCTTCCAGTTTGGTGATTCTATTGGGGGGGGGGGAACTCCCCAGCTTGCAGTGCCCACTTCCAGCGGGAGGTGGTAGCCTTGAGTTACCTTTGCGTAATAAATTGGGTCAGGAACCTGCCTGGAGGTCCCAGGAAGAAACAGCCACCGGAGAAGGTTGCTCCATCCCCTGTTGCGAAAGCCTAAGAGGCCTGGAGCCAAAGACAGAGTGTTTTTCTCTTTTTGTAACACCAGGGCAGGAACTTATCTGAGCTTGCAGAGCGTGGAGGTCCTTCTGGGGCCTGCTGCACCCTTTCCCACTTCCTTCTCCTCTTGCCACATTTGCTTGGGGATTCCCAGAAAGGCTCTTTCCCAACTTCTCTCCCAGCTCCGCAAATCCCTGCGTTGCAAGGCCCTTGGGCTCCCTCCCGATTCCGTGGCTCTAGGTTATGGGGCCCAGAACTGGCCTACAAGAACCAGGAAAATGTTTTCAGTGCCCAACAGGAGTGTGGTGAAATACAGAATGTAAAAAAGAAGAAAGGACCCCTGAGCATGGACAGAGGTCCATCAGCACCATGCAAACGCAACCCGTTTGCCTGGGCCTGGAATTGAGAGCCTCAAAGAGCAGAACCAGGCTTGCTAACTGCCTCAGTTCCCAGCTCTGTCTTGAGGAAATTAAGCCCTGTCCAGAACATACCGAGAGTGCCTCTGAGCTGCTGCAGAGTGCGTTCCCCTTTCATCTTTCCAGGTAATCCACACACACCTGGGACTCAGAGACAGAGTTCTCCAGATCATCAGAGGGCCTGCCTTCATGATTATTTCAGCTTCTTTTCCTGCAGCAGTAGCCAACAGGGCACCCTGGTTGCAATGGCACCTTCGTGGCCTTTCCCAGATGCCCACAAAGCCGCAGCCTCCTGGCTCATGCGGCTGGGGGGGGGGGCAAGGACTGTACAAATAAAAAGGGGAAAGTTTTAGCAGGTGACAGGTCTGAATTCCACCCAGATCCTTTGGGGATCGATGGGTGAAACCCGTGTGCTCATGAGCCTAACAAGACAGTCAGGACCCCTGCTTTGCTGTCCTGGTTGGCAAAAAGTGTGATGCAGCAGCAAAACAAGCGAAGGCTTTTCTCGGCTGCATCCACAGAAGTCGAGTGTCCAGATCAAGGGAAGTCCTAGTCCTGCTCTCTTCTCCCTTGGTCAGGCCCGGCACTCATCCTGCCCCCCCCCCGGTGACGTCTAACCCACAGCACATCCACAGCTGGCCAGAGGGAAGCATGCCAGGCCCTGTGCCACAGCGCTGATCTACCATGTGCCAGCCTGGGGCAGCACGGAGAAGCCAGCCTGAAAAAGGGCACGCCCTTCCCTCTGTCTCCCGTAGGGTCCTGCCCATCTCTGGGGGCTCCAACCTGTCTCCCAGCTGGATCACACCCTGGAGCGCAAACGAGTCATCAGCCTCGATCCAGAGCCTCTTCCCAAACGGGCAGAGGCTCCTCCCTTGACCGGCGGACAAAGAACTCACTCGGCTGCTCTTGCCAACTTGATCACAAGGAAGCGGGGTTGACCCAGCCAAAGCCTGGCACCAGGAGGAGGAACAGCTAATCCCTCTCACCCGACCTGGTAAGGAGAGGACCCAAAGGGAGACTGGGATGGCTGGCTCCTCTGAGGCCCTTTGAGCTGGAGGACAGGGCAGCCTGGAGCTCTGGTGCCCCATTCATGCTTGGAGCTGGTCTGGTGCTGATGGCCCTTTGGCATAAGGAGCATCTGAAGAGCCTGCTTGCTAGGTTAGGCTAAGGGCCCACCTGGTCCTGCCTCCTCCCCTGTGAATTTGTCCAGTCCTCTTCTAAAGACATCCAAGTTGGTGCCCATCCCTGCCTCCTGTGGGAGGGAGTTCCACTTATTAACGCTGTGCTGCGCAAAGGAAGACTTTTATATGTCCTGAATCTTCACTGGGTGCCCACGAGTTCTTGGGTTACAAGAGAAGAAGGAAAACTGTTCTCCATGCCCTCCCCCCCCCAAGTATATTCTGAGAAACCTCGCCTTTTACCTCTTCTCCAAACTACAAAATCCCAAATACTGCCACAGTGACTCCCTCCCTCCCTCCCTCCCTCGATCATTGGGGATATGCTTTTCTGGAACCTTTTCCAGCTCTTCGATCTCCTTTTTGAGACGAGGCACCCAGAACCAGACACAGGACTGCAAGTGCGGTCGCGGCGGAGATTTGTACAGCGGCATCCATTTCATTTCCAATTCCTTTCCGAGGATCCCCAGCGTGGAATGTGCCCTTTTCACAGCCCCTCGCCCATGGGGCCAACCTCTCCCATCTGTCCTGGGTGCATTTCTGCATTGTGGGCGGGCTTGGTCTAGATGCCCCCTGGGGGTCCCTTCCAAGCCTGCAAGTCTGTGGCTCTAGGATCTTAGGTTTCGACGAGCCCAAGGAGCGTCCAGGGCACCCCAGGGACCTGCTGCTGGCAAAACTTGGCAAACCCTTTTCCGTGCCCACTTGAAAGACAACCCAACAGACACCCCCAACTCACCAGCTCTTGCTCCCTGGTAGGAAGGGACCCAGGCATCCTGCTCCCCCATCCCAAACTTCTCCCCTTTCCTCCATCTCTCCCCCCCCCCCGCCCCGCCATGCAAGCCCCTACACGCCCTCCCTGCAAGGCCCACAGGTGGGGGGGCGGGGGCGGCCAAGCTGTGCGCCAGCTCCGGCAGGAACAGCCTGTCCTTGCCAAGCCGGCAGCCATCCCCTGCGGGTGCTGATGGGCAGGGAGGGTGCAGATGGGCCCTTCCTCCTCCTCCTCCTGCCCCCCCCCAATATCAAGTTGGATCCTGCAGCAGGGTGGGGCCAGGCAAGGAACCTGCCAGCTCCGGAGCATGAGGGCAAGGAGAGGACCCAGGAGTCCTGCATCTGCAGCCGCTCCAGAACCCAGGAATTGGAAGGGCCCCTCAAGGGGCATCTTCTAGTCTAACCCCCGCCTGGCAGGCAGGAAGCGTCAAGCCAAGAGCTCCCCCATCCCGGAGGATGGGGGGCTGAGGAAGAGGGGGAGCTCCAGGGGACCCGGGAGCCAGAAGGCCAGGCTGGTTGCGCCCCCCCCAACATGGCTGATCAGCGCCTGGACTGGCCCCCCTCTCTTTGCAGTCTCTGGCCAGGTTGTAGCACCCACAGGACAGGTGTCTGATTGCCTCCAACTGGCTGTGGTTGAGTGGTGAGGCAAGTGCACTCCACACGCGCTCAGAGGCACTCTTGTTCCTTCGCTTTTTATTTCTATGCTTCGTTATACTGTCCCGACTCTCAAAGCGGTTTATAACCCACGGAACGAAAGATGGCAAAGTGAAGCCTGGCATCGCTGAGCGCCGCTGCATTGGGGGGGCTGGACTAGATAGCCTTTGGGGGACCCTCCCGACTCTACTATCTGACAACTCTGATCTCTTAATGCCAAGGATGCCCTCCTTAATAACGGGGAGAGGAAGGAGATCCGGGCCCGCCTGCAGCTCACCCTGCCTTGTCATCAAGAGACGCACTTTGCACATGCTCAGGGGGGGAGAGGCCTGCCCCTTTCACCCCATCACGCGAAACGGCTAGGCACACCCCGCAGGGCAAAGTCCCAAGGACTCCTGGGCCTGACTTGGCGCCCGCTGGCAGGCAGGGCTGTGTGCCAGCAGGCCGCCTTTGATGCCCCGATAAGATGGCAGCAGCTGGGCAGGTTGCAGCAGGGGAGGAGGGGGAGGGAAGGTGCCAGGGTTGGCGGGCAAGAGGCAGGCGGGCACCCAAGAAGCTCTGGCTCCCCTCACCAAAAAGGAGGAAGCCTGCTGGCTCTCAGCCTCCCTCTGCCCCACGGAGCAGGGAGGGGCAGCTGCCAAATTGTGGGCCTGGAGCCTAGGCTCCGGAAAAACCCCAGGAGGCGGCAAGGGAGGCAGGCAGGAGCGAAGCAGGAGGTGGAGAGGGAAAGAAAGAGAGGAAGGGAGAAAAGAAGGAAAGGAGGGAGGGAGGGAGGGAAGGGAGGAAGGTGGTGCAATCTCCTTCGTTGGAAGATTTTAAGCAGAGGTTGGATGGCCATCAGTCAGGGATTCTTCAGCTGAGATTCCAAAATTGCAGGGGGTTGGGCTGGGTGACCCCTGGGTGCCCCTTCCAACTACGATTCCATCAAAAGAAGGCGCCTAAGCCAGGAGGGAGGAGAAAGGCAGGCAGGCCTGCCAGCCTCCTGGGTTTCTGTTCCCTTCTTATCCCTTTTCCAGCTGCTTCCCCCAATCGTCCGGCCTTGGGCAGAGTCTCCCAGCCAAGGATTCTGCCTCCAGGGGCAGGAAAAGCCGCTTCTCCTCTGAGCAGCCCCAGCAGAGAATAGGGCGCGGGAGAGGCTGAGATGTCCGCTGCCTTCCTGTTAATATGAACAGGCCCAGACTTGCCACGAAGGCCAAAGTGCAGCCCAGGGACATGCAGATACTTTAAAGCTCAGGTGCCCCTGAGCACGTGCAGAGTACATTTTTCCTACTCACCGAATTAGCTGGAGCAGAGGGCAGCCGAGGTGGCAGGGACAGTAGGGCCCCCTCTCTGGAGGTTCTTGGGACTCCAACTCCCATCAGCCCCAGTGGTGAAGGATGCTGGGACTTGTGGTCCAGCCACATCAGTGGGCACAACGTTGGCAACCTCTGGGTTAGAACCATTGCCTCTGTGATTTGGAAAGAGGGGCCAAAGGAGGTGCTCTGTCCGGAAGGGGGTCATATCGAAAAGGGAACCGTGACAAAACATTGGGCGGGGGGGAGGAAGTGGGGGCTATTGGGGAATCACAAAGACAGAAATATGTTCCAGGATATACACACAAAATCCATCTTTTAATCACATATAGACATTGAAGGGGGTCAGACTAGATGGCCCATGGGGTCTCAGCCAACTCTGGCCAAGTCACGCTGCCTCTAGCTGAATGAGGGAGAATCCCCTCCTCTGCTCCAAAGGAACAAAAATACATTTTTACTCATTGTTCATTTATTGCATTTCTACCCCAACTTTTTCTCCAAGAGGCTTCAAAAGTGGAGCAGGTGGTTCCCTCCCCCCCCCCGAATCCCCACTACACTCCTGCAAGGTAGGCTGAGAGGCAGCGACAGGCACCAAAGTCACACCCAGCGAGATTCACAGCGGATTTGAACCCTGCTCTCTCCCAGACACTCTTAAGACACCACCAGCAACTCTCAAGTATAGGGGCTGCCTCCTAGTTTTTTTAATGGGGAGGTGAAGCCCCAAGTCCCTTTCCTCCCATCCGCCTCTGAACCCTATGGGGGAACCAGACCCAAGGCAGGCATTCACACAGGAGAGGAAAGAAAACAGCTTATTTTTAATCGAGAGAAAATACTTCAAAGGGGTTTTTCCCCACCCTGCCCCCCCAAAAAGTCAGAAATCTTCCTGTGCAAATGCAACCTAGAGATTTTTTTTGGGGGGGTGCACATTTCATCTCTGCATTGTAGCAAAATTGAAAACCCGTCACCTTTTGTAATTTTCCAAATTCCTGTAAGTGTGTGGGGTGGGTTTTTTTTGGGGGGGGGGTTGGAGATTGCACTGAGAACAACAAAGCAGGCTTCCCCTCTCCCCTTTGCAGCCAGAGGACTGTAGAATTCCAGCTAGCAAAAAAAAGCTGCTTTTCAGGAAGGACACAGGTGGGGGGAGGCAGGAGAAACAGGAAACGGAAAAGAAAGAAAGCAGCTTCCAACTCCCAGGACTTTTTTTTTCCATGGAAAGAGAAATGAAGGGGAAGGAGGGAAAGTTTTGCAGGTTCCCTGCAAGGCAAAGGGAACGAGGCCCTGGAAAGAGAAACTGGGAAGGTGGGGGAATTCCCCACCCCCTGAAGGAGCACATTTCCACCTGCCTCCGGGGGGGGGGGGGAGCAACAGGCCTCAGAAAGAGACGTCAGGTTGTCTCACAGCATTTGGGGGGGGGGGCGCAGCTTGGGGTTTATTATTAATTCTCTGTCCCCCTCTATCCAAGGATACTTGCTTCTCCCAATCCTCATTTAATCCCTGCAACAACAACCCTGTGAGGTAGGTCAGGCTGAGACAGGTGGTGGCTGACCCCCCCCCCAAGGTCACACCCAGGGAGCTTTGTGGCTGAGTGGGGATTCGAACCCTGGTCCTAGTCTGACCATGCTGTCTGGGTCAGACCAAATACACACACACACACATTGCAGTTTCAAGGCCTGGGTTTTGTCTCAGGAGAAAGGCACAAATGGCGTAAAAATCACTCCACAATTTTTCCTTTACATAAACTTTCCCCCACCCCAAGTATTCTCCTTCTAAAACCAAGAACCAAAGTTTGCTGTGCTTGCTGCACTGCAGGGGGTTGGACCAGGGTCTCTTCCAACTCTACAAAAAATTTCAGATTCAAGTTGTTAAAAAAAAATGTCACCCCATCTCACACTTCTGCAAGTAAACCCCCCACTCCATCTCGCTCTCAGCTAAACCATGTGCAGAAGTTTTATTCTGGGGGATGGGGAGGCAGAGCTTCCAGCCACAGCCTCCCCAAAGCATCCGTCCCCAACCTGGTCCCATCCCCCCAGAGATATTTGGGTCTACAAATATATGGCCCTTCTCAGTGGGGCTGGCAGCTGAAGGTCCCAAATCCCGGGGGGGGTAGCGCAAGAACATCAGAAGAGCCCGGCTGCTGGATCAGGCCCAAAGGGGGCCCATCTACTCCAGCCTCCTATTCTCACAGGGGCCAAATACCCCATAAAACCGAAGAATCCGGATAGACTGCCTCTGGAGCTGGAGGTCCCATGAAAATGTTTTAAGAAGCTTGTCTGCTGCATCAGGTCAGTGGCCCATCAAGTCCTGTTCTCACGGTAGCCAGATACCCCCACAGAACTTAAGAAACCGGATAGACTGCCTCTGGAGCTGGAGGTTCCACAAGAGTATGAGAAGATCAGGTCAACGGTCCAGCCTCCTGTTCTCACAGCTGCCAACCACATGCCCCAAAGGGCATCAACTAGGACCCAAATGCAGCTGTTCAGAAGCACCTGCTCTCTCCAGCCGTGCCTGCAGAGTGTCCTTAAACGAAAGCCCAGCCACGTCCCTCTTGGGGCCGGGAGACAAGGAAACATCTTTGGGATCCATTTGGAGATCCGTTTGGCCCTGCCAAGATTCTGCCCGATGTCCCTGCGAGGAAGACCGGCCCGGCCTGGCCCCTCTTGAAAGCCAACGCTCCTCGGTTGGTCCAGTCTGCAGGCAAACCCATTGGGGGGGGGGGTCAGGCCATTCAGGACTCGCACCCGGCGCTACGACAGACAGGCGTGCTTCCTCCACCAGGCCTTGGAGAGGGTCCGGATGCGGCTGGCGGTGCTGCGTCGCTGCGGCTTGGGCGGGGGGCCGCGGGCGCGGCGCAGCCCTGCAGTGATGGCCGTGTCAAAGACCTCCTTTAGATTGTGCTGGGTGAGGGCTGAGCACTCCACGTAGCCCAGCAAGCCGGCCTTGGCAGAGAGGGTGCGGGCGGCCGAGGGGGACACAGGCTTCTCCCGGCGCCGGGACAGGGCGATGAGGACCTTGACGTCTTGCCGCAGATCTGACTGGGTGCCCACCAGCAGGACAGGCGTGGCAGGGAGGTGGCGGCGCACCTCGGGGAGCCACTTCTCGGAGACGTTCTGGAAGGAGGTGGGAGCCACCACACTAAAGCAGAGCAGGGCCACGTCCGCCTTCGGGTAGCAGAGGCGCCGCAGGCTGTCAAACTCATCCTGGGGGGGGGGCACAGAGGGGTGGCCGTGAGGAGGGAGAGAGGGGTGCCCTGCAAGCTGGTGGGCACCAAAGGAAGGCAGGCAGAACTGGGGAACCGCAGAGCTGGGAGGGTCCCCCCGGGGGTCATCTAGGCCAACCCCCCGAAACGCGGCAGGAATCGCTGCTCGAGAATCCATGGCAGGCGGCCATGCAACCTCTGTTTAAAATGCTCTGATGAATCAGAAAACGATGGCCCTGTGATTCTAAGCATGGGACTGGGACTGGGCTCCCTGGTGGTCATCTACCGTGTTTCTCCGAAAATAAGACACCGTCTTATATTTATTTTTCCTCAAATAAACACACTATGGCTTATTTTCAGGGGATGTCTTATTTTTTTCCTCCTCCTGCTGCTGCTGCGGCCGGCATTGCTGCTGGCCCATATCACTATGTCTTATTTTCGGGGTATGGCTTATATTCCTTGAATGCTTAAAAATCCTGCTATGGCTTATTTTATGACTACGTTACTTTATGGCTATGTCTTAAAATAGGGGAAACAGGGTAGGCCAACTCCCTGTAATGGAGGAAGGGCAGCCAAGGGATTCCCAAGAATGATGCACACCCCAAGTGTTACAAGGCAGGAAGCGAGAAGATTTGAGGTGCCACAGCTGGAGCCTGATAAGGCAAACCTGGAAGGGGGGAGCGAACCCCCTGAGTTGCAGGGGGTCAGACTAGATGACCCTTGTGGTCATTTCCAGCTCCTCAGGTTTGTGATTCATTGGAGGTTTTTAAACGGAAGTCGGATGGTCACCTGGGATTCCTGCCTTGCTGCTGGCTGGACTGGATGAGCCTTGGAGGTCCCTTCCAACTCAGCAATTCTATGATTCTGTCAGACCCCTGGGCCAGCTCCTGGGTTAACTGGGAGTGGCAGGGAGTGTCTCCTGTACTGTTTAGTTTGAAACACAGCAGCAAAAATAAGAGCCTTTCCTTTGATTTGTACACACTGCTGATTTTTTAGTGTCATATCCTTAAAATTTAAGAAACGTGTATATTTCAAAGACAAATCGCCATCACAGCCAGAATGGATCAATATCTACGTATATTAGGATCCCAGACACCAGAGATGACCCTCCTCGGTTTCCCCCACAAGCCAAATTCGGGAGGCGCAGAGAGGCGCCCCAAAGAAACATGGCCCTGCAAAGCCCACCTGCGCTTCTTTGCCCTTACAGGTTGCAGGGAGGGGAAGCCAGCTGCGCCGTTTGCGGAGGGGAAAGCGGTTTAGCGGCAGGCTTGCAACCCTTGGGAATAAATTTGAAAAAAGTAAGTTGCTAGACCTCAAGAAATCCAAAGGGGCAGTTAGGAAGGGCCAAGTCAAAGGGCCAAGTCCAGGTCAGTCTCTAGCCCATCCCATCCAGCCTCCTTACCTGCCCTGCGGTGTCGCACAGCTGCAGCCGGATGGGCTCTCCATCCACTTGCACCACAGCTGGGGGGTGAAACAGAAAAACAGGGGGGGGTCAGGGTTGGGGAGGAAGACAGACCCAGCTGCCCCAGATCAAGATATATGGCATCAGGGTTTTCCCTCGCCCAGAGGTGGAAGTCAGAGCCCAGCGCCTTTCTGCTCAGTCTCCCTGGCACTGGAGGCGGAAGTTACCCCAAAGGTCATCTAGTCCAACCCCCTGCAACACAAGGGTCGCAGCTCAATGATCCATGGCAGAAGGCGAGCTGTGGTTCTTGACAGACTCCTTGGAAGACTCCCCCCAGGGTCATCTAGCCTAAAGACTGATATTGATGAATGGGAAGAAGAGGGAGAGACAATTCCCCTTAATACATGGATGGAGAAGCAGACTATAATTCTATCTGGAATGAGTTTATGCAGAATATATTAGTTTATTGGCAATTATTCGTGTATTAGGATAATAATATACACACCTGCATATTAATGTATGGGGACAGTATTTTCTTCTTCTTTTTCATTCCCACTCACACTTTTATTCCCCTCCCCCAGCCATCTCTTTATGAATGAAATTCTTCTAATAAAATACTTCTAATAATAATAAAATTCTAGCCCAACTCCTGCAATGCAGGGAGCACAGCTCAGCAATCCCCGACCCATGCTCCGTTGCAAAACCTCTTCTTATTCACTGCATCCTAGTTGGGAGGCACCCCAGGGATCATATTATAAGCCAACCCCCAACCACTTTTATACTTATTTAATATTATTATTCTGACGTCATTTGCATTTGTATTCCCCGCGTCATCTGTAAATCTCCTCCGGCAGGGTTCGTTCAGACTGAGGCTGCTCTGGCGAAATGAAAGTTGTCTTTCCCCACGTAGGAACCAGGAAAGGAAAACTTGGATGCGGTTGACTCTAGGCCTGCAAATCTTTCCAGGGAGAACGAGGCAAGCAGGAAGAGGCTCTTGCCGGGGGTCTCCCGTGAAAAAGGCTTTGCAGGAGCTCCTGCAAATGCGGCTCCGGGCAGGGCCACTCTATGGGGAGCAGGTAGACCTGCAACGCTGGCGGTGCCCTCTGGCTGTGAGCAGGCATCGCACATAGCACTAGCCACGCCCCTTATGGAATCACAGACCTGCACAGTTGGTTAGGGGTCCCCAAAGGTCATCCAGCCCAACCCCCTGCAATGGCAGCTGAAGAATCCCTGGCGGACGGCCGCCCGTTCTCCGCGGATATATATAAAAAAAAACTCCCAAGAAGCAGTGCCGTCGCTGCTCTTGCTCGTCCCCGTAGAGCGGGAAGGGCACCCCCGAAGGTCATCCAGCCCAACCCCCCCCCCCGCATCGCTCGCGTACCGGAGAAGCGGTCGAGGGCGGTGGGGACGTATCGCGCGGGGAAGCCGTTGGTGCTGTAGCTGAGCGCCAGGCTGGTTTTCCCGACGGCGCCGTCGCCCAGCAGGACGCACTCGAGGCCCCGCAGGCGCCGCTGCTCGCGGGGGCGACGCGGGGGCACCGGCGGAAGAGACTCGCCCTGCGGAGGCATCGCCAGCTCCCCGCACAGAAAGCGCGCAGGCGGACGAACGGGCGGAGAAGCGGCGGCGGCAGCGGAGGCTTCTTCCCGGCTGTGCTCCCGGGCGCAGGCAGGCAGGGGAGCGCCTTGTCCGGGCCACGCCTCCCCGCCCAGGAGGCCACGCCCTTTGCGGGGGGCGGGTCTGTACCTGCCCCCCGCCCCCCACCTCGCGGCAGCCTCCGCCCTCGACAGGGAGGGCAGCGAGCCCCCTCCGCAGCCTAATTCCAGCATGGAACAGGGGTGGGACTAGATGACCGTAGGGGGTCCCCTTCCCCCGACTCCTCGATTCTATGAAAAGCTTCAGGCGGCTCGAGGGAAGGGAAATCACAGGTCGTAAAGTGGGTGGGAACCCCAAGGCTCATCCAGTCCCACCCCCTGCCATGCGTAAAGGGCGACGCTTCAGATCTTGAATGCTGCCTGCTCTTCCCGGATGGCTGGGGGCTGAAGCCAGGCTCTCTGCCCCCCCCCCGCACCCCTCCCATTCCCTGCTTTGTCTCTCTGAAATGGAAAACACGTCCTTCCTGTGACAATGTGTTTCTTTCTGGGGGTGGGGGGGGGAGGATCTTCCTGCTTTGCGCATCAGACAGTAGCCGGGAAAAGCACCCCCCGCCCGGGACGGCGCATCCCAGCGAAAACAGGAAACACCCGAGGCGTTACTGGAAATTGGGAAGCGGGAGGCTGGGGGGGGGCAGGAGGTCCTCCGGTCCAAAGCACTTTGTACACGACCCCCTGGCGCCAACGCCTCCCCCTGCAAGGCTGGACGTGGCCCTTTCCCCCAGAGTTCACACCAGCCTTGGCCAAGCCGGGTTACAATCTTATTGGGAAGATTGGAAGATTCGGGATAAATTGAAGCACGGACTTCTTCATGCCTCGCAGAGTTAAACGGTGGAACTCCCTCCCACAGGAGGCCGGGGCCGGGGGACTTTGATGGCTTTGAAAGAGGAATGGGCAAATTAATGGAGGAAGAGAAGAAGCCTTTGAAGGGCTCCCAGTCAGGAGGGCTCTGCTCTGCCTTCCCAGCTTAATTTTTGACCCTGGGCTTCCCCTGATGCGTTCTTGCGCTTGGATTGGTGCTCCCCCTTGGGGCCCCTGTGAGAACAGGAGGCTGGACCGGGAGGGGGGCACTGTCCTGATCCAGCAGGTTCCTGTTCTGAGCACAGGCGCCTTCTTCCGCGTGGGGGGGGGGCACTCGCCTGGCCCTGGCGCCGCCTGCGCTCCCGGATCCTGCCAAACAGGTTTGGCCGGCAGCAAGAGAAGAAAGGAGGGTGGACCCAGCCGGCCAGCCGAGGACATTGGCACCTCGGCCCTGAAAGTGGGTCTGACCCAGATGCCGAGGCAGACAAGACCTCCGTCCGGTCCCTCGCATGTGCCCCGTCAAGGGAGGCAGCCCGGGCGGGTGGGTCCCTCAAAAGAGGGGTACCAGCCACCTCCTCCTCCTCTTCCAGCTGCTCCTCAGCCACAGAACGAGAAGGTGCCTCTATCACAGGTGCCAACCTTGGACCCGGATGAGCCAAACTCTGTCTGTCCAGGGGTTGGGGGGGGGGGCAATTGGCACCAGCTCATTCGGGGTCTTCCACCTCTGAGGCCCAGGCAGCCAGAGGAGTACCGTGAGGTGCAGGGAGGGGAGAACCTCCTTTCTGCCACCCTATCAGCCGGGGTAGGCAACCTAAGGCCTGTGGGCCGGATGTGGCCCAATCGCCTTCTCAATCCGGCCCGTGGATGGTCTGGGAATCAGCATGTTTTTACATGAGTAGAATGTGTGCTTTTATTTAAAATGCATCTCTGGGTTATTTGTGGGGCATAGGAATTCGTTCATCCCCCCCCCCCCAAAAAAAATATAGTGTTGTAAAATTTAAGCTGGTTCCTATGAACCCAGAGAAATGGATCTTGACCCAGGGAGAGCTCAAGGATCCAGGCAAGCAGACGAATTTAAGCGTCTCCTGCCCACCAAATAACAGAGACCAAACCAGGACGTACGAAGCAAGGCACTTTTATTTTTGCTGTTGCAACAGGGTCCTTCCTCTCACACAGGAGAACAAGGAAGGAACCCCAAACAAAGATGTCTTGCCCTTAAAAAGAAATTTGAAATTGGTTTCAGCCCACCCCCCAGAAGCATCATCCATATGTCACAGAAGGGGTGTAGCCCAAGACCCCCCTCCCTAGATTCATCATAGGTACATCATGAAAGGGGAGGTCTGGTGGCAGTAATCTGAGCAGTCTGGACCCTGCCCCCTGCCCCCCAAAACCTAATCAACAAAATTGAGAGATATTTACATTTCCCTGTTTCCCAGCCAAGTTAATCACACCCTTTTGTCTGGCAGTCAGGTATCAGGATGCCAGGGATTATCACTTTAATTCCTGAGACAATGAGAAGGTTCCCCCCACCCCACTTCTTCCTTGCAGAGGAACACCTGGTCAGAGAGAGAGTCAAAATGGTGTCAGAAAGGCCTGTCTTCCTGTGCTGCTTCAGACATGTGCCTGTACATTCATGTACATGTTTTATGAACAATTATTATATATATATAGATATGACCTCAAAATTCTTATAACAATTCCCCATTTGGGGCTATAATTTTTCTTAAAAATTGTTGCCCCACAAAAGAATAATTTCATAGACATAATGGAAAAACTGATATAATAAATGGAAGCAGATTATTTATAAGCTAAAGAGAAGCGCCAAAGAGAAATGAAATTACTG
Source organism: Zootoca vivipara (assembly GCF_965207765.1). Classification (NCBI taxonomy): domain Eukaryota; kingdom Metazoa; phylum Chordata; class Lepidosauria; order Squamata; family Lacertidae; genus Zootoca; species Zootoca vivipara. Next base: position 79,958,895 of record NC_142589.1, on the reverse strand, counting down.
TTTGTATCTCCTCACTCCTCACTTTTTTTTTTTTTTTTTTTGCTGTGGAAGAAAAGAATTGGCAAAACACTCAATCATTGCTACATTAGAAAAGGGAGGGTTATATTAACATAGGGTAATGCTTCGGGGTGAAATGCAAATGGGAGATAAGTATCCATCCTGAGTACCTGCTAGGAAAGAAATGGAGCCTTTTGTTTGCATAGTCTGTCAACTGGTAGACAGCAATTTTCTATGAATTTCCAAGTGTGGAGGGGCTTGTTTAGGTGGCGTCCCCCCCCCCCCCATTGGGAGATAATTTTGCATTAAGGTTCTGAAAGAATTTCTCCACACCCTGAATCTCAGTATTCTGCTGGAAAGGGAAAATTATTTCATGTGAAAATCAGTCAGGAAATGTTCCTAAAATGTACAGAGTTTTGCATGTTGAACTGGAATTGGCAGCTTCTAAACAGTTGATGGTTCTCAATGGTTCTTTATCTATTTATTTTTACATAAGGAAATTTAAATTTAAGTTTCATGTGCAAAGCATAACCTTGAACCTCTTAATTAATTTATAAACTACTCAAGAGACAGACTTATAGTAGTACTCTGCTATTTATACCTGTGGAAAGAATCTGGCATGTTAAGATTTTTGGAACTTGGCAACCACTTAACCTTGATGGACCAGTAACACACATGAGGTTGTTTTCCCTCAGTGGTTCAAAGCTTTACATTAAGAAATTTGAATAATATTTCATGAGCAGATTATAACCTTTTCGCCCCTTAGTTAAAACCTCATTTTTCTCCTCTATTTTCCTCTTCAAGCTGACATAGCCTCTGTGCATGTACAGAGTTCATGATTCGGCAGTCTATTGTACCATTTTTTAAAGTGCTGCACCTCTTGACAAAATTACCATCTGAATAAAGGAAGGGAAGGGGAAAGAGTAGATTTTAAAATAGGGTTAGATTTTACACAGAAACTCACTTTTCAGTGCTTACAAACACATTTTCTCTCCCTCCTTTTTGCAAGTTTGGAAAGGGTTGGAAGGGATCTTGAGTAATCTAGTCCACCCCTTCTGAAATATGGGGATCTCAACACTATCACTGCCCTTAGGATACACATACATTTGAGTACAGACGCCTGACTGGGAAGGAAACACAGGCTATGCCCTATCACGGAAGCACATGTGTGTACTAAGGGAAAAATAAGGAAGGGGAAGATTAAAAGTACCAACGTTATATAGAAGCCTTTAGCAAACCTTAAGATTGGATAAACAGTTTAAGAGGGAATTTACTTCCTTACTAAAACCATTCTGTCCATTTGAATCAAGGTTAAAGTGACTCAGATAGACATTTGCTGGCTATGGATCCTCTACTTTTAATAACATTTCCCTAGAAGGAACACCATATTCCATAGTCACATGGTGAAACATTACATACAGAGCACATGGCTCCCTTGTGACACAGACCTTAAATATTGTGAGTTCACAAACAAACATTTTCAAGGTTACAATCTCCCTTTTCCCTTCCCGCTCCCCCTTTCTGTACAGAAAGGGGTAGGTATGCACATACACCCCACTTTTACTCTCTAGAGAAAGATTGGGAAATGTTCAAGACTTTCATATGTGCTTAAACTTTAACCCTTAATAGAGAAAGTGATAAAAACTTATATAATCACTCCACAAAAACAACAATTACACTCTTGTTCCAACTCTGAAAACCAATAATCTTTCCTTGCCAGAAAGCAGAGCTGGGCTGAATTTCAACCCATCACCACATCAGACACATTGCCTTTCACATAGCTCTAAAATGGGGGTTAGAAGGGACCCTGAGGTCATTTAGTCTAACCCTCTAAGATACAGGATTCACAAGATTTGAATGAAAATACCAACTTTATATAGAACCCTTTAGCAGATGAGTTTTTTTCCTTAAGAGGTGATATCAGGAGCCCAACACAATTGAAGTTAAAACTAGACTCAGATAGACAATTCCTGGCTAAGGAAGCTCTACTTTTGACAAACAATTCACCTTTATAGGAATAGCTGTTCAATTTTCCTTTAGTCAATATTCCTCTAGTCACTTGGAGGAAGACTCCCTTTTAGAGCCTCTCTCAATAACAAACATTTGCACACCTCATGAAGTGAACATTTTCAAGTTTCAAAATATTTTCAAAGCATTGAGCAAGCATTTTCAAACTTACTACTCTTATTTTCCTTCATCCTGCCCCCTCTTTTTACTTTTGGAGAGGAAAAAATGGCCTTCTACAGCCTCTTTAAAACAAACCTTTACACACTACCTCCACTCTTTTAAATATTTGCCATTGTTTTTGGGTTGATCAAGCCCTTACATAAGATTATTTAAGCAAGCTTGCCTTATTATTATATTATTTTAAACTATGCATGCTTTAAAAAAGGCAGTCTGTGGGTGTCATGGCCAAATTTTACACAAACCCCTAATTTCCTAAACCTGGATTATATCTCTCATTTACTTTAAGGGGAACAATGAACTATAGCAGACACAAGGATCAGACGCACATACACTTCACAGACAACACAGACAACATGTAACATGCAAACATATATAATTTTATACCATAACATACTTTGCAGGATTCCTCACAAAACTTTTCCCATTCAGAGTTCACCAGGGTTAATTTTAAAGCGGAGATTCACTGTATGTTAAAGGAACCTCCTGGTAGCCATTTCCCCTCATCTGGGTGGTCCATAGTAAAGCGGACCCAGTGTTTTTTTCTTACAAAGTTTTTGCAATTGGTTCCCTTCAAGCTTGTCCGCCCCGGGGATTTCGTGCCAATTTAAGAGAACGAATTGGAGTGGACTTTCATCCTCAAAGTCCTTACCGGAGCCAAGCCTCAGTTGTGCTTTGCCTCGGTTGGGAGTCTGGGAAAGGAATTCCTTAGAGTGGGTTGCACCCATTTTACTTAAGCCTTTTTATACTGCAGTTCGGGTCCCCGACCCTGTTCCTGGACACTCTTAACTTCCCGAGTCTATGACTCACCCCCACGTCCTAGTGGTGTTCCTGCCTGCCGTTCGCGTGCACTAACTACTAGGCGGCCTGGTGCAGCTAAAACCCTATTGGAACCCTCCCACTGGTCATCAATTGCCTGAGGGTTCCACAGCAACTTCCCTGCCTCTTACACACTAGACTCAGGTCCTACTGAACGCTTGCCTACGCAATGTCAGGTCGGAACTGAGGAATACAGAGATACAGAGTAGTAGGAAAGGAACGGGCGCACTTGCAATCTCTGGTCATGGGTCATACCTAACAAAGGTCGCCATGGCAGGGGGGCGTCTTCACCCGAAGATTAAGAGCAGAGGAATAGGAAACAGAGCTGGGATAGCCAGATTCCCAGATTGGTAGAAAAGCGACAGTTTGCTCAGACTTCTGCTCAGTTTGGCAGAAGGGAGCTGGGACAGTCTTTCTGAGCTCTGCGTTTAACGTAAAGACTGTTGCCCTGGACCTCAGTTCTACCTTGTAACTGTGCCTGGCAGCCTTGCTGCAACTAAGGTCCAAAGAGGAGAGTAGAAAAGGATAGTCCAAGTGGAGAAATAGATTTTTAGTTGCTGTGGTTCTTAGCTCACCCAAGGTGTCCCCTTTTAATACTCACGACCGATCCTTTCAGTCGAATCCCGTTGTCTCCAGCTTCCAACTGGTTCCTGAAAAAAAAACAGCCTTGTCCCTTTAAACGTTGCTTCGTCCTGGGGGTCCCGCTTGGACTCTCAATTACTACCAAGTGCCTCGGGTCCTGAGGTTGGTTTACCCCCCTGCAAAAGAGGCAAGGGCGCGCTGGGCTCCCCTTCCTCAGTGAACCCGGAGCTCAAGGCAAAACTGGGTCCCCGAAGTGGTCGCCAAATTGTTGTAAAATTTAAGCTGGTTCCTATGAACCCAGAGAAATGGATCTTGACCCAGGGAGAGCTCAAGGATCCAGGCAAGCAGACGAATTTAAGCGTCTCCTGCCCACCAAATAACAGAGACCAAACCAGGACGTACGAAGCAAGGCACTTTTATTTTTGCTGTTGCAACAGGGTCCTTCCTCTCACACAGGAGAACAAGGAAGGAACCCCAAACAAAGATGTCTTGCCCTTAAAAAGAAATTTGAAATTGGTTTCAGCCCACCCCCCAGAAGCATCATCCATATGTCACAGAAGGGGTGTAGCCCAAGACCCCCCTCCCTAGATTCATCATAGGTACATCATGAAAGGGGAGGTCTGGTGGCAGTAATCTGAGCAGTCTGGACCCTGCCCCCTGCCCCCCAAAACCTAATCAACAAAATTGAGAGATATTTACATTTCCCTGTTTCCCAGCCAAGTTAATCACACCCTTTTGTCTGGCAGTCAGGTATCAGGATGCCAGGGATTATCACTTTAATTCCTGAGACAATGAGAAGGTTCCCCCCACCCCACTTCTTCCTTGCAGAGGAACACCTGGTCAGAGAGAGAGTCAAAATGGTGTCAGAAAGGCCTGTCTTCCTGTGCTGCTTCAGACATGTGCCTGTACATTCATGTACATGTTTTATGAACAATTATTATATATATATAGATATGACCTCAAAATTCTTATAACAATAGTCTGGCCCACCACATGGTCTGAGGGACAGTGGACCGGCCCACGGCTGAAAAAGGTTGCTGACCCCTGCGTATCAGCCATTCCCAATTTAGTAGATATGCCCAAATAAGAAAGGCTGCTTGTTCCCTCAGCCAGGTTTTTGGACAGTCCTAGCTCAGTGGGAGGGTATCTGTTTGGGGTTGGACTAGATGAGCCTTGGGGGTCCCTTCCGACTCTGCCATCCTATGATTCTGTTCTACGACCTGGGGCAGCCCCACTCAGCAGGAAGGAGAGATGGGGGCCTGCCTTTCAGGGGTGTTGCGAGGAGCCAGCTAGGGCACATTCGAAAGCGTTTGGCTCCAGGTTCCTTCTCTGAAGGCAGTCAGGTCATGGGCACAGCTAAGGGTGTGTTTTTTCCATGCGCTGGAGAAACTGGGAGCAGCTGGGTGTGCAGGCCAGGGCAAACAGGCTCGGAGCAGCTCCAGCTTCCTAGTCCTCACCGTTTCCATCCCACAGCTCCTCCCAGCCCTACCTGGAACTGCCTAGGTAAATCGGACACTCAGAGAGTGCAATGCTCTGAACGAAAGGAGAACTCCCTCCTGCCGGCTACCGGAAATGGAACTCGAGACCCAAGCCTCCTTGAGCTGACCCACATCTCTTCTCCCTAGGAAGACCCCCCCCCCAAGCTCTGCCCCCCAGGAGGGCAGTGGGAGGATGAGGGAGACCGCAGACCCTTGCAACAGCCAATAACCCCTGACCCTCCTCTTTTTTGTTTAAATGAGAGTGGGTTAGAGAATCGCAGAACTGCAGAGTTGGAAGGGACACCCAGGATCATCTAGTCCAACCCCCCCGGCAATGCAGCAATCACAGGATTGGCATGTGGGAAGGGGGAGCTGGTTGGAGTTGCTGCCTGCTGGTGTGTGTGCCTGCGTTTTATCTCGGTGAGCCTCCCCACTTCTTCCTGTGAAATGGGTATTGTGCGCCATCCATGTCTGTGCTCCTGGCACCCAAAAGGTGTGGGGGACACCTCTACTCGAGGGGATTGCGGGTGCAGGTGATGGCTGCCGCTCTGGCAAGCTAAAATAGTCAACAGAGACGTTGGCAAGCCACTTTGACGACGGTGCAGGTCTTGTCGGCCTGAGCACCGGTAAGGTTTTTCTCCTCGGTTGAGTCGTGCAAACCAGTTTCCCTCAGAGACCCCCTTCTTCCATGTGTGCCCCTCAACTGCTCCAATCTGCAAAGCTGGCACAGGTGCCACACAATGCCCCTTCCACATTTGTGCATTGTGGAACTCCCTGCCTCTTGACACCGGGCAAACGCTTTCACTGCACTTTTTCCGGCCCCTGCTAAAAACAAGCCTCTGCCCTGAGATTTAGAAAGCTGACACGAGTTTCAATCTATTTTAAGTCTATTGTTATTTTATCATCGGCCTTTTCTCTTGTTATTGTTTCCTTTGTGTTTCTGCTTTTTTCTCCACTCAATAAATGCACACCGCTCTCTGCTCCGCATCCCTGTGCCAGGACAGAGAAACCAGAGACCTTGGCATCGTCTGCCCTCCCCCCCACAATGTTTTTGTCCCTCTGGCATATGACCAGACCCCCCCTTACTGCCCCGGGTCCCCCTCTGGTTCAAAGGCCAACCGCCAGCCTCCTGCTCCCGTTAATCCCGTGGCGCCACGGACTTTGCTCCCGTGAGTCAGCTTGCGGAGCTGATAGCGATCTCTGGAAAACTGAGTGGGGCTGGAGCAAGGGCGGGCAGGGAGGAGAAGGGAGCCTCTGGACCCCCTCACCCCAGAGGCAGTGGGGTGCGGGGGCATCCCAGCCAGGCTGCAGGGGCAGGGGCAATGCTAGCCGGATGGGGCCATGGCACAACCACCTGAGAAACTGGCTCCAGCCTCATCCCGGTTGTGCTGGCATTGGGGGGGGGGCATTGGGGCAGCAGGTGTGACGCAGGCCTTCTGCCAAGGCCCAGGAACTGGGTCACAGTGGCGGCTGGAGCCTGGGGGGGCAGGAGCTCTGCCAGGCTGCGGAGGAGAGGCAAAATGCCAAGCAGGGAAAGAGAGCTGTCGACCTACATTCCCAGGGCTTGGCTGGGGAGGCAGAATGGGCTCGCTTGGCACCTGCCCATGCTCAACTCTGTGTTCGCAGCTCACTTCGGAGACTCAGCCCCACAACCTGATGTGACCGCGGAGCATGCAGCACTCCAGGTGGAAGAGCGCTTCCGAGCATGAGCAGAGGGCAACGACTGTCGGCGGACTCCCAAGGGCATCAGAACAGAAGAACTGGCTGATGAGACTCACAGCCAACCTGACACCCGTTTAGGGAAAGCAGCAAGCAGGATCTGAACACGGGAGCAACGGGGATTCAGGAGCCATCCATGTTGGTAGCCATCCCTTGCTGCTATGTTAACCTGTGGAACTCCCTCCCCCAGGAGGCAGCAAAGGGCCACCAACTTGGATGGCTTTAGAAGAGCATGGGACAAATTCACACAGGACGTGAGGGCTAGGGATGGCGACTAGACAGGATCGCTATTCTTTGGAGGCAGCCATGCTTCTGAACCCAAGTTGCTGGAAACTGCAGGAGGGGAGAATATTGCTCCTGTGTTTGAATCCTGATTGAATCCTGTGTTTGAATCCTAGAATCGGATGCTAGCCTAGAAGGGCTATTGGCCATACCCAGTAGGCTTTTATGTGCTGTTCGGTTCTCAAGATCAAAAACATCAGTACGGGTTTTGCTCAGAAAGCGCTTTATTTCAAGGGCGGAAGGGGTCAGTTGTGTCAATGGAAGCCCCCTCTTTATCTACACCTGGGGCAGCTGCAGGATGCAGCCCCCACCCCGCTGCAAGGCCCACGTAGGAAGAGCAGCAGCATCTAGCGAGAACTAGGCAGAGCAGGCGTGAGACTCCCGGGCGCCCTACCCTGCAAGGCTGGCGTGGTCTCCGGGAACGAGAGCTGGGGCGTCACCGAATCCGGTCTGCTTGAGTCACTGGCAGTAGAAGTCCCATTTCTGAAAGAAACGAAGGTTGCTCCTCCTAGCCAGGGAACCCCAAAATGCAATTCTCCCAACCTGCCCCACATGGTACGGGGCTGCTCTCCCGCCCGATGCTTTTCGCATCGCATAGCCCAGCAGACAAGGAAAGGAGGCAGGGAAAGGGGGTCAGGGATGGGAAAGGGGGAGCTCTCCCCAGCACGCCCCCTCCCCCCCACCCCCACCCGCGTCATCCCAAACTTACGTCAGTCTTCACTTCCACCTTGCCTGGCTTCAGGTACTGGTTCTCCTGGACGACGGAGCTGGGGAAGTAGCCCAGGCGGGCCGGGTGCTCCCCATAATAGTCTCCTTGCACCTGTGCAAAAAAAAAGAAAAAGAAAAGGGGGGGAGCAGGACACACCTGGGTCTGTTTTCCCCATAGAAGGGGCTCCCTCTGCTGGCCATTGCGGGAAGTGCCAGCTTCCCTCTCCCAGGGAATCTTTATGCGATTTAATTATTTGCTCTTTCATCAAATTTATACAGCACTTGATTAAACCAGAAATCGGTTTACAAAACAATAAGATTATTGTTGTTATAAATAAAAAAATTGTCCAGTAGCACCTTAAAGGTAAAGGGTAAGGGACCCCTGACCATTAGGTCCAATCGCAGATGACGCTGGGGTTGCGGTGCTCATCTGGCTTTACTGGCCAAGGGAGCTGGCGTACAGCTTCCAGGTCATGTGGCCAGCATGACAAAGCCGCTTCTGGAGAACCAGAGCAGCACATGGCAACGCCGTTTACCTTCCCGCCGAAGCGGTACCTATTTACCTACTTGCACTTTGACGTGCTTTCGAACTGCTAGGTTGGCAGGAGCTGGGACCGAGCAACGGGAGCTCACCCCATCGCGGGGATTCGAACCGCCGACCAGCTAAGCTTTCGTGTGCATGCACACTTATTCAGACCAACACAGCTACCTACCTGAATCTATTATTGTTGTTGATTTTCCTTAGTGATAACTTAAGGCTTCTGAACCGATTAAAAAAATAACTATAGGTTTAATAGCAGATTTTAACTCGCAAGCACTTTCTAAACAAAATGATGTTATTAGCAGGTGCCCAAAAAAGTTCAGCGAAGGCGCCAGCCCGGTATCAATAGGCAGGGAGTTCCAAAGGCCACTAAAAGTTTGGAGTGGGTATTATGTGGTACGTGTAAGGCAGGTTCACACTATACGGTTCACACCTTTACCTTACAAATTAACTGCCTTCTCTGAGATCATCCCCTATTTATTGCCTGTTTATTGCCTGTTTCAGAGGCAGGAACACAACCAGCTTCTCCTCAGTCCCATCACATGGAGAAGGAACAGGAAGGTGACAGCTAGGGGAAGGATCAGGATCCGCTCTGGGAACTCAGGAGCTGGGACAAAGCAGGACATGCTCACTGCTTCCCAGTTTTCAGGTTCCCTGGGGGCCATCTAGCCCAACCCCCTGCTACGCCGCGATCTGACAGCCAACTGGCACCCCCTGGCAGCTACTCACGCTGCCTCCCCAAAAGAGTCGCCCGCGGCCCTTCAGCTTGGAGAAGACGTAGACCACTTGGCCCCTCTGGATGTGGATGAAGCGGCAGTCGGGGGCAATGTAGTCGTGGAGAGCAACCGCGATGGAGATGGGATCTGCGATGGGGATGGGGGGAGAGAAGCACAGGGGGCCGCCTTAGATTCTGCCATCCCAAAGGAACATGGCACCCATGTGATGCGTCTGGGGAAGGGTTGTCCTCTCCTTCCCCACACAAAGCCATGCCCACATCGGAGCATGTGTACCCCTCTCTTCAGGCACAGAGGCTCCCAGGGAGTCAGCTTACCCACAATCACAACAAGGCAGTCTCTGCCCCACAGGCCTACAATGTATCAAAAAAACACAATGGCATGCAAGGAAATAAGGACTGCGAGGGAAGAGGAAAACCAAAGCTCAGGAGCTATTTTTTTTAAGTTGTCCCTATAGTGGAATGTAAAACCGAACGACGGAATCCTTTGCAACTGGAGGAAGTGGGAAGTCACAAGTCTCTCCCCCCATGGCTTTGGAAAGGCTCTCTGCCCCAAGCGAAGTGAAGCATCCTCACTCCTTGTGGGGAGTAGGCAGGGTGTCATTTCTAAGAGTTTGAATCCACCAGGGTCAAGCTCCCTGGGTGACCCTGCGACTACGTTTCTCACAGCCAAACCTACCCTACAGGGTTGTTGTGAGGATAAAATGGGGTGGAGAACTATTGTAAGCCACTAAAACCATCCTACTGTGGGAAGGGACCCTGTGGGTCAGCGAGTCCCTGCAATGCAGGAATCCCCGGCCTCCGGCCTCTGCTTAAAAAGCCCCAACGAAGGAGAGTTGGCCGCCTTGCGAGGTTGTCCGTTCTGCTTTCGAACAGCTCTTACCCTCAGAAAGTCCTCCCTGGTGCTTAGTAGTAAACATGCAGGACACATTAGAGAAAAGTAAATTTTGACAATTCTTAAGGACTGGAAACCTCTTATGGACTTTTTGCATGAAAGAGACAACTAACTTGTAATATCTGCATTTGAAGAAATTCTGGGTTTATAGAAGATAAAATGGTTGAATGTTAATGAGTGAAGACTGTATTTTGCTGCAGAACAGAGAACCAGACGTCTTTTTATCTTCATTATTTCCTCTTCTTTTGCTTTCTCTTTTTCTCCTTTCTGCCTGTTTTTTCCTAGATTAAATGTCTTATTTCAGTGCCTTATAAAAAGACACATTCTAATGTGTATGATTTTTTATATATCTTTGAATAAGCATCAATTAACCTTTTTTTAAAAATGGAAACACAGAGGGCAGGAGGGCAACAGCACCGCTTTCCTCATTTCTGCCCCCCAACTGCTATGCAGAGACAGCCTTCGTATTAGGGGAGAGGAGCAAAAATTATTTCTGTACCCCATGCACTTTTGTAAAGAAGCCCAACACACTGTCCACTCCCAGATAGAGATGGTATTCTGGCCCCCAATGGTTTGATTGTCCTTTTTCCAGCTCAGTACCTGCAGGGTCAGGCCAAAAGGGGCTTCTTTAGTGGCCAACAAGATATTAACAGCAAGCAGAATCCAAACCCTCTCCCCTCCTGGGTTTTCCTGTTCCAAACTTCTGGCTGCTGGGAACAAATCATGGGGCACCCTTTTTCCCCATCTCGCTGTGCTTCCTAGAGGCCCCTGGCTGGATGACAGGGACCTCTTCCTCCCCCCCCCCCCGCAATCTTCCACAACAAAGAGGCAAGGGGACTCACGGTCGCATTCGGCGTCGGCACACAGCTTCTTGTCCGCGAGCTTGCCCATCTGCTGGCCACCCCACGCAAGTCCCCAAAGGGCCCCAAGGAGAAGGGAGGCCCCGAAGATGCCCCAAGCAGGACCCCCCATTTCTGCAGATTGGCCGGACACACAGCCTCAGAGGTTTATCTGATGGAGAAACTGGTCAGCCACCCAGACGGGGGACAAGAGGGCACTGTTTGTAGCCTAGGTTTGCCCAGGCGGCATCATTGGCTGAAGCCTGCCAGCTCCACCCTCCCCTGCTGGCTGAGTTGCCCTGATGTCATGAAACTTCCACTAACGCTCCAGTTTCTCAGGAGTAAGGATCCAGCCCCCAGAGATGGAAGGGGATAGTGTTGCGGGAATACCTACGTATCTCATATCTTCACACTGCCTTCCCCTTCTCCTGGATTTCAGAAGCCTGATACAGCCAGCCAAGAACTCTGAATCTAATTTTCTGCCAGCTGCACAACTTTGTAAGGCTTCAAATAAACGCAGCAAGTGATGGATCCGATCTGGGGCTGCTGCCTGTCTAAACAGGAAGCAGACGGCAGAACAGGCCAGCCCTGGAAGAAAAGGGCTCCCTGTCCACACACAGACTACCTTGTGTGCTGCCCTCCTTTCTCGGGAGGGCAGGAAAAGGAGCAAAACAGGGCCTGGAAGGGAGCCAGGCTTTAGCCGCCCAGGACAGAGGACTACACAACAGCTTTTAACAAGACAATGCAGATGATCCGTTGGCTACGGAGTCTCTGTCCTGAAGGGTGCAGCAAGTTACCCCCGATTTATTTTATCCACTGAAATTATGGAAAGCATAGCTGCTCAGGTTGACCAAGCAAGCCCCCCCCCGCCCCCGCCCCATATACCCAACTTCAGAAGTAAACTTACTCACTGTGAGTTTCTGCTGAGCTTGTCCCCCAAACAAAATGCACTCTCTCCCCGGGCATAAGGAGCACTTGATGCAGAGTGAGGCAAGGCCATGCTTGCTGAGGGACCACAGGCCTGGCGTAGAGAGGGAGCCCTAATATTAAGCCCCCCTCTCTCCGTGTGCACGCACCTTCCCAAGAATGCCCACAGCTGGCTATTGAAACTCATGCCAGCTCCTTGGCCACCTCCAAGGCAAGAGGCAAGAGCAAAAGGAAGCTGGTGTGTTGGGTTAGGGTGTGGGACCACGACCTGGAAGATCAGGGTTCAAATGCCTCACTTGGCCAGGAAACTCACTGGACGACCTCGAGCCAGTCACGACAGCTCTCGGACTAGCCTCCTTCGCAGGGCTGTTGTGGGGATTGAACGTGGAGGGAGGAGAATGATGTATATGCCACCTTTGCTCCATGGGGAAAAAAGTGGGATGTGATTGCAATAAATAAGACAGTGGCCCCAACTTGGCTGCTGGAGAAGAGTTCTTATGCCTACAAAGATACAGGTGAGGCTGCTAGAACACCCACATAGCTACTTGCCCATTATGTGTTAAGAATCTCCTCTAAGTTTCTGTGACTAACTTTGGTCCATTTGGGAGGACAGGCCAGTAATAGTCAGTGCGCTCTTAGCAAGGCTGATTGTGCGTGGAAATACGGTGTGCAGCCCCCTCCAAAGAAGACGACCCAGGAGTCTCCAGTTAATAAGAGCCAAAGTCCAAGGTGAAAAATAAACCGGTGGTTGTTTTATTGCAAAACAGAAAAGCTCCAGGTGCAATGTCTGGCCGTCAGACCCTGGGTACAATGCTTTTGCAAGGAGTCGGCTACTATCCCCAGCCGCCTGTGTACACACACACACACACACACATCCAAGTCCCCAAGAGTAGCCAGGGGCAGCTTGTCTGGGTCTCTTGGCTCAGGAACAACAAGATCTGGGTGCTGCCTTTCGTGCTGCTGGGCTCCCTCTCGCTTTCATGCACACACACCACTTACCTCGCAGAACAGAACAGCCGCCCCCCCACAAAAAAAACCATTTCACAGGCACCAACTAGAAAGGGCAGGAGGAGAGTTGCCCAGGGACGGCAGAGGCATCACTTCTTAGCAAAGGAGATCTTCATGGCATTGTTCTGCGTGATCTTGAATCCCTGGAGAGCGTCACGGGCGGCTCCAGCCTGAACCTCGTTGTCAAACTCCACAAAGGCAATGTCGTGGCGCCCGGGAACCAGACGCACTTCCTTGAAGCCTGGGAACCTGGAGGAGGGGAAGCGAGAGGAGCTGAAGGCTTAACCCCAACATGGGAACCAGAGGGTGCAAAGTGGAGAGAAAGGGAGGCAACATGGAAATGGAAGACCAGGGCAGACGCCAATCCAAGGGCAAAGATGGAGGCGGAGGAAGGAATGATGAGATAGAGATGGGACCTGGAAGTGTTGCTTAGGGGCCTGGGGAAATGGTTTTTTTGGGGGGGCGGGTATATGTGGGCACGGTGAGCAGGAAGGAATTCTGGCTCAGCAGCAGAGCTTTTGTGGGTTCCCCAGCAGCTGCTGCTTTAATCAACTAAAGCTGTCTTAACAGATCTGGTGTGGTTAACTGAAGACGACCCACAACACAACTGTCACAACTACCGAGCAAACCTTCCCCTGGTGGTCCCAGCTTTGCCTTCCCCAGAGAGCACCACAGATCAGAAACTTCCACCTGGCCCTCCTAGTGGCAAGAAACACCCAGGTACTTACTGATTGAAAAGCATGGAGAGCATTAATTCGTTCGTCTCTTCCGGCAAGTTGGTGAGGAACAAGATGTGATTCGGAGGATTCTCGGACAGCTGCAAACAGGCAGAAAGATCAAGGCATGCTGAAAACTCCAAGAAACCCTGAGCCCTCAGTGCAGGGGAGGCAGGTTGCCCCCCCCCCAGGTATGGCTAGGCCTTTCTGGCCGATGCCCCACCCTGCTCCAATCTCACCCACAACTTCACAGGCCCAAACCAGTGGGTTCTGCATTGTGGTTCTGCCCCACCCTGCCTTGCGCAGTCCTCTCCCCTTCCCCACTCACTGGCTGGGCTGGAGCCATCTGTCCAGGCAGCATCTGTTGCGGTGGCATCGCCCCCGGGGGGATGGAGCCAGGTGCCATGCCGGGGGGAGGCATCATTCCCGGAGGGGGCATGTAGGGCGGCTGGCCTGGAATGTGGTGCATCATACGAGGGGCCTGGTTCATGGGCGGCATGCCCTACAGAGGCAGAGAGAGAAAACACACGGGTGACAAACTGCAAATGCTCTAGGGCCAAAAGAAAGACTTCCCAGGAGCCCCCTCTCTGCTCGGTTCAACCCACTGAAAGGACAGAGGGAGCAGTAGGATCACAGCAGGAAGGAGGGCTAACCCAGAGGCCCAAGGTCTGACTCAGAAAGCTGCAACCAGAATCTCTTTACATTTGCAAATTGTGCTTTCTCTGAAGGATATATGCCCCCAAGCTCTGCTATCAGCCCCATCACCCTGTGGTAGGATAGCCCAACTGGGAAAAGGGTCTCCAACGAGTAGACTGAAACAGGAACCATCTAGAGCAGGCATGTCCAAAGTCCGCCTTGGCAGTTTATTTACTGGGGTCAAATCCTAAAAAGCTCAATAACTTCAATTCAATCCTAAAAAATGCTCAACAACTTTGGCCGGCCCTCACACATTAATCAAATCTGGCCCTCTTTGAAAGAAGTTTGAGCACCCCTGATCTAGAGAGATCATGCAAGACAGATATTACTGCCCCGCCCCAGGCCCAGCAGATGGGAAGGAGGGAGAGCGCCTTGTGGGCACCCGGGTCCGGATACTCACCGGCACAGCGCCTTGGACGGCAGGGGCCACCGGTGCTGCTCCCCCAGGGATCTGCTTCTTGACGGCTGGCACCTCCTGGCCTTTGGGCTTCCGTTTCTCTCGCTTGCGGTCCCGCTCCACAAACGTGCCCTTCATCTTGGCGATGATGTCAGAGTCAGATTTGGCATACTGGATTCTCTGAGGGTGGAAAGAGGAGCGCTTGGTTTGCCAGGGAGAAAAACGCACGCTGCAGACACCGTAACCAGGCCTGCTAGAACCCAAAACGGAGGAGGACCTCCAAATGCTAAGGAGGCTGCAAGAAAACCTTTAAAGTCTCAACCTAGGTGGGCCGTTCCCGCTTCGCCAAGGAGCAAAGAAGGCGGCATCACCCCACTTACCATGGGCTTGTCGTAAAAGGGGAAGCCCTGCATGGAGCGCAAGGCGTTGGTTGCGCTGCTGACCTCCTTGAAGATGACAAAGGCCTGTCCCCGCATTTTCAGGCTGCGGGAGACCAGGATGTCGAGGATCTGGCCAAACTGGGAGAAAATGGCATAGAGGGATTTCTTCAGCTCTAAAGAGGGGGGGGGAGCAGACATAGAGTGGGGGGGGGAGAGAACACATGGTTACACTTTGACCCCAGGAAACCTGTCCAAGCACCCTGGAGAATATAAAAGTCTTTCCTTGGTGCTGGAAGGAGGGCAGAGTCGGTGCCAAGCAAGCCTCCTTGGGGAAAGTCTTCTGCTGGCGGGTACACAGAAATGCAACGTGCCACTGAAATGTTCTACTTCTCCAGAGTGGGGGCGATGGTATCTCTGCGTGCCTTATCGAACAGAGGGCATCTAAAAAATAGATGTTCGGGGCTGCCTACTTCCCCCAATGGGCAGGAGCAGAGTCTCTGCTCGTATGGGATCTTTCCAAAGGAGCCTAACAACACTGGCGAGGGCAATGCTGAGCTTCGGGCGAGCGTGAAGGCTCTTCTTGAGTTTCTGGATTCAAGGTAAAAGAGATACGCTGCTAGGGCAGCAACGTATTTCTCATTTTCAGCTATATTGAAATCCAGGGACCTCATGCTGTCCAGCTGTCTCTCCGTGTCCACAATTCTTTGTCTGACCTCGGATCTCGCTTGGGTCTATGCCCATGGCCAATAGGGCTTGGGGTGAGAAGCCCAGTTTCCGGAGAGTGGCCTGGAACTCAAACTGCCAGCCGGACTGAAATTGGTCTCGAAGAATCAGAGGGGCCAGACCTCTAGGGTGTGATTGTAGAACCAGCCATTTATAAATTGAGGGAAGTCTGATATGAGCCTCAACCCTCACTTGCCCTGTGGCAAATTTGGAGGCCAACCAAATGCAGCTTGGCGACCTCAGACCAGCTACCTCTATGTGCGGCTCATTCAAAGCGGCTGATGCAGCTGCGCCAACTTTGGCTGCTGACTGCCTAAGTTCAAAGTGCTGATTTGGTTTATATAAGTCTGCACAGCATGGGACCAGCAGTGGGCATTCAGCAAATAAGTTCCGTTATTTTGTTTTACAGTGGAACCTCGGCTTATGGCGGGGATCTGTTCCGGAGCCCCCGCTGCAATCCAAAAATGACGCAATCCAAAGTGTTGCGTCTGCGCATGTGCGATTTAGTGCATCTGCACATGCGCAAACCTGGAAGTAACCCATTCCTGCACTTCCGGGTTTGCGCCGGTCGCAAGCCGAGGGTGACGTAAACCGGAGGCAACGTCACCTGAGGCTCCACTGTACATTCTTCGAAGATAGCACAACTGCACCAGAGGTGCTGCGGTGGTCATAAGGTCCAAGCAGAATTGCAATTAAAAATGGCCAAAACGAACATCTGGAACCCGCACTCTGCCAATTTACATACTGTAATGGGCACTCACAACACTCAAAATATGCCCTGTGCTACAGAGGGACGTTGGGAGCCAAAAGCACTCCAACCTTCTCTGCGCAAAATTAAGGAAATTGGGACAGTATCTGAGATGTGAGCTGGTAAGAAACAAAGGAGGAATAAACAGCCTCTCACCATCTTTCTTGATTTTCTCGTTGAGATTGTTAATGTAGATGGTGTGATTGGGCCGCGTTTCGGGGACAGCCATCGTGACCACAACATCAACAGCAGACTCTGGAGGGGCAAAACGAAACTTGTCAGAACAGGAAGAAATGGGACACATTTCTGAACAATAGAGACACTTATGCAAAAGTAGACACAGCTGCTGGAAAGTCTGCCCCCACCCAAAAAAGCTGGAACACTTTCTCACAAAGCATTAATGCAGACCCTCCTGAATAAGGCAAAACAGCTTTCTACTCCAGATGAGGCAGCAGTTATAGGGATCCAGGCTCTAAGCCTGGATTAGTGAAAATTTGGCTCCAATACACAGGAAAGAGGGAGATAAGAACATAAGAATATATTGGTGGATCAGGCCAAGGGGGGCCATGCTGCCCAGGGCGGGGCCTGACAGCCTTCATAAGGACTGCTCCTGTGGCTGCTGCCCAGCAAGGATTGGGGTATTGTGGGACAAGTTTTGTTGTAAGTTTTTGCCGTTGTTACTGATATTAACTTATATTACCGGTATTAACTTTTTGTATCTTTATTTTTATGTGGAAATTGTTCAGTTTGGTTATGTAGTTTTTAATGGTTTTTTTAAATTTTTATGACTACTTTGCTATATTTGTAATTATATAAATCTTTTCATATTGTAAGCCGCCTTGAGCATTGTTTTAACTATGGAAAGGCAGCATACAAATAAAATGATGGTGGTGATGATGTAGCCCAGCCTCCTCTTCTCCCAGGGGCCAAATGCTCCAAAGAACCTGGCAATCCAGATAGGACTGCCGCTGGACCTGGAGGTTCCACATTGACCGAAGAAGAGCTTGGCTGCTGGATCAGGCACAGGCCGAAAGCCCCGGATGTTAAGGCAAGCGGAGCAAGCAGGGAAAATACCCGGATGTTGAGGCGCCTCCGCTCGCTGCCGGCATCGAAAAATGGGCGGCAGGACAAAAACCGCGCTGCCGCCAGGAAGGCCCGGCCCGCCATTCCCGGCTCCGCGTCGCCTCCCGCCCCGATGGCCCCCCCGACGCCCGATGCCTCACCGATTCAACGCAGGCCCAGCGCAGACGGCAGCCGACGAGGAGAAAGAAAGACGCCTTGTCCTCCCCGGCGCGCGGAACCAAGCCACGCCTCCCAGTTCGGACTCCCCAATCAGCAAGCCGCGTAACGGCGTTTCGTCTCTTGGGCGCCGCGCTACCCAATCAGAGGTTGCCTGAGGGCTTCCCCGCCCCCTAACGACGAGGCGGTCTCGCTCCAGCCCCCGCCCCTTTCCATACAGAAGGTTCTGATTGGGCGCTCCTTCCACGTCCGCCGATAGGGCCAGACAGCCTGCTAGTCACCCCGGTCCCATAGTCCTTATTCACTGATTTGTTGAAGTAAAAGGCGGGCATTTGGGGGACGGAGAGGCGTTGTCGCCTGTTGATGACGTAATAGCACACAAGCCGGGCGAGGGAAGAGGCGGCGGTGAGAATAGGCGTCACGGAGAGCGACCCTCGCATTGCCCCCATGCCCAGATTTCAACTTCAGAGACCGGCCTGACCTTTGACCTGCGTTGACCTGTGACCCCTCTTTCCTTGGGGGAAGTTTCATCCATGGACCCTCCTAATGCTAAAGGCCTCTCAGGCCCCTGTTAAGCAGAAGCATGTCCAGAGCACCCCAGGGGGCTGCAGCAGCACCCTTGCCCCCTCCCCCACCCCCTCCTCCCCCACCGCCTCCTCCCAGGCTATGTGGGGCTCAGCTCCTCAAGGCTGCGCTGGAGCAAGTGGACCCTGGGGACCAGGACGGTGTTCGGGAGCTCCTGAGGCGCCGGAGGACCAGGTGGGGAGCGCCTGTGGGGGGTTGTGGGAGGGAGGGCATCCCTGCCTCTCAGTGGGGGTCAGGAGGGGCGCTTTTCAGGCCTCTGCGGTGCTGCCCAGAGTGCTGCTCTCTCTCTCCTTGTCTCGGAGGAAGGAGGGGGGCAGCTGCCACCCAGTCAGAGGAGTGGGGTACTATTATCATTATCATCATCATCAGAATCTTGCCCATGCCATAGTCCTTGTGAAAACGTCTTGGATGGCAGTGGTTTCACGTAAGATAAGACACATGCATGGAGGAGGAGAGGCTGTCTGCAGATGGCTCCTTGCAGGCAGCAATGCTTCCGAAACTGCAGGAGGGGAGAGTTGCGCTGGTGCTCAGGCCCTGCTTGGGGGCTTCCCCAAAGAGTCATCTGGTTGGCCACTGTGAGAACAGGATGCTGGCCTGATCCAGCAGCCAGACTCTTATGTTCATATGCAGGCACCCCCAAACTCAGCTACAACTCCCGTCACCCCTAGCTAACAGGACCAGTGGTCAGAGATGATAAAGTCCCAAAACATCTGGAGGGCTGAGTTTGGGGATGCCTGTTCTTATGGAATGTCTGGGTCCAGAGGCAGTTTGTCTACATTCCTAGGTTTCATTGAAAATACGGAAATGCAAATTGCACCATATGCTTTCTTAAAAGCTTAGGATTGTGTGATTTCTAGAATCACAGAATTGTAGAATTTCGTAGAATCTAGTCAAGCTTCTTCATACTGAATCCACTTGGCAAGGATTTCCAGTAGGCTTAATAACCCTGGCACTATTGGTTGAGATGTTGTGATGTCTATGATGCCTACAAGCTTCATTGCTCAGAGGGGCAGTTGGTACTGTGTCATGTTCACGGTATCCTCTTCCACTACCTGTGTTTTTTGGCTTCAAAAATGGCAGATTGGCTTTGCAGCCATCAGCCTGAACCTGCAGCATCTATATTTGGTGTGAGCAGCTTGGACAAAAGAGAAGCTCTTGTGACCTTGTGCCATTTCCCCAGTCAATTTTTCTTAATGCTTGATTAGGGGTGTGCATCTGTGATGGTTTCATTTGCAACGTGCCACTGAAATGTTCTACTTCCAAAAAGTTCTCTCTGCTTGGAAAGAAGATGCTTGCCTTTTAATGTGGTCCATTTTGTCTCATTAGGGCTCCAATTTCGCATTGCTGCCATTTCCATTTCCTGTAAGCCACGGAGCACCACCACCCCCAAGAGGCAACTTCCCTAGATTGCTCCTATTAAGTGTTTGGGGAGGAGAGCCTTGTTAATTATGCAGGGGGCGAAAGTGCTGCTAATGTTGCGCCGGCCCCTAAGTGGCTCTTAAGAGACTGACTCTCTCTCTCTTTTCCAGCTTCAGCATGCATTTGAAGTGGCTCCTTTTCAACCACCCCGTGTCTTCCTTAATCCAAGAAGGTCCCCAGTGAGTATGGGATTTATTCTTTACTACAAAAGGAAACTGTGAAGTAGCAACCTGCTGAGGAGGTGGGAGTTTGAACTATGCTGCACAGCTACTCCATACCTTTTCATGCATTCTTGAATTATGTTAATAGTTCACCCTTCCTCCAAGGAGCACAAAATGGTGTTTTATCCCCATAATAGCCCTGTGAAGTAGAGGGCTCTGTAGCTTCTCAGACTGGAGAAGCGGCTTGAACCTGGGTCCCAGCCCTCTGCTTTTTGATGGTATGTTTCAGGATTGTGTATATTTCATAGCTGCACTGAAAGTACAGTTTTCTTTGTGTGAAAGCAAGCGTCCAAGTCCTTGCCTGGTCCAGTCAGGGGGCAGTGCTAACTGAGCCAGTTCTTAGAACTGTAGAGTTGTAAGGAACCCTGAGGGTCCCAGATGTCAAGAGGGTGGGGTGTTCAGGCACTGCCTTGCTCCTTCCCCCTCTCACCATCACGGGCAGGGCTAGGAAAGCAAGAAGCAAGTGCTATAAACTTTTCAGTTTAGGGAAAAGGCCAGCAGGAGGCAACGCGAGAGAAGTTTATGAAATGCAGGCATGCAGAAAGTGGATAGAGAAATGGTTTTTCTCCCTCTTTCATCACACTGAAATTTGTGGACATCTGATGAAGTTGAGCGTTGGAAGATTCAGGTCAGATAAAACAAAGTATTTCTTCATGCAACACACAGGAGGCAGTGATGGCCCCCAACTTGGATGGCTTTAAAAGAGAATTGGACAAATTCATGGCAATCAATGGTTCCTAGCCAGGTTGGCTCTGCTCTGCCCTCCACTGTCGGAGGCAACAATTAATCTGAATACTAGTTGCTGGAAGAAAGAAAATTCCACCTAAACATTAGGAAGAACTTCCTGACAGTAAGAGCTGTTCGGCAGTGGAATTTGCTGCCAAGGAGTGTGGTGGAGTCTCCTTCTTTGGAGGTCTTTAAGCAGAGGCTTGACAGCCATCTGTCAGGAATGCTTTGATGGTGTTTCCTGCTTGGCAGGGGGTTGGACTGGATGGCCCTTGTGGTCTCTTCCAACTCTATGATTCTATGATTCTATGAAATTGCAGGAGGAGAGGGGGCTGCTCTTGTGCTGAGATCCTGCTTGTGGCCTTCCTTCCCACAAGGGGCATATGGCTGACCAACGTGAGAAGAGGTTGCTGGACTAGATGGAGCCCCCTTGGCCTGATCCAGCAGCCTCTTCATATGTTCTTAAGTAATAGTTTCAGCTTGTATACATTTCTCAGATTGCAAAAGGCTTTTAAAAAAAGTAGGTCTCAGATTTTAGTACAGCGGTCTTTCTTCTTCTCCTCCTCCTCCAGATGTGGCCTGGTGGCCTTGTGGATGGCTGGGGCGCTGCTCTCTCCCCCCAAGGCTGTTTCCCTGGAGACAATTGTTCAGGTGGCTTTGGAGAGAGGCTACACAGCCCAGGGGGAAATGTTCTCAGGTGGGTCGCCAAGAAGGGGAATGGCAGACACCGCTGCCCAAACTGGAAACATTTTGCCTTGTGATCCGTTTCATCCCCCTGCATGAGCCTGGCAGAGACGTGAGTGGCAGGGTGGGGGTGGGGGTGGGGGGGCCTGCCTAGATGCTGCTCTGGAAGCACCCCAGCCCCACCAACTCCTCCCTTGCCCTTTTGGTCTGCTTGCTCCAGCTGCCAACATGTCCAAGCTAGCTGAGGAGGTGTTCCCCTGCCAGGCGGAGCTGCTCTCTGGAGGCCTGGGGGGAGAAAACTACCGAAGGATTCTTAATCACCTTAGCCAAGGCTTCCCTGTGTTGATACCGTATCCTTCCTGGTGGAAAAGGGGAGGGATATGGGGAGCTTTCTTCACAGAATGTTTCATGTTTGCTTTCTTCACAGAATGGTAGGGTTGGAGGGGACCCCCCAGGGTCATCTAGTCCAACCCTCTACAATACAGGAATCCCTGACATTGGCTCATCTGATCTCCGCTTAATAACCTCTCTATCTGCAGAATTGTAAAATCTGAATTGTAAAATCTGAAGGGGTCATTTAGTCCAACCCCCTGCAATCCATGACAGATGGACACACAACCTTTGCTCAAAAACTTCCAAGGAAGGAGAGTCCACTGCTTTCCAAGGGAGTCCATTCCACTGTCAAACAGCTCTTACTGATGTCAAGTTCCTCCTGATGTTTAGTCGGAATCTCCTTTCTTGTAACTTGAAGCCAATGGTTCAATTCCTACCCTCCAGAGCAGGAGAAAACAAGCTTGATCCATCTTCCATGCGACAGCCCTTAAGGTATTTGAAGATGGCTCTCATATCTCCTCTCCATCTCCTCTTTTCTAGGCTAAACCATAGCTGCCAAGTCTCCCATATTCCCCGGGAAATCCCCGTTTTTCCAGCTGTTCCTAGCTGAAAAAACTGATTTTTTTGTTTTTCCCCGCTTTATTCTGGCGCGGCGGCCATTTTGGAACTGGGCAAAACAGCATCAAAAGTCACTTTTGAGCATGCTCCGCCCAGTTCCAAAATGGCGGCAGCACTATTTCCGGTCTGCTACTTCCGCCCGCTCCCTTATTTCTTCGACAGCAACTTGGCAGGTATGGGCTAAACATACCCAGCTCCTTCAACCGTTCCTCATAATGCTTGGCTTCTGGACCCTTAATCATCTCATTCCAGCTTGTCAATCACCTCCTTAAACTGGTGCCCAGAACTGGACACAGGACTCCAGGTGGGATCTGTTCAAGGCAGAAGAGAGCAGGACTATGCCTTCCCTTGATCTGGATACTAGAGTGTAGCAGCAGAAAACAAGCTTGTTCTAGGCTCAGATGAGCTGGTCCAAGGCTAGGTCTGCCTTGTCCCAGGGGTTGCCCTTCTGCCAGGCCCTCTTCCGCCTAGGCTTCTCTGGCGAGACAGGTGCCCCGAGCAGCCCTGCTTGCCCTCCTCTGCTCTGCCCAGGTGAACAAGACTCTCTTCACCCAGACCTTAACATCCAGCGCAGCTACGACGAAGACTCCAACCACGAGCCCTGCCTCCGGAGGGGCTACAAGGCTCACTGGGCCATTGCCTCGGGTACGTTCTCCAGTTCACAGTAACTCCTCACAGGAAGGCAGCCTGTGCCTGGCTTCTCCCTCTCCTCCAAGGCTCCAGAGGAGGGAAATGGCTCTGCTGGCAAGGCAGGGCACTGCCCAGGAGGGGGCAGCAGTGCCCAGGCTGGTGCTGTGTGCCTTGGGCCTCCCTCTTCCCAGGCCACTGCTTGCACTCAATTGCTCAATGCTCAATTCCAGGGCATATGACTCCCCAATCTGCACCAACAACTTTTTCCTGCAACCTCTCAAACCATCCCCTGCCTGGGACCCTTATGTTGCTCTAGCTTTAAAGCAAATGCTTCAAGCACAGCCCTCTTTTTTTGTAGTTCTAAGTTTCAACAGTTTTATCGTATATACAGTCAAAACACAAATACGTCTTTTCTCCTTTTTGTTGTTGACGTCTCGCCCCTTTTTCCATGGAGTTGTTGTTTCTCCCCTTCTGCTGTGTGCTGTCTTCTGTCTATCAGATTGTAACCACAATATTATAACCTAATTACTTGTGCACTCATAGCTCAAAACCAGCTTTTTTCTCTTGCACTCCTTACATTTTTCATGGGGTGGGGTGGGCATCACTTTCTGACACAAGCACAGTCTGGCATTCTGTGGCATAAATAGATGCAAAATCCACCATGGTGAAGCCAGTAGTGCTTGAAGTGCCAGACTAGGACTCTGGGAGAGACCAGGGTTCAAATCCCGCCCACGAAGCTCCCTGGGTGTGACTTTGAGAGCCAGTCACAGTCTCTCAGCCTGGTCTACCTCACAAGTTTATTGTTGGGGATTAATGGAGCAGAGAGAACGATGTACACCATCTTGAGTTCTTTGGCCGTACTTTTTGGGGTGGTTTTTTTTTAAAAAAAAAATTATTTGGTTTTTCACATTAAAGCTTTACAGTCAATTACCCAACATACAACATAAAAACAAGTTTCCAAAGAATCTCCTGGACTTCCCTCCTCCCCTTTGTGGGTCCTATTGTTAATCATTTCCTCCTGCATCTTTTATGATAATCCAGATCTTTTACATCTTCATTATGTCCAAAATTCAACATTAAACTACAAGTGTTATTTCAATCCTACTAACGATTTTAGCTGTTTACAATGGTTTTTAAGACAAATTATAAATCCCCCCACTCCTCATTAAAATTTTGGTCTTCCTGATTTCTGATTCTTCCGGTCATTTTTGCCATTTTGGCATAAACCATCAACTTAATCTGCCATTCTTCTTTGGTACGGACTTTCCATCTCTGGGCCAATAGCATCTGAGCAGCTGTGGTCGCATACATAAATAGTCTTTTCTGCGCCCTTGGGATTTCGGCACCCCTTCCTTGGCCGTTCTTTGAGTGCAAAGCAGACCCAAGTGCCAGCTCAATGGGTTCCCTGCGATCCAAAGGCTGCCAGTTCAGGACCAGGGCTGTCCAAACAGTTGCACCCAGGTCACCTTCATAGACCTCTCTCTTTTCCCTCCTTCTACCCAGGAGCTCTGCTGGGTCTGGAGGACAGCAGTGTCCAGCTGGCCGCCTGTCAGGAGGACGAGGAGATCCGAGGCCTCTTCCATGCCACCCCAGCCATGGCCTCAACCCTCTCGCTGGACTCTCCCGCAGCAGAGACCTATTTGCTCTCCAAGCAGGGCAAGAGCGGCCGCTACCAGCTCTGGCACTATTCCCAGGTGGAGGCCAGCAACGGGCAGTTGACTGACTTCAGCCCCAAGCGGGCAGCCGATGGAAAGGTCTACATTGTGCCAGCTGGGGGGGTGCGCGAGGGGCTTTGCGGGAAGGCAGTGCTTCTGCGGCCGGCTGGGCCAGAGTGCTTCCGGCCACGCTGAGCTGGCCAGGAGGAGGAACCGCTTTCCAAAGCTCCAACCGGAACCAAACGGACCAGGAGCCAGAAGACCTTGTGGATACAGATGGGACCTTTAGCAACTGCCATTGGGCACGATAGCTGTGGAGCCTCTTTGTGCAGGCGCAGTATACCCCCCTGAGTACCAGCTGCAGGGGTCAGACATGAGGCGGGCTCATGCCTTTATGCCAGGGGTCAGCAAACTTTTTCAGCAGGGGGCCCGCTCCACTGTCCCTCAGACCTTGTGGGGGGCCGGACTATATTTTGAAAAAAAAATATGAATGAATTCCTATGCCCCACAAATAACCCAGAGATGCATTTTAAATAAAAGGACACATTCTACTCATGTAAAAACAACAGGCAGGCCCCACAAATAACCCAGAGATGCATTATAAATAAAAGGATACATTCTACTCATTTAAAAACATGCTGATTCCCGGACCATCCGCGGGCCGGATTTAGAAGGCGATTGGGCCGCATCCGGCCCCCGGGCCTTAGTTAGTTTGGGGATCCCTGCTTTATGCCTTAGGAGCGGCGCAGGGGCACCTGGCCTGCCTGGAAACAGAATTGTGGGACAAATTCTTTCATTGCAGGGGGTTGGACTAGATGACCCTGGAGACCCTTTCCAACTTAAATTCTGTGAAATGGCCTTGTCTTGGGTGAGAGACCCCATCCACCAATGGGTAGCTCTCCTGTGCCAGCTGAACTGCCTGGGAAAGAAACAGGAACAGGCTGTGTTTTTATTGCATTTATACCCCAGCTTTTTACTTTTTAGGAATTCAAGGTGGCATGCATCGTTTCCTTCCTTCCCATTTTATCCTCACAACCACCCGTGAGGTAGGCTGGGCTGAGAGAAGCAGTGACCCTAGGGGCCCCCAGCTTCATGGCCGAGAGGTTTTTTGAACACTGGCCTCCCAGGTCCGGGCTGACACTCAAACCACTACGCCCCACTGCCCAAACTCCTATCCAACTGCAAGCACGGAGTTTATTTCTGCTTCCTGCCCCAGCACATGAACACCCCAGCAACTCACTCCGACCGTCACCTAAAGCTGGCAAGGCCCTTGGCTTCTGGAGGAGTTGAAAACAAGGAGGCCATTTCAATCCCTGGCTGTGGGCCAGGCTGACCAGGTTGCTGCTGTGAGAGCCCAGAGCCCCCCACCCACGAAAGAGGCGGCCCGTTGCATCTCTGCATGAGTCCCTGGGGCCACCTGCCCTCCTTGTAGCTGCCACACACAGAACAGCAAGTTGGTCAACTTAGGCCCTTGCATACGCCCCAAGGTGTCGCATCTCGGGTTAAAGAGTGACCCAGGCCCCCACTTTTTGGAATACCAAAAGGTCCTGTCTGGCTTTTATGGGAGTGTGGCAGACTCTCTTGGAGAAAGGCACTCCAGCCAGCTCTTTTGTGCCCAGGAGGACTTGGCCTTCTCTGCCACAGAACCAAGAACACCAAATCCCACTTCACCTGCCGAGCCGTCCAGGTGGGCCCTCAGGAGAGGCTGGCTTGGCTGAGGCTTCTGGGGCAGGCAGGAAGAGCAAGAGGCCATCTCTTCACTGCTGCCTTCCCAGAATAGCGAGCTGTCAAGGACAAAAAAAAAGGGGAGCCTGGAATTTCCTTTCCTTTTGGAGCCAAGCCAAGCCAGTCCAATGCCAATAATAACCATTTGTGCATTTTTTAAAAAAAGAACACAATAGAATAAGCTAATCGGGGAAACGGGAAAGATAAATTTGCCCTCCGGGAGTGTATTCTACATCTAGCTGCATTGCCAAAACTGATTTTGAGGGAATGTGCGTCCAACAGAGAGAAGGGGAGGAAATGTTGGGTCCAGTCATGCCTCTGCTAGGGAGTGTGTGTCTGGCCAGCCCTTGGGTGAGTCACCCCTCTCGGCCTCAGTTTCCCCACCTCTGCAAATGGTTCCCTGCTCCCCACGGCTGCATGCCTGTTCCGAGTTGGAGGTTGTTTGAAAGCGCTTTCGAAAATTAAAAGAAAAACAGCAACGGAATTGTAGTTTTGTGCCTCGAGATATCTCTGCGTGGAAGGATTTGCCCCAAGGTGCAGAGTGGTTGCCCGTTTTTGAGGGTGAAACACTCCAAGCAGACTGCTGGCTTTGGGGGTGCTCTGGGGCCCAGAAGGAGCAGTGTTCAGGGTCCATGGGGTCCTTTGACACAAAGCACAGCCTGCCCCACCCCATGCTATTTCCATCTCCCTCTCCTGCTCCGCACCCCTTCCTGGGGAGGGTCTCTGGTTGTGGCAACGGGAAATGGAGCAGTCTTTGTGTCCTGCTCCCAAAATAGCTCCCCTTTCCTTGTTGCACGCAGGCTAGGATTTCCAGGGTGACAGTCGTCTGCCGGTCCCTCCCTGCTGGGACCTTTGAACCCTCACAAACAGATCTCTGTCACGAAGGCTGTCTCGCTGTGCAGGTTTTGGGGGAAAGCCTTGTAGATCCTCATGCAAATTGGGGTGGGGGTCTTGCCTGTCATGCCTCTCCGTCTCTGCTGGGCAGTCTTCCAGCCCTCTTCTCTGTGGGTCACAGCCTCTAAAGCCGCACTCTCATCTGTGCACGTGTAGATGAAAAATAGGGGGCCAGGAGCAAAAGCAAATGGGGCTGGGCTGGATGGCCCCTTCCAATTCTGTGGTTCTAAGAAGTGCATGGGGACAGGTGGGCTTCTTTCACCATGGGCTGGGGAGGGAGGAATCTGGTCCCTCCTAAACAATCAACACTTTGGTAAAGGCTAAGCCAGAATCTTTTGAAGATTCATTTCATTCTCTCTCTCATTATCCAACCTTGAAAGAAAGTTAAGACGCAACAGCACATTGCTTGTAGTTATTTATGTCCCTTAAAAAAAGAAAAACTTTTTTGCGTACAAAAATTTACAGAAACACATACATTCAAATACAGAGGAGCGGCTCCCTTCTCTAGCGGGACGAAGGACAGCCACTGTCCCCTCCCAACCACCATTATAAAAAAAACTACACACACAAACACACCCAGGGAGATCCTACCCTCTGGGTTCTGCTTGTTAAAACTAACCCAAATTCAGCACCCAAAAAAATAGGCAGCCTGGCAATTTGGGGGGCAGTGGAACTCTACCATTTCTGCAGCAATTGGGGAAGGTGTTCTCCCCCAACCGCTTTGGTGCAACAGATTGTAAAAGCAACAAACTGCTCCTGTTTGTCTTGGCAGAGTTAAGTTATCTGGACGCCAGGAAAGTTAACGGTCAAAGCAGAGGGAAGACACAACTTTCTCTATACTCCCCAAACCCTGAAGAGAAACACAAGTATTTCGCTTGACCAATGCCCCCAGGCTGTGGCTCAGGTGTGGGCGGAGCTTATTTTGGGGAGGAGGAGCAGATGCAAGCCCCGCCTCCAACTTGGTCTCTCCAGACATCTGGGAAACAGGCACAACCAGCACTGTGGTTCAAAGTCTTGACCCTAAACCAGGCACTCCAATAAACCCACGCCCCCAAACTCAGTTCAAACACCTCTGGTGAGCTGTCTTGGCCCACGGAAGTCTTTACTGTCCACCACGTGCAGGACAGCAGTCGGGGCGGGGGGGTGGTGGTTTACACCACATCCGTCACGCCAATAAATAAACTTTGCGGTGCAAAAACCAGCCGGCCCCTTCCAAAAGGCCCCCTGGGGCTCTTCCAGTTCTACCCCAGGCCTTGTATCCCCCTGGTTGCAGTAGCATATCTGGCTGAATAAATTAAACGGCAGAGTCCCGGGGGCACAAGGCAGCCCCCCGTCTCGACGTGTCGGCTGCATCTTCCTGGCTCACTCCCCCAGCATCCTCTCCAAGATGGCGATGAGGTTGTCCAGGCCCCAGAGGTATCCATCCTCCCGGTTGCCCTCCTGCCAGGGCAGGCGGTGAGTCAGAGTCTGCTTCTCGGGCAGCGGCACCGTCTTGCCAAAGTCGATCATCCACACCCGCGCCAGGCCCGTCTGGTCGTGGACAAAGAGAAGAGAGCTGCCCACCACCTGGGAGAGAGAAAGGGAGAGAGAAAAAGAGAACACGAATGACCGTGCCTTTCAGTGCCTGCTAAAAGCATCCTTGCTTCAGCCCAGTAAGGCTAGGCGATGTATATTGTCCAAAACCAGTGTGAAGTTCAAGTCGTGATCTCGGATTCAGAGTTTTTGTGACCTGGCAATATACTGTGAATCATGATGTGTGTGTCTGCTATGCAAAAATAACAATGTGGGGAAAACTGAAGCCAGCCAATGCCTCTACACAGCTCCATCCTTATTTCAGATATCGGGCACATCACGATGTTTAGCTGGTGATATATCGCAATGTTGAAAAGCAGGTATCGGCCAGCTCTGCTACCCAGGCGCTGAGAAATGCTGGTGTGAATCTGAATCTTTTTTTAAACTCTTTGTGGGGTACAATCAAAGAGGTGTATAGGTTTCATGAAATAAATATAATATTCGTCAACGCAGATCCGGGATTCCAAAGTGGGTTTGCTGGCAGGGGGATGTGTAAAGCAAAGAAGCTTGGTTTACACAGGGTTTCTTATGTGTCCTGGCATTGCAACTTTGCTGTTATTTTTATCGATTATAACTTAGCGATGGTCTATTGCAGGCACATCCAACTCGCAAGAGACTGCAATCTACTCCCACTATAGTCACCGGGGTGACTGGCAGGCCGTCTGGCCCTATTGGCGGACGCGATAGGGCAACCTACTCCCACTATAAAAAAAAAACTGGCAGTGATCTACCTATTGCAATTGTTGTGAGCAAATTATGTGCCAAGATCCTGAAAGTTACTTTTATTGTATACTGTCCTAATGGATTGGAGAATATTTATCGATATAAGTCGTTTGTTTTAAGCCTTTGTTTTTAGATTAAGGCTTGTTTGCATTGGATCAGACTGACGTGCGATCTTCCTTGCGCATCCTGCCGTTTCTTCAGCTTGCAAACCACCTTTACCTTTTTTTTAACCTTAGAAAGGCAGCATACAAACAGAAAGCGAAAACGAGATGATAGAGCACCCTAGCTCCTGCTTGGCGGAGGAATAAGAGGAAGGGGCCCCAAAGGCAAGCACCCAAATTCCCTACAGCAAGCAGCCCACCAGATGGGTCCAGAAGTTCCCCCCCCCCGTCCCACGGAAGGAGACCCACCTCGTGCGTCTTGAAGAACTCGGACTGTTCGAGTGCCAGCCTGACTTCCTGCAGCCGCTCCAGGTAGCTGGTCTGGGGAAAGAGAAAGGGAAGACGTGAAAGGAGATATGATGGTCCCTTCCCAAATTCTATGGCCTTCCCGGAGCCATAACTGGGGCAGGTGCCAGGAAGACCCAGGAGGAAATGGGCTGCCTTTTCCCAAAAGTGGGCAGGGGGCCACGGTTATCTTAAAAGCAGCATGTTAAGGAAAAGTGTGGAAAGTGTCAAATGGGGCCCCCTCCCTACAAAGGGCTTAGTGCCCTCGGGCAGAATCCGGACCCTTACCAGGACTCTCCTGTCTCCGTCCACAAAGTCCCAGAAGGCCTGTGTCACCTGCTCCGGCTGGCGGGTCTTCTTGAAGCTGGTGTTGCAGGTGCCGTCTGCTTTCTTGGAAAGAGAAAGACACACAAATTCAGACTATCGGGAAATGAGGCAGCCTCAAAAACCAGCGCTGCGTCTGCAGGATCCAACGATGAGCAGAGCCAAAGGGGCTTAGAGGCTCCACCTCTGTGCTTTCCCAGTGGCTATGGAGAATTAATTTTTAAAAGGCTGCGAGGACAAAGCTGTGTCGGTTTGTTTTGAGGCTGAATCGATTCAAACGCAAACGTTGGTGCATTATGACGAATAGCCCTGGCAGCTTCAGAAACGGGACCCTCCCCCCATCAAAATCATAAGAGCGTAAGAAGAGACAGCTGGATGAGGCCAATGGCCCATCTAGTCCTGCATCCCGTCCTCACAATGGCCAGATCCCCATAAGAACCTAGGAATCGTGATAGACTGCTCCTAGAGCTGGAGGCTCTGTAAGACCATAAAAAAGAGCCTGGGCTGCTGGGTGAGGCCAAAAGTGGCACATCTAGTCCGGCCTCCTCTTCTCAAAGGGGCCAACTAGATGCCCTGGGCAGGATCCGTGCACCAGAGCAGCTCTCCCTTCCTACAGTGGCTAGTAGCCCCCAAGAGTGCCCCTCCCTGCGGCCGCTCACCTTGATGCCTTCGATGCGGAAGCCGAGCGTGGTGGTGGAGCTGAGGGTCTCCCTCCACTGCATGTAGCGGGGCTTCAGGACGGCGCTCTGCGCATGCTCTTCCGCCGTGGGAGCCGCCGGGTCCACGGCCACCATCTTGTCGTACATGTCTCTGCGCGGACAGGGCTGCTGCCTTGCCTTCTCCAGCTCCTCCTCGAGGTACGTCCTGCACCGGGGAGGGAAGAGAAGCACAGGGTCAGGCGCCCATCTTGACGCAGCGTCTCCAGATCGGGGTCAGGCTGGATGACCTCCTGGTACCCCCTCCCCCCAGGTGGCTTGAAGGGCTCACCTAACTCCCATCTTGCAGTCCATGATGGAGGGCGCGTTGAAGCCAGACAGCAGGTCCTCCATCTGGATGTAGGTCTCTCCATCGCGCTCCACCACCCCATAATAAGCCGGGACGTAGGGCTGCAGCGTGTCACAGACCAGGTGCTCCATGCATTGCTGCTCGCTGGGGCAGTACTTCTTCAGGATGCGGCCAAAATCCCCGGCCCTGAAGTTGCCTGCGGGAGAGAAGAGACGAGGTATCAATAAGAGTTGGGGAGGGGGCAGGAGATGCTTGCAGCCGCCACCAACAGAGCATTGGGAAAGAAATTGAAAGCTGGTGTCACAATGCAAATGTGCGGTCCTGGTCACCTCTGCTCCAGAAGTGCAGAATTCAGAAAAGGGCAACTGAGATGATGGAGGGGCTGGAGAAAGAAGAAAAATGGCTTTTCTAGTTTGGAGAAAAGGCAGGCGAGCTATGGAACTCACTGCCACAAGAGGCAGGAATGGCTGCCTTTCCCTGCATTGCAGGGGTCTGGACTAGATGACCCTCGATTCTGTGACTTGGATAGCTTTGAAAAAGAGGGTTGGACAAGTTCAGGGAGGAGGAGAGGGCTTTGGATGGCTCCTAGCCAGAATAGCTCTGCCTCCACAGCCAGAGGCAGCCGCGCTTCTGAGCACCAGTTGCTGGGAACCCCGGGAGGGGAGATCTACTCCTGTGCTCTGATCCTGCTGGCGAGGTCCCCATAGTGGGCATCTGGTAAGCCCCTGTGAGCAAAACAGGCTGGCCTGGATGGCTCCCCTTTGGTCGGATCCAGCACGACTCTCCTTGCTCTCTTAAATCTTTGCCCAGTGAATAATCTGAGCAGTAAGGATGTAAGAGCCTGCAGGATCAGGCCCTCACCCCATCAAGTCCATCACCCGGCTCTGACCAGTTGCCCCAATCAATAGCAGCCATCAATATCTCCCTCCGTGAATTTGTCCTGGAGACCCAGCCACAATTGTACACATGCTCCCCCACAGGACCTCCCACCCAAACCAGCCTCCCCCCTCCAACCCCAGAGTTACCTGCATGGCCTGCCAGCTGGACCCAGGGGTAGCGCTTGCGGAAAGAGACCACACAGGGCGACCATTGCACCATGTTCCTCAGCTTCTTCCAGGGCTTGTTCTGCAAAGCAGAGGAAAAGCACCATGAGCCTCCCAGGACACACAGGAGAATTAGGGCCCTTTGGGGGCAATCTGGGGGGGGGGGGAGAACTGTGACCCTTTCCACTTGTCATTGCGCCCTGTGCTGCTTAAGCAGATGCCACTGCTAATAAAACAACCCCTGTGTTGCAAATTAAAGTCAAAATGCTGAGAAAAGGAGGCAACACGTCGACCAGTTCTTGGGCAAAAAATAACTGTTTTAATCTGTAGTTAACCATAAATCAGACAGTGATCCAGGGTAATCATCTGTTTCGGTTAATGCTTCTTCAACTATAAATCATACATTATAATCAGGTCAATAGCCGGCATGGACACGAATCTATACAGTCCATATTATTTTCACAACGCAAAAATACAGGAAGATACAGCAATAAGACAATAAAACAAACATACAACATACCTAGTACTTGCGTGTACTCTGCAGAACAGAGCCTTGGTTGACTAGGGTGTGACCTGTGGTGCTACTGTATATTAAGCTCTTTATTCCTTGCATCAGGTAGCAGGGGTTGTCTTATTGCTGTATCTTCCTGTATTTTTGCATTGTGAAAATAATATGGACTGTATAGATTAGGGTTAGGGTTAGGGCTTTCAAACTGCTAGGTGGGCAGGAGCTGGGACCGAGCAACAGGAGCTCACCCCATTGCAGGGATTCGAACCGCCGACCTTCTGATCAGCAAGCCCCAGACTCTGTGGCGCCACCTGGGTCCGTAATTATAAATGTACTGTAATGTAATTAATGAATTAATGAAATGTAATAGTGATGTTTATTTTTGTATTATTGTAACTATTTGTTTTATTACTGTGGAATTTCCAAAAGAAAGCATTTGCAAAAATTAAAATAAAAAATAATAAGTTGCATTACTGAAATAAATGCACTTTTCGACAATATTCTAATTTTCCAAGTTTCACCTGTAGATATATAATAAGAAGCAAAAAGAGAAAGAGAAATCCCCAAATCCAACCCCCCCCCACTTTGAGGGATAGCAGTGGATCTGGCAGGTTGAGATGGAGACAGCTGGGGCAGCCAGATAAGCAGAACTGAACTGCAAGCAGAAATGCGGCCGCCACACCTCCACCAAATAAACCAGCATTTATTTCTCCAGCAACCGTCTGTGTGCAATGTACAAAACAAAGTTGAGGTGGAGGTCTGCCCTGAGGGGCCTACAATCTTCAGAACTAAGACAGTGGTGGGCACAGAGGAAGCTGTCTGAAGAAAGGCCAGGTCAGACTGCTTGGGGGGGGGGGGAATGCAGCCCACAGCCGGCCTTCCCTGCCTGTGTTCTCCGTTTATTTGTGAAACCCAATCAGACCCCATATTTCCAAAAGCAGAACTGGAATTCACCGGGGGGGGGGGGGAGAGCCCCACAGCCTGCAGAGGAGTCATTACCTGGGGGCTCTCAGTTTTGCTTTTGTTTTTGTTTATTAAATTTGCATACATCCAAAGATCACAGGGCAGTTCACGACATAAAGAACACAAAATACATAACAACCCAAGTAATTGAACCAAATAGTTTTGACTGAATTTTGAATACATGCGCAATTAATTGTAACCGTCTTGTCTTGGATTTTATGGCATTCTTATCTTCCTAAGAAGGCCATGCAAATCGCTGTTCTGAATAATGCTTTCCATAGGGTCAGGAAGGGGTTTATGGAAGGAGTTTATGGAACCGAGGGGGTGGGGTGCCCCCCCAAAGAAGTCTGCGAACCACTGGCCTGATTGAAACTGCAAAAAGCCAAAAGGGGCTGGTATAGGCATCCTGCACAAAGCCTGGAGGCCACCACTGAAGGAACCCTGCCTCTTTATTCTGCTTTTGCAGGGGGTGGACTAGATGACTCTAGGGGTCCTAACAACTCTATGACTCTCCTAGTTCTCTCTCTCTCTCTCTCTCTCTCTCTCTCTCTCTCTCTCTCTCTCTCTCTCTCTCTCTCTCTCTCATGCCTTGCACTTGAAGGAACCTTGAGCAGAGCCTGACAAATGAAACGAAGGCATATGGAGCCCCTTCTTCAGTCGCAGCCCCCAACCCAGGCAGGCCACAGCACTCCTACTTCCACACACACATCCCAAATCACAAGCAGAGATCCACTGTGCTCTGACTCTATCCAGTTGCACCTCAGCTCAGCGGAAAAACCTCCCTCTTCCTCCCGCATCGCTAACCGCAGCACGACAGAGTTTCCACTGTGAGCAGGAGGCAACAAGGGGGGTTGCTCAATTTGCCACAGCTGAAAAGTAAAGAGCAGCCTGGTGGCAGCGGCGGCAAAAAAATGACTTGACATCTGCCAAAAGGCCAAGCCTTATTGCCCAGGTGAGACAAGGAAGACTTGCTCAGGATGGTAGTGAGTGGCACTCTGCATATGCTCAGAAGCACCCTTGGTTTTTCGCACTTTGAAATTGGCAGGGCTGAGCCACTGCCAAGTTTATAAGAAGGGGC
This sequence comes from Zootoca vivipara, assembly GCF_965207765.1. Classification (NCBI taxonomy): domain Eukaryota; kingdom Metazoa; phylum Chordata; class Lepidosauria; order Squamata; family Lacertidae; genus Zootoca; species Zootoca vivipara. The sequence goes on along the minus strand of NC_142589.1, from coordinate 79,924,132 downwards.
CAAGGGAGAGGGGGCCAGGGGTCTTGGCTCCAACTCCTGAACTAGTCCCCACCACCACTGATTATTATTATTATTATTATTATTATTATTATTATATTTGTTGTTGTTGTTGTTGTTGCTGCTGTTGTTGAAGATACCAGGGTGGTTTCACAACAGAAAAATAAAAAATGAAAATACAAAACCAATCCATGCCCTTCTGCCATCTTCTCCAACCCGGCACCTGCCAGATGCTTTGGACTACAATTCCCGTCCATGGGAACCGTAGTGCAAATCGCCTAGAGCAGGCATCCCCAAACTTCGGCCCTCCAGATGTTTTGGACTACAATTCCCATCATTCCTGACCAATGGTCCTGTTAGCTAGGGATCATGGGAGTTGTAGGCCAAAACATCTGGAGGGCCGCAGTTTGGGGATGCCTGGCCTAGAGCATACAGTTCAGCTATGGAACTCGTTGCTTCAGGAGGGCAGTGAGAGCTACCAACCTGGGTGGCTTCAAACTCCCAGAGGTATTTAAGCAAGGGGTTGGATTAGAGACCCCCAAGGGTCCCTTCCAACTCTACCATCCTGTGTGAACTCGGACTGGGCAAATTCATGGAGGACAAGGCGGCTGGAGAAAGCTCCTAGCCAGGATGCCTCTGCTCTGCCTCCACAGTCGGAGGCAGCCATGCTTCTGAAGGCCAGATGCTGGAAAATGCAGAGAGGGACAGTGTTGTTCTTGTGCTTCGATCCTGCTTGCTGGTTTTCCTCGGGGATCTGAAGGTCCCAAATCCCAAGAGAGAGAAAGAGGGAAGCGCAAGAACATCAGAAGAGCCCGGCTGCTGGATGAGGCCAACGGGGGCGCATCTAGTCCAGAACTTTCTTGCCACAGGGGCCAAATACCCCCAAATAAACTAGGAATCTAGATAGACTGCCTCTGGACCTGGAGGTTCCACAGGAGCCTAAGAGGAGCCTGCCTGCTGGATCAGGCCAAGGGCTCATCCAAGTCTAGCCTCCTGTTCCCACAGTGGCCACCCAGATGCCCCAGGGAGAAGCAGGACCTGAGCACAACATTTCTGCTGTCCAGCAATTGGCGATCTGAGGCATTTACCGCCTCTGGCAGTGGATGACATACACAGCCATTGTGGCTGGTAGCAACTGATAGCTGCGTCCCATAATTATCCATGAATTTGTCCAATCCCCTTTTAAAGCCATCTAGGCTGGTGGCTGGTGGCTGCTACACCCAATATGCCAGCAAGTTTGGAAAACTCAGCAATGGCCAGAGGATTGGAGAAGATCAGTCTACATCCCAATTCCAAAGAAGGGCAGTGCCAAAGAATGCTCCAACTACCGCACAATTGCACTCATTTCACACGCTAGCAAGGTTATGCTTAAAATTCTACAAGGCAGGCTTAGGCAGCATGTGGACCGAGAACTCCCAGAAGTGCAAGCTGGATTTCGAAAGGGCAGAGGAACCAGAGACCAAATAGCAAACATGCGCTGGATTATGGAGAAAGCTAGAGAGTTCCAGAAAAACGTCTACTTCTGCTTCATTGACTATGCAAAAGCCTTTGACTGTGTCGACCACAGCAAACTATGGCAAGTTCTTAAAGAAATGGGAGTGCCTGATCACCTCATCTGTCTCGTGAGAAATCTCTATGTGGGACAAGAAGCTACAGTTAGAACCGGATATGGAACAACTGATTGGTTCAAAATTGGGAAAGGAGTACGACAAGGTTGTATATTGTCTCCCTGCTTATTTAACTTATATGCAGAATTCATCATGCGAAAGGCTGGACTAGATGAATCCCAAGCAGGAATTAAGATTGCCGGAAGAAATATCAACAACCTCAGATATGCAGATGACACAACCTTGATGGCAGAAAGCGAGGAGGAATTAAAGAACCTTTTAATGAGGGTGAAAGAGGAGAGCGCAAAATATGGTCTGAAGCTCAACATCAAAAAAACCAAGATCATGGCCACTGGTCCCATCACCTCCTGGCAAATAGAAGGGGAAGAAATGGAGGCAGTGAGAGATTTTACTTTCTTGGGCTCCTTGATCACTGCAGATGGTGACAGCAGTCACGAAATTAAAAGACGCCTGCTTCTTGGGAGAAAAGCAATGACAAACCTAGACAGCATCTTAAAAAGCAGAGACATCACTTTGCCGACAAAGGTCCGTATAGTTAAAGCTATGGTTCTCCCAGTAGTGATGTATGGAAGTGAGAGCTGGACCATAAAGAAGGCTGATCGTCGAAGAATTGATGCTTTTGAATTATGGTGCTGGAGGAGACTCTTGAGAGTCCCATGGACTGCTAGAAGATCAAACCTATCCATTCTTAAGGAAATCAGCCCTGAGTGCTCCCTGGAAGGACAGATCGTGAAGCTGAGGCTCCAATACTTTGGCCACCTCATGAGAAGAGAAGAATCCTTGGAAAAGACCCTGATGTTGGGAAAGATGGAGGGCACTAGGAGAAGGGGACGACAGAGGACGAGATGGTTGGACAGTGTTCTCGAAGCTACGAACATGAGTTTGACCAAACTGCGGGAGGCAGTGCAAGACAGGAGTGCCTGGCGTGCTATGGTCCATGGGGTCACGAAGAGTCGGACACGACTAAACGACTAAACAACAAGGCTGGTGGCCATCACGGTCTCCTGTGGGAGGGAGTTACACAGTTTACCTCTGTGCTGCCTTAGGAACGCCTTCCTTTTAGCTGCCCTGAATCTTCCAGCATTCACTGGATGCCCACAAGTCCCCTGGTTACGATGGAGGGAGAAACACTCCTCTCGGTCCACTTTCTCTGGGCCATGAATAATTTTTCCACTTCTCTTTCCTCCTCTGACTCGCTCTTTCTCTCAGCTAAACAGCCCCAAATGTGGCAACCTTGCCTCACAGGGCAGTTGCTGCATTCTCTCTATCATTTTGGTTGCCCTTGGGCTGACCCTCTTCCAGCTCTGCAACTTCCTTTTCCAGTACATGCCGGGGCTCAAATCCCGATGCATACAGACAGGGTGCTTCTGAGCACATACAGAGTGCTTTCTGGTTTGTCACCAAGGATCCAGTCAGAACCCATGCAACTGGGACTTGGGGAAAAGTTTCCAGCTTCCAGGATACTATAATGATGATGATGATAATTGTATTAATAATACCCAGCCCAGGGGTTCAAAGCCTTTGTGCCTTCTTGCAAAGTGACCTTGGGTAGGCAAGTGACGCAGCCATAGCCTGCCACCCTCGCCACTCCCCCTAAACCTGTTCCACGCCCAGGCTGCCCTTTTGCCCTCTCTCTCTCTCTCTCTCTCTCTCTCTCTCTCTCTCTCTCTCTGTCTTTCCAAGATCTGCTTCCAACTGCCCCCCAGGCAGGATGGGAAAAAGAGCACGGGAGAGATCTTCATGGGAAATGGCAACAGCAGAAACCTCACCAGTTCCACCTGCCTTGACAGGTTGGGCTGGTTGGCACTGCCTGCGGGCGCAGCGCCCGGAGCGGCTGATGCCAAGTTTTCCACCTGCCTTTTGTAAACAGTCAGCGGTGTGAGTAGAGCCTGTACTCTCCCTCCCTCCCACCCCACAGAATCCCACAACTGTAAAGTGGGAAGGGAACTCAAGGGACATCTAGTCCAGCCCCCTGCAGTGGACGAAATGTCAGCAATGCATTTCTCACAGGGGAAACCGAGGCATGCCAGGAGGGTAGTAGCGATTTTCAGGTTCAGAGGCCTGCTAGGTTCATGCTCCAGTAGGAAGAAGCCCCACCCGCAGTCCCCCCCCAGCCCCATTTTGGCTCACCCCAAAACATCATCGACTATTAAAGGATGGAAAACAAAGGCAGCAGAAGCTCTGCAGACAGATTCACAAGTCCTCCTTACACTTTTATTCCGCCTTTTCTCCAAGGAGCTCAAAGGGGCACACAAGCTATCCCACCCTCTCCGTTTTTATTCTGTGAGCCGCTCTGAGATCTTGTGGTGTACAAATCCAATTAACAACAACTTTATCCTTACAACAACCTGGTGAGGAAGGTTAGAGAGACTGACCCAAATGAGAACCACTGAAAGTCGAGGGGCTGGGGGGGGGGCACACAACACTTTTTAGACGCCCTCCGCGGCAAAACTCTTCGCTTGCACTTCACATGGGGGGGGGGGCTTGGATGCTCCACCCCTTCCTGAAGGCTTGCATCCAGCACCCTGCCTGGCCGGAGGCACGGCGCTGAGCCCTACTCCGAGTAGACTCCTCCAATTGCACCGGCACGACTGACTCCAACCAGATCCCTGGCACTTAACGGGCCCCGGTAAAATCCTGCGCGTAGCTCTGAGGAAGACTTCGCTGGAACCGGGTGACCTCGCCAGCAGCACAGCTGAGCCGCTAAGCGTGGCTGCAACGTGGTTAAGACCGCTTGCAAACAGATATTCCGCCTCCCTCCGAAGATCCCAAGGCGCTTTGCAACAGAAAAACCCGCGCGCATTTAAAAGGGTCACCGATGGCTTCGGGAAAAAGGACTCCCCCAGTCCTGGCGTCTAGTCGCAGGGCATGAACATGCCCCCTGGACACGTGCAGAGCGTGCTCCACCGCGCCCAGCTCCTTGCTTCCAACCCCCACCCTACCTGAACCTCAATATTGCAGAGGAAAAGCCTCACCCTGCAGGCGCTCCGGTCCAGCTTTCTCATAGCCCCCGCGAGGCCCACAGCCGCATCCAGACGTGCGCGCAGCTCGTGCGCCAGAGGAAGCGTCCGCATAGTCCTCTGCGCTCAGGCGGCGCGTGGGGCCCTTTTATGCTCTCCGCTCCTCCTCGCCCCGCCCCTTCCCCTCCCGCGCTGGGCGGGGCATTTGGTGCTGATGATGCTGATCCCATCACGTTGCCTGGCAACGGGGGAATCTTGCGGCCGATTTTTCCATGACAGCGAAAGCGAAGAGAGAGAGAGAGAGAGAGCTGTTGCGCGCGCGTCCTGTGCGCAAGGCGGCAGCGGTTGCGCAAGGGAACCTGTCCTGGATGGGAGCAAAGGGGAAGCCGGGGCAGAGCTGCACCCAAACACACACTCCACTTGCCTCGCAATCCGTCCGTTGTTTTATTTGTGTGCCGCCTTTCCAAAGCTAGAGCCATGCTCAAGGGCAGCTTGCAACATAAAAAATTTTTTGACAATTTTTGGATGGCCATCTGTCATGGGTGGTTTAGTTGAGATCCCTGCATCATGGGGGTTGGGCTAGATGACTCTTGGGGTCCCGGGGTCCCTTCCAACTCTACATTAATTCTACCATAGGATTCTAGGAGTCCCTTCCAACTCCAGGATTCTAGGTGATGTCATCACAAACATGACAAAAGCAGTTGGAAACAATATGAACATCAAAAGGTACACAATCCAGTTGGGGGGGAAATCCACATAAATCCTCAGAAGTTCGAAAATAAAGAAACCAAACATGGATATCAATATTCACTCAAACTCCCTAAACAAAAGCCCAGCTCAATAGTATGTTCAGCAGCCTCAGCTTTTGCAAATGGAGTCAGCCAGGGTCTTCAGAAGGCAGGTGGCCGAGCAGAGAGCAGGTTTTCCCAGACTCCAAGCCAAGATGCAACTTGCCCCCAAGCAGAATGGCACTGCCAGAAGTATTTTTTGTTTTAATGTTTTTTTAAAAAAATAAATAAATCCGTAAGTAACAAAAGTACATTCAGTGTCTCTGTTTTCAAATCGTAGAATCCTTCCTGCAGGTCAATTACAGTCCGTTTAAACAAAATAAAAAAAAATCATTCCATTAGCACCTTAGAGACCAACTAAGTTTGTCATTGGTATGAGCTTTCATGTGCATGCATACTTCTTCAGATACCTGAAAGCTCAGACCAATGGCAAACTTAGTTGGTCTCTAAGGTGCTACTGGAAGGAATTTTTTTATTTTGTTTTGACTACTGCAGACCAACTGTAACTAGTCCATTTTAAGACATTTTTGGGACACCTACAGTCAGTTTGAGGCAATGTGGGGGTGAGGGGGACGGAGAAGTGGGGGGGGGAGAATAGGGAGGAAAGGGAAAAGGGCCGAAGGGTGGAGGTGAGGGAGACAGTAGACTTTCATTCCTTACATAGTATATGAGTGAAGTTTTTTTTTTGTCATTGTCACGTGGATAGGTGTCTTATTTTTGCTGGTGTAGCGAGAGCTCACAGGGCCCAAGGCGTGGTTGGTTGCAGTGTTAGGAACTGAGATATGAAAGCTAGGAGCCAAATGACACCTTATAAACAGAGGTGATTGGCGCAACAACGGAATGCCTAGGCGTGCTTTTTTATAATAAGAATACAAAGCTGAAAATGAATGAACTAAAATCTTATGTTCTTTTTTCACATGGTCTAGTCCAGGCATCCCCAAACTGCGGCCCTCCAGATCTTTTGGCCTACAACTCCCATGATCCCTAGCTAACAGGACCAGTGGTCGGGGAAGATGGGAATTGTAGTCCAAAACATCTGGAGGGCCGAAGTTTGGGGATGCCTGGTCTAGTCCTTCCCCTTCCCACCCCCCTAATATTCTTAAGAGGGTCTCTTCTCCAGTCTTCAGAGAGAGGCTGGAAGGGGATAGGCAGAAAAAAGGTCCTCCTTTCCTCCTTCCAGCAGTGGCAGCTTTAATCTGAAATCTTAGGCTCAGTACTGCACCCAGAGCTCAGAAACTGCTTGAGCGAATGAAATTCCTTGTCACAAAATGCGCCTAGAACAATGGGAGTTTCGAACGCTGGTTGGTTGCAGTTGACTGGCTCTTGCAGAGCTGGAAAAGGTTCAGAAAAGTGCAGCCGAAAAGATGAAGGGAAAGTCACAACTCCCCTATGAAAGGAAGGTGGCAGCGTTTGGGACGCTTTAAAGAAAATGCAGGTGAAAGGCAGCACAATAGAAAGCGGATGGAGAAAAGTTTTCCTCCCTTGTAAAGCTGAATGCGGGGAAGATTCAGGACAGATAAAAGGAAAGGACTTCTTCATGCAGTGCAGAGTTAAAATGTGGAACTCCCTCCCACAGGAGGCAGTGAGGACCACCAGCCTGGGGTGCTTTAAAAGAGGGTGGGATGGGATGCATTCATGGAGGAGAGGGCTACCCAAAGTCACCAGCTCCCCAGTTGGAACGGAGATCCTGTGCTCAGATCCTGCTTGCAGGCTTCCCACAACGGGTAGCTAGTCAGCCACTGTGGAAACAGGTTTCCGGGCTATATGGGGTCCCCTTCGGCCTGATCCGGCACAGGCCCTTCTTATAGTCCACATGTTAGAAGTTGCAGAACACAAGAGTTGGAAATGGGGGCAGAGAAACTGCCTGCACCAGGCATTTAAAGTATCCTCATAGCACTTTAAGCCGCCACAGCTTCCCCCCAATTTGTAGCTTATGGTGGACGCTAATCATTTTCACAAGGAGCCAGAGTTTGTTGCAAACCAAGGCAGAGCTCCAAGGGGGGGGGGTCGGTAGAGAGAAACCAGGTTGTCAAACTGAATCACATTCTCAAGCCAGTCACTGGCTGGAGGCAAGCACAGCTCACACTGAGTCACCATGAGAGCCAAGAGCCCATTATACACTCCTTTCTTTCATTTTCAAAGCAGGAGGCAGCAGGTCAACCTGGCAGAAAGATCTATTTTTAGCTTCAGTAGCTCACATCCACACCTGAGGGGGGAATCCCAGGATCCTGCGAGTCATTTCAGCAACCAAAGAGATCCCGCTTGCACCCTGCAATTTCCATGCCCACCCAAGTCCCCCTGAAGGCAGATGCTGGAGAAAGTAATCAATCCCTGTGGGTCTCTCCCACAAACCCTCCTCTTCTCTCTCACAGGCCCCCAAACCAGATCATCCACCGGTGGCACTTTGGGGAGGACCACAGCTCAGTGGCAGATAATCTGTTTTCCTGCAGGAAGCCCCAGGTTCAGTCAAGTAGACCAGGAAATGTCCCCCGTCTGAAATCTGGGAAAGCCCGCCTGTGCGGGCAATACTGAGCTCAATGTCTGCATAAGGCCTTGGCAGGTTCATCAGTTCCAACTCCTGCCCCACTGGTGACAGAGCGACGGGGAGTGGACTTATTCGTTTAGAGAAAAGGTGAGTTAAGAGACAACATGAGGGAAGTTTATAAGATGATGCAGTTTATGAAGGTTCCCTATGGAAACTGTGGAACTCTCTCCCACAAGAGGCAGGGATGCCCACCAATGTGAATGGCTTTAAAGGAGGATTAGGCAAATTCATGGAGGAGGACTATTGATGGCTACTATCCAGGATGGTTCTGCTCTGCCTCTTGTGCTCGGATCTCGCTTGCTGGTTTTCCAATAGAGGGATCTGGTTGGGCACTGTGAGGACAGGAGGCTGGACAAGACGGACCATGAGCGCTTGATCCACCAGGCTCTTATGTCCTTAAGCCCAAGAAGCCAGCTGTTATAGCAAAATTTGGGGTTGGCTCTTGCAGCCCAACTCTCCATCAAGGGATTCAGTGTCCTCCTAAGTCCGTTATCAGCAAAAACTGAGTGGGGGCATGATCCAGTGAATGCGAGGAAGGTGTTTATTTTCCTGTTGCAACCGAGTTCCCCTAGCAAGGAGATGAGGACCCAGAGCAAAGGCGTGCAAGAACCTTTGAAGACTTTTGAACTTGCCCAACTCCTTAGCCAAAGACCACCCAAAAGCATCATGCATACATACATCACAGAAATTTGGGCGTGGGTCTTAACACCTGATAATGGTCACTGATTGCATTGCCTGGCCAGTTTGGCCATTCTTTTGAGAATAGGTAAATACTTTAGTTCTTGAATACAGGGATTTCCCCCCCACCCACCTTTCTAATGCACACTGTATTTTGAATATCTGCTCCAGCCTTTGCCAAGCTGGTGCCCTCCAGACATTTTGGACTACAACTCCCATCAGCCCCAGCCAGTTTAGAAAAACATAGCTGTCTAGATCTGAATACAAGCGGAGGCCACAGGGATTCCCCAACCCGCCCCCAGCATCACAGTCTCTTTCTGGCAGGGGAGGGGAATGGATCTCCCCCTAGCGCACATGGCCAGCTCATTCCCAGAATCACGTGCCCTGCCAATGACACAGACGTGCCGATATTTTCGCTGCCCCGAGTGAGATCTCAGGTTGGGGGCAGATGGAACAGGAGATGTTTATTTCCAGCCCATGCTCAGAGAACACCAGATTCTCATAAGAGTCAGAAGAGGGAAAATGAAAGCTTTCGCCCGGTTTCTCCTCCTCCGCAAGGGCTTCAGCCTGCCTCAATTCTTCCCTTTGAGCCTTTGAAGCCTCATTTTCATGCACAGGAAACTCTGAACCCACAGGAATTTGCAAAAAGACAGCCCTCATTCTGTCAAATGCTTCTGGGTTTTTTAAAAAGAGCTGCAGTCGCTGCTGCGTTTTATGGTTGTAAATTCCAAAAGTTCGCCTTGCTCTGAACTCAGACATCCATCCTTGGGCCTCCCTGACAGCCAGTGGCTTCCATCTATGAACAAGAAGGGATTATGAGCCATAACTGCCAGAGCATGAGGACAGTTTTATTCTGACAGGACTGACTATTTTTCGAGGAAAGGGCTTTTAACAGTGCTGTGGTGCTTTATTTGCTATATTATATTTAAATAGATTTGTTTATTATATTGCTTTAACTTTATTACTGTCTCCTTACCTTTTAATGATTGCCTTTTATCTATTTTGTAATTTAATTCTTTGCACGTTTTAAAGCATTGTATGTTTTTTCTTGATTTTACAGTTTTCTCTTTTTGTAAACCACTTCGAGGTTTGCCTGTTTTTACAATCAAGCGACGTAGAGGTTTCATGAAATGAATGAATGAAACCTGTCTTTCGCTTTTTGCATTTTAACCGTGTTGTTTCTAATTTTGTGTGAGCTGCCTTGAGTCCCTGGTGCAGGAAAAGGGTTGGGATATAAATAGCTATGATCATAATAGTAGTAGTATTCGTGCCCCAAGCAACATCATCACAGGAACAAACAAGAGCAAAACAATGCGATCCTTTTCACGCTTAAATGCGCAATTGAAAGGCGCTCCTGGACTCAGTTGGCACCTGCCAGTCTCGGGAGACCCAGATCCACGCAATGCCCAGTCTGGGAATGAGCGTAAGCAGAAAGTCCCCCTCGATTCCCCGCAGCTCCTGCCCAAACAAGCCACAAAAGGGCAGCATCAGAGCCAGGAGAAAGGCAGCAACCTTTTTGGGAAAACAGGTATCTCCAGTTGCGGGTGAGCCATCTCCTGCAGAGTGAGTCAGCCCACTGGCATCTCGGAGTTCCAGGCCGCATCCAGCCCCGCCAGGCCTGGTTTCGGTGCCTCTGAGCACAGAGCCAGCAAAGAGCAGAAGCGTGAGTGAATCACCGGCAGGTTGGAGCTGCCTTTGGAAATTCGTGCGGCAGGAAGTGAACACCTCCTTTGCAGAGCGAACAATTCTGCCCGGATGCTGCTCACAGAAAGACGCGCTGAGGCCACATTGTGACCCAGGAACCCTGCCCCACCGCATGTGGCGGTTTCATGGTGGTGCAGAAATGCGCTCTGCACATTCTCAGAGGCACTGTCAGGAACGTCAACAGTGTTAACTCTAAGCCAGTCAAGCCTCTCGGGATGATCAGTAACTTCGTCTAAGGAGCTTCTGCCAGGGATGCTGTCCGCTGCAAGAATGTCTTTGGCCCAGAAATGGAAGGCACTGCAGACCTTGAAATCTCTCATTGCAAGACTCTGGCTATTGCAGAGGAAAGAACCCACAAACTGTGTGTTTCTAAGGAAGAACCAGGACGTTTCTACACCGGTTTGTGGGATTTCATTTATGATGTGTCAGACTCATATACACTATATAATATTCTCTCCCCCCCCAATCACGAAATATTGGGATCTGTTTTGCTGCTTTTACTTTTCTCTGCCTATTTGGAAAATATACCCTCTGTCATTTGTGACTTTGTTGATGTTTCCCCTTTTGCTTGTCTGTATCTTTTGATTTTACGTTACGAAAAGAAGGAGAAACCAGAGATCTTTGGCCTTGCAACAAAGCAACCTATAGATTCACAGAAGTGCAGAGGTGGAAGGGACCCAGGGGTCATCTAGTCCAGCCCCGGCAATGCAGGTCCTATTCTGTTATGGTAGCTGAGATCTGTGGTCAAAGGAGCAGTTCTCAAAAATTCGCAAAATCCCAGCTAGGTTTCTGAACAATCCTTTGAGAAACCATGCTCTCTGACGCCAATCTCCCCCCCTCCCCTAAATGAGAAAGGCCCCAGTCTGCTGCTGCAAAAGATCACACAAACACACACACATGCACACTCATTCTGCAAGTGCCAAAGTTCAAAAAGCGTCATCAGGAAGGGAAACTTTTTGCTTTGTACCCGGGGGCAAGAGCTGCCAGCTAATGTGAAAATGTTTCGGGGAGAGAGAAAGAAAAGGTGCAAGACTTCAAATTTCAGTCCTTTTTTTAAAAAAAAGTTTCAATGTTGTCAACTAGTTGTTGTTGTTGTTTTAAAAAATACACCAATACTTTCCTCAAACTCCAAGCAGGGCCGGGGAAACCCTCTTGATTTGGCTCACCCAAAAGCGCTTTCGCTTCATAGGAGGAAAAATATATAAGGTTAAGAGTCAAGTTTCCCTCTCTGCCTTTTCTCCCCAAGACCTTTGTTACGAAAAACATATGTTACAAAAACAGGAAAGAGTGACTGTAAATTGCCAAGAAACAGCAAAAGGCCCAGGATTCAGAAAATAAAAGGGCTGGGGGTGTTGTTGTTTTTTGCTTTGGCATTCAGATCTCAGGTTGACAAAAATCACTTTGCATGTCAGTCGCTAACTGTGTCAAGGGGACAAATTGAACAATGCGAGATAAGGCCAAGGGGAAGGGCTTGCTCCTCATTTGGCTGCCTCCTGGGTTATAATTAGATTTGGTTAATTACATTTTCCCCAACTTTCCAGACCAAGAGCCTCACACCACCCATCACATGATTCTCTGTCAGCTCCATCTCACCTGCAAAGGACACAGAACAAGGTGTTTTCTACTGGAAGTATCAGCTAAAAAGGCTCAGCTCAGCCAGGAGTCCGGTGTGTGTGTGTGTGTGTGTGTGTGAGAGAGAGAGAGAGAGATAACACACAAACACCAGCACAGCATCTTCTATGCTGGCTGGTTTTCAGGCAAGAATCTCCCTCTACCTGGAGAGGAAGCCAGCGAGGATTGACTCCTCGGGGGTTACTGAGTTGTTTTGGTTTTGGTTATGTATTTTGTGTTTTTATATTGTGGTTTTATCCTGTGACCTGTGGGAGTAGGGTGGTGTACAAATTTATTATTACTATTGTTATTAATAATATAGCTCAGTCAGTAGAGCATGAGACTCTTAATCTCAGGGTTGTGGGTTTGAGCCCCACATTGGGCAAAAGATTCCTGAGTTACACGGGGTTGGACTTGATGACCCTTAGGACCCATTCCAACGCCAGGGGTCTGCGAAAATGACCCCACTGCATGCTAAAGAGATGCTCTCCCACCAAGCTACCCCACAGGATGATGATGTGGCCACAAGGTTGCTTTTTAGGATGAAACAGCTGGCTGGTGTACTGGTTAGAGTGCTGGACTGTGACCTGAGAAAGGTCGGAGTTCGAATCCCTCCACTCAGCCACCAAGCTCACTGGTCAAGCTAGGGGCCAGTCCCTGCCTCTCGGCCTAACCCACCTCACAGGAATCAGGGTTGGGGGTGGTGTATGCCACTTTGAGCTCCTGGCAGAAATCGGTGGGATATAATAAATGCAACAGATAAATATAATAAGTTTCAGGAATCCTTGCCACTGAGAAGCCAACCATTCCTATTTCTATGAAGCACGCAAGATCTGACCAGTGGGAAGGCTCCTTTGCCCCATCCTACAAGTGTGTACCGTATATGGGTGTGTGGGTGTGCCCAAGAGCACAGCGTCAGCTGGCAGGGCCTGCCCCCACCCCATACAAGGCCCAGGAGGCCAAGCGCAGGCCCTTGGCAGCGCAGTGTGAGCCCTTGCGCCTGAGCGAGAGAAGCCCACAAAAGGGGTGAGGACATCTTTCATGGGTTTCCGGTGGGGAGTAGCAGCAGCCCCCACTGCAGGCGCCTTGAGCAGCAGGCTGGCCAGAGCGGCAAGAAGAAAAATGTCCCAGGTTCAATCCTTGGCAGCGCCAGGTAAGCCTGGCAAGAACGTCCCCTGGCGGAAACCCTGGAAATCCTTTGCTGCCAGTCAGTGCTGACAATATTTAGCTAGACGCACCAGCAGCCTGATTTGAGTATAAGGCAGCTTCCTCTCCTCTGCTCCACCTCCCACCATGCGCTGAGCCAACAGGAACATTTTCCAGGTGAGCCAGCGGCAACTGCAAACATTTGCGTGCTGGTGTCATTTTCCCTTCCCTTTTGCAGCATGCAAAGCAAACCAAAACTCTCCGCTTTGTGTCCATGTCTGTGTGTAGACTATGTCAGAAGAGGCTGCAGCTGGATCAGGGCCAAGGGGGCCCATCTAGTCCTGCCTCCTGTCTCACGGGGGCCAACCAGATGCCCATTACGGGAAACCCACAAGCAGGATCCGAGCCCAAGAAGAGCAACACTCTCCCCTCCTCCTGCAGCTTCCAGCAACTGGGATTCAGAAGCATTTACTGCCTTCGACTGGGGGGCAGGCAGGGCAGAGCCATCCTGGCTAGGGGCCATTGAGAGCCCTCTACTCCATGGGAATCATAGGACCATAGAGCTGGAAGGGGTCCCAAGAGTCATCTAGTCCAACCCCCTGTAATGCAGGGTTAGTAAAAGGCTGCCAAGTCTCATCCTGTCCTCCTGGCCCACTTTGTAGAGCAGGGGTTGGCAAAAAAATTTAGCAGCGGGCTGGCCCACTGTCCCTCAGACCTTGTGGCGGGCCAGAGAAGCGGCACCGGGGTGGGGGCTGAAAGAAGAGATGAGGGGGGCAAGTAGTCCTCCTCCCCACTCCCCAGCCCCAGCTACTGCACTTGCCTACCCAGGTGGGCCTGATCCAGCCTGGGGGCCTTAGTTTACCGATCCCTGTTGTTGTTGTTGTTGTTGTTGAGTCGTTTAGTCATGTCTGACTCTTCGTGACACCATGGACCAGAGCACGCCCGGCACTCCTGTCTTCCACTGCCTTCCACTGCAGTTTGGTCAGACTCATGTCGGTGTTGGTGGCACTCTGTTGTAGAGGGTGGTTTTCCAGGACACTCACTCCTCCCTTGAGCCAAGGAGCGTTGACCAAACCATACAGGTGGCCGGGGTATAAATAATAAAATTATTATTATTTACCTCCTGGCAAATAGAAGGGGAAGAAATGGAGGCAGTGAGAGATTTCACCTTCTTGGGCTCCTTGATCACTGCAGATGGTGACAGCAGTCACGAAATTAAAAGACGCCTGCTTCTCGGGAGAAAAGCAATGACAAACCTAGACAGCATCTTAAAAAGCAGAGACATCACCTTGCCGACAAAGGTCCGTATAGTTAAAGCTATGGTTTTCCCAGTAGCGATGTATGGAAGTGAGAGCTGGACCATAAAGAAGGCTGATCGCCGAAGAATTGATGCTTTTGAATTATGGTGCTGGAGGAGATTTTTGAGAGTCCCATGGACTGCAAGAAGATCAAACCTATCCATTCTTAAGGAAATCAGCCCTGAGTGCTCACTGGAAGGACAGATCGTGAAGCTGAGGCTCCAATACTTTGGCCACCTCATGAGAAGAGAAGAATCCTTGGAAAAGACCCTGATGTTGGGAAAGATGGAGGGCACTACGAGAAGGGGACGACAGAGGACAAGATGGTTGGACAGTGTTCTCGAAGCTAGGAACATGAGTCTGACCAAACTGCGGGAGGCAGTGGAAGACAGGAGTGCCTGGCATGCTCTGGTCCATGGGGTCACGAAGAGTCAGACACGACTAAACGACTAAACAACAACAACATTATTATTACCATATTATTACCACCAGAACTAGCCCCTTTGGATTCAGTCGGACTTGCCACCATGCAGACACGTACCGTATCTATCTATCATTTACTGCATTTACAGCCGGCCTGTACCTGATTCTCAACACTCACTCTGTTTCATCTTTACAACAACCCTCTGAGGTAGGTCAGGCTTGCAGAGAGAGGCCCTGGCCAAAGATGAGCGTCCCGGCTGAAGGAGGATTTTCATGTGGGTCTCTTTGGCCCTGGATCCCCGTACAGGATTGCAGGAGACCGGGGGGGGGGGGCAAATGGGACAACGCTAAATACATGCGGCGGCTTTGTTGCAAGAGTTCAAAGTGCTTTGCGTTATCTCGGTAACCCACAAGAGCCCTATAAGCCAGGACAGCCCAATCTGCACCTTCCATATCTCAAAAATATTACTACAGCAAGGGGGAGTGTTCACTTAACACATCCCTAGTACGTGCTTACTCGAAAGTAATCCCGACTGATTTCAAGAGGACGCAAGTTCGCCATTGCAATTTAAGAAAAAAAGCCCAAGAGACCAGCTTCTGGATTCTGATGCCCAGGCGGATCTCTCCCATTTTTAGATATTTAGCCTCTTTCCCCGTTTGAGAAACGTCCAGAAATGAATGGAGGGGAAAGAAAGAAAGAAAGAAAGAAAGAAAGAAAGAAAGAAAGAAAGAAAGAAAGAAAGAAAGAAAGAAAGAAAGAAAGAAAGAAAGAAAGAAAGAAAGAAAGAAAGAAAGAAAGAAAGAAAGAAGGAAAGAAAGAAAGCTGTTAGGGACCCCAAGAGTCATCTAGCCCACGCAGGTCATCCCAGCTGAATAACCACAATTCTGGAAATCGGACCGGAGCCCTCCGGACCAAGCAAGGCAGGGTGACCCCGGAGCGAGGAGCGCCGTCGAGCCGAAAGCCGACGGGAAGCCTCACCTGGACGTCTCCGGAGCCGACGGGGCCTCCGCTGCTGCTGCTGGGACCGGGGCAGGGGGGCGTGGCCGGCCCGGCAGGCGCCGGTGTCGTCGGGGGTGCCGTGGCAGCGGCGGTTCCCACGTCGAGGCGCATCGCGCGCTCCGTCCCTCCGGCCGCGGGGCTGCTGCGTCCGAGCTGCCCGGCTGGCTCCGCACCAGCGGCAGCTCCGCCGCCTGCGCTCCGCCCCGGGAGGTGGAGCCGCTGCCCTGGGCGCGCCCGGCGGGAGGAGCCCCGACGACGGCCTCGCTTGCTCTCGCCGCCCGCCCCAAGTCTACTCTGGCAACAACAACGCTGCGAGAAAGGCTTGGAGCCCCTGCAGGGGAGACGGGGGACAGGCGGCTGGCCCAAGTGCCCCGCCCCGGCGGCGGAGGGGCGTCATCGGGGCACAAGGATCAGGGCCAGCCTCCGGTTCTCGCAGTAGCCAAATGCCCCCAAGAACCCAAAGGGGCAGATAGACTGCGCCTGGCCTGGAGGCTTCATCAGGACGTAAGGAGAGCCTGCTGGGTCAGGCCAAAGGGGACCCATCCAGCCCAACATCTTGTTCTCTCTCTCTCTCTCATTTCCAGCATCTTGTTCTCACCATGGCCTAATGGATGGCCTAAAACGTAGGAAGTAAGACAGACTGCCGCTGGACCTAGAGATTCCATAAGATCCTGTCTGGTGGATCAGGCCAGTGGCCCATCCGGTGCAGCATCCTATACCTACTCACAGTGGCCAGCCAGACGTTCAGGGGGAGAAGCCCACAAGCAGGATCTGACCACAAGAGCAGCAGCAGGAACTCTCCCCAACTGGGATTCTCAGAAACGTAGGAAGCCGCCTTGGTCATGGCAATAGCCTCCCCAACCTCCGCAGGCAAATGTGAAATGAAAGCAGCAATTTGCTGTTCTTATATTGTTCTGTTATGTGGGATTCAATTTATTGGGAATTTTAAAGAGAAATAACGCAGCGTGGTACCCAAAACACAAATCACCCACAAATACAACCATGTCACATTTTAAAGTACTGTAATTTTTTTAAGTTGCTTTGTGTCTCATCGGAGCCACTTGCCGCCACAGCCATCCTTGTGGGTAAGAGCTCAGCACATCTGGCGCCACAAGATCTCAAGTGCTTCTAGAGTTTGAAGGGACCCAGAGGGTCATCTAGTCCAACCCCCTGCAATGCAGGAATTTCAGCTCAGTCCAAGCCACGAAAGGTCATGGCCCCCTTGCGAGCAGCATGAGGCTCTTAACTTTGCAGCCTGAACTTAACAGCGCTTAGCTTATTTTTTTAGTTGCTGCTTTGTTAATGTTGTCACAATTGTTTTATAGATCATAAATGCCATATTAATTTGTTAATCAAATAATTAGACTCTTGCTGTCATTTTGATGTTCAGCTTATTTTTTAATTGCTGTTTTGTTAATAGCATTTTATAGATTGTTGTTGTTAATTCAATTTATATACAGTTCTGCCCTTTATCAGAAGATCCCAGGGTGGTGTGCAACATTAATTGTTTCAATGAGGGCCTGTTAATTGATTTATGCTGTATTTGTGATGTGCTATTATATTTTACAGTACTAGGTTATTATTGGGACCCAGGTGGCGCTGTGGGTTAAACCACAGAGCCTAGGGCTTGCTGATCAGAAGGTCAGCGGTTCGAATCCCTGTGACGGGGTGAGCTCCCGTTGCTCGGTCCCAGCTCCTGCCAACCTAGCAGTTCGAAAGCACGTCAAAATGCAAGTAGATAAATAGGAACCGCTACAGCGGGAAGGTAAACGGCGTTTCCGTGTGCTGTTCTGGTTTGCCAGAAGCGGCTTTGTCATGCTGGCCACATGAACTGGAAGCTATACGCCGGCTCCCTCGGCCAATAATGCGAGATGAGCGCGCAACCCCAGAGTCGGTCACGACTGGACCTAATGGTCAGGGGTCCCTTTACCTTTAGGTTATTATTATTTATTGTCTGTCAGCCAGTTTGAGATTCGTGAGTGAAAAGCAACCTAAAAATCAAATCAAACTATGAAATGACCAAAATACGGCATGGAACAGAAGATGATGACCTAATTATTTATTTTTTAAATGTATGCATCGTTTGATGACTCAATGCGTCTTGTGAGGAGAAAAGGCAAATTTGGAAGCTGGTTGTTCTCTAAAAGTTCATAGTTCAAATCTCTGAACTTTAAAAAGAACTTCATGGGAGGAAACTGGCTGGCATGTGTGGGTTACACAACTGCTTGCTGGGGGGGATTTGTCTTGCAATGACAAAAGAGAGCCTTTGTCTCAGCAATGTGGCATTTGCTGACACATTCAGGAGTATGACGGTGGCAGGAGACATCCATCCGGCACGGGACTCCAAAGGATGAGTGACATAACCCCCCCCCCCAGGGCAGGGTGAGTCACTTTGGGGCAGAATGCAGCCCTCGCCATTTATGGCTTTCGGAAAGCTGGGAGTGACTGGCGTGAGTGGCTCCCTGGTCATCAGGATGAGTGCTGTCCACCTTTGAACCCAAGTCTTCCCAGTCCAGGTCAAACGCTCTGTGCACGTACTCAGGCATTCTGCACATGCTCAGGGGCACTCTTTATTTAAATAATAATAATAATAAACCTTCCAGAAGCACCTTAGAGACCAACTAAGTCATACCAATGGCAAACTTAGTTGGTCTCTAAGGTGCTACTGGAAGGAATTTTTCTATTTTGTTTCAACTATGGCAGACCAAACACAGCTACCTACCTGTAACTTTAAATAAATAGTTTTTGATAAAGTATACAAATTCCAGTAAACGCGCCTTCCCTCATTCCTCCCTCCAAGGGAGAAAATCAAGGAAATACTGTATATCATGCCATCGTGGTAGATGTGACTTTGGTGGGTACCAGCTGGCAGAGTGCCCAGTTGTGGTTTTTAAGCGGAGGTCAGATGGTCATCTGTCCTGGATACTTTAGCTGAGATTCCTGCATTGCAGGGGGTTGGACTAGATGAGCCTTGGGGGTCCCTTCCAACTTTACAATTCTGATTCATTCTGTGATTGAAAATGCGATGAAAGGGCACCAGATTTCGAGAAAGTCACCATTGTCCCCAATACTGGCTTTGAGGCATCTGGTCGGCCACTGTGAGAACAGGATGCTATACCAGATGGGACCCCTTAGGCCTGATCCAGCAGTTGCTCTTCTTAGGTTTGTGTCCTTGCTGTGAATTTATTTCTGGGTGTTTGATACCACAGAGGTTTCCGGCAGGCTTTGGGCTATTTCAGGCACAGCCTGTTGGAAATCAAAGTCATAAGGGTCTTAAAATAAAAAAATAAAAACAAATAAAGAAGATAGCTCTTGCAAGGCGCTGCAAGGGGAGGGGAAGCACCAGAGCTGCTCTCCGCACCGCTCCCTGATTTTGCTCCTTGCCACAGTGACGCTCGGCCAAGTACAACATAAACCGCACACAGGAAGAGGCTTGAGAAACAGGCTCTTGCACACTTGCTTGGTGGAGAAAGCATCTTCCTCTGCGCAGCAATTCAGTCCTTGTCCTGGCACCCTCTTGCGCACACCCCTTGAGCATCTCTTCCTCTTATAAGATCCCTGCAAAAGGAAGAAGGAGCAGAAGAAACTGAGCATCCTTTTCGGCCCCAAATTCCGGCAGCAGCAGAACCCAGGAGTCAGGGCTCCCTCCTTGCCTTATCCAAGGCCCTGCGCCAAAAGCAGAAAAGCAGACCTTGAGCAAGGCTGCTCTTCGCTCTTTTCCTGTGCTAACGGAAATTCCTACAACACCTGGAAGCACGAGCAATTTCATTACATCTTAACCCGCCTATTAGGGGTCATGGGGAAGCAGAGAAAGAAAAAACCCTGCATGCGTTGACACGACAACATTCCTGAAATTGCACTCCTCTCTTGTGGAGAATTAAAAAAGACCTATCTAAAGGGAAGAAACTACATCTCTCGACTTTGGGACGCATCGGGGTCTAGCCAAATGATGATAATACCTATGTTTTTAGATTGCTTTGTTCCGTTCAATTTCTACCCCATTTGCTTAAAGGTAAAGGTAAAGGGACCCCTGACCATTAGGTCCAGTCACAGATGGCTCTGGGGTTGCGGTGCTCATCTCGCTTTACTGGCCAAGGGAGCCGGCGTACAGCGTCTGGGTCATGTGGCCAGCATGACTAAGCCGCTTCTGGCTAACCAGAGCAGCGCACGGAAACGGCGTTTACCTTCCCACTGTAGCGTACCTATTTATCTACTTGCACTTTGACTTGCTTTCGAACTGCTAGGTTGGCAGGAGCTGGGACCAAGCAACGGGAGCTCACCCCGTCGCGGGGATTTGAACCGCCGACCTTCTGATCGGCAAGCCCTAGGCTCTGTGGTTTAACCCACAGCGCCACCCATGTCCCTTAACATGGGGATTAGCAGCTAATAAAAGTTTGGGTTCTCTTTGGTACGGGGCTTCCTTCTTGTTTCACCTGGTGGCAGGTGGGAGTCCTGTTGCGACAGTCTTCAATAAAGACCAAGCCTACTGGCTGCTGTTTTGCTCAGGTATTCCTGGCTGGTGTCCTTGTTTTTGTCCAAGGGAGCCCTCAGATTTCTCTGTTAACACTGGCTAGCAACTCTGAGGCAGAGAGAGAAAAGATAAACTCTAGCCCTGTTGCACTGGAGATCCTTCTGCAGGAGCAGGGAGAGCACTGACCCTGAAGCTTTTTGCATGCAAAACATTTACTCCACTATTACACTATGCCCCCCATCAAGTTTGGTTCTCTTCTCTCTCCCACTGTCAACCTAGAACCGCATCTGGATTTTGAGCATCCCTCCAGTTCTGACCTCTTGCATAATCCTGCCCATCTCCCCACCATGGGAGCAGAATCACAACATGTAGTGTTGCCTACAATTCTGCTGTCCCCCCCCCCCATTATTTCTCCTGTCTGTTGGCACCTCAAATATCATAACAGCATTACCTAAAAAAACAGTGTGCCCGAAACAACAGAAAGGTGTTTTGTAAAGCAAAGGCTTAAATCAGCTGCCTGGGGTTGGTGGCACTTTTAGTCCAAAACCACAGGAAGCGGCCAGGCCGTCAAAGGCTGCTTTCGAAGCTTCTCTGCTGCTGCCAAACCCCTCCGCTGCCTTCTGTCAAATCTTGCCTCCCTTCCCTTGTTCTGTTTGTGCATTGCTGATGCTTTCTGGATGCATCAGAGTGGCGAGCCGGCAGCTCTGCAGAGGAACATCAGAAGTTATCTTCTTCTGAACCCATTATTCCATCTGTTGTTGTTGTTTAGTCACTTAGTTGTGTCCAACTCTTCGTGACCCCATGGACCAGAGCACGCCAGGCACTTCTCTCTTCCACTGCCTGCCGCAGTTTGGTCAGTCTCATGTTGGTGACTTCGAGAACACTGTCCAACCAATTATTCCATCTAGTTCCTGATATAAGGGGGGGGGGACAGGGAGTTGGCTTTTACATATAGTCCAACTCCCCATCAAGGGACCCCGTGTCCCCTAAGTTCAGCATTTGTCAGAGAAGAATGATTCCAAGCAAGGCAGGCTTTTATTTTGTGTTGCAACAGAGCGCCCTGCCCTGTGCCCTTGCAAGAATGAACACCCAGAACAAAGGTGTGTGACAACTTTTAAAGCCTTTAGAATTTGCCCGACCCTTTAGCCAAAGAATCACCCAAACGCATCATATCAGCATCACAGAAAGAGGAATAAATGCAACAGAAATTGGAGTGTTGGCTTGTCTCCTGTTTGTCAGGATACCTAATAATGCTAGCTGATTGCCTTATCCTGACCGGCCTGGACATTCTTTTGAAATGGTAAATACATCAGTTTTGGAATCCATTGTTACAGAGCTACCCCGTTGATGTGAGAAGTTTATCTATTTATAGGATTCTGAAGGATTTGCAAGTGAAAAGAATTCAGCCAGTCTATCAGGAAAGGTTTTTCCATAGTACAGTACAGTACAGGTATTGAGAAGCAAAACAGCTAGTAAGCCTAATAAAAAAATTCCTTCTTCGACCCAGACCAACACGGCTACCTACGGTACCTGTAACCAGAGCTAGTAAGCCTGATCTTTATTAAACTGTTGCAACAGGGTGCCCCCCACACACACGCAGGAGGGAGGAATTTGCTGCCAAGGAGTGTGGTGGAGTCTCCTTCTTTGGAGGTCTTTAAGCGGAGGCTTGACAGCCATATGTCAAGAATGCTTTGATGGTGTTTCCTGCTTGGCAGGGGGTTGGACTGGATGGCCCTCGTGGTTTCTTCCAACTCTATGATTCTATGATTCTAAAAGTTTCCGTGTGCTGCTCTGGTTCGCCAGAAGCGGCTTAGGCATGCTGGCCACATGACCCAGAAGCTGTACGCCGGCTCCCTCAGCCAATAAAGTGAGATGAGTGCCGCAACCCCAGAGTCGTCCGCGACTGAACCTAATGGTCAGGGACCCTTTAACTTTACCTTTTAGCTCAAGACCAAACTGCAGGAGTCAATGGAAGACAGGAGTGCCTGGCGTGCTCTAGTCCATGGGGTCACGAAGAGTCGGACACAACAACAACAACAACAGCTCAAGGCCACCCCCCAATACATCATACATACATCACAGAAGGGGCGGTCTACAGTAGAATCCTGTCTGGCAGGAAACCTGTTAATGGGTTTACCTGGTCAGCCTGGCCATTCTTTTGTGATAATAAATACTTATTACAGGTAGGTAGCCATGTTGGTCTGACGTAGTCAAAATAAAAAATAAAACTAAAAATTTTTTAAAAAATTAAAAATATATTTAAAAATTTCCTATCAGCCAATCACCCATTCCCACCACCCTTCTGAGTAATACCCCTCCCCACCCTCTGATTATACATAAGGGTCTGGTGTTTTAATATTCGGTTGGAAGCCGCCCAGAGTGGCTGGGGAAACCCAGCCAGATGGGCGGGGTATAAATAATAAATTATTATTATTATTATTATTATTATTATTATTATTATTATTATTATTATTCTGTTTCAGTGTATCTGAAGAAGTGTGCATGCACACGAAAGCTCATACCAATGACAAACTTACCGTAGTTGGTCTCTAAGGTGCTACTGGAATGATTTTTTTTTGTTTCGAATAAATACTTAATCCCTGAGTCCAAGTCACAGGCTCACCCTGTTCATGCCCAAATGTGCCCTTCAGGCAGGATTTGTGAGCACAGAGACAATGGGGAGGCTTTTCCCATTTCCATCCAAACTGCAGAGGAATATTTGAGATCACTGAAAGAATCAAAATGGCTTTAGGACTGTTTTCCTGTACTGTTTCAGACATGTGGTTTATATATTTATGTATATGTTTGCCTGGTACACTTATAAACATTTATTTTATATCTCAGACCTTATAATTTTCACAACAATGTCTATCTCCACCCCCATCCCCCACCCCAGGAATATTTCAATATTTTGAAAAGTGAAGGATTGGTTTTCTCTGGAACATGTGTCTGCTAGGTGTTCACCTTAAAATTTGTGTAACAGTTCTCAGTGGTGCATACTCTGACTGGCAGCTGGCTGCACTGTCAAATTTGTCAGCACTTCCTGAATGGCTTAGAGGTGCTGCTGGGAACTTGAAGAAACTGAGAAGATCCCTCCTCTTCAGGGAGAAGGGAATTTGCGGGCGGGACCCGCTCTACGCACCGAGCAGGGGGGCGTGTTCGTATACCTGCTGCCGCGCTCAGAGCCATGGCTGGCCAATAGGGCCAGCCTATGGGCGGGGTTACCTGCCTCAAATGAGCGCGGCAGCCTCCAGATCGCCCCTTTTCGCTGCTGCTCCTCATCGGATCTGGATCTGGAGTTGTCTGGTGTGTTCGAGGACTGGTTGTGGCCATCATCCAACCCTCCTCTTATAGGGGTATCCCCTTAAGGGATCTGGCGGTCGTGGATCCCGTCCGACGCCCTGCTGGTGGCTAGGGCCATGGCACGACCCCGGTGACACCAGGGGGAGCTTTCAGTTGTATTTGCATCAACAGGTTCCTTCCTTGGGGTATTAACCTGATATGACCCCCCCCCCTGAGCGGGGTGGAGTCACGCTTGCTAGCGAGTCCAATGCCTAAGCCAATACCTCTCACTTGCTCTAACCAATAAAGTTGTGGCCTTATTCTACCCATTAACTCTAATACCATGTGTCACTGTGTCTTTATTTCTCGCGGGGGGGGGGGGCAGGTCCTCGAACTGCAACTTCTGCATGCAAGGAAGAGGCTCTGCCACTGAGCCACTGCCCTTATCAAACATTTTGCAGATGTTGTGGGGCCCCTAAGTCTAACCAGCCCTAGCCAGCAGGGCCAATGGTCAGGGATGGTGAGGGATGCAGCCCAGGGAAGCAGGTTAGCCATCCCAGAAACACATAGACCACATCCCTTGTGAGGGGTTATATCCTTATAGCAGCACCACACCTTCTGGAAGAAAGGTTTAGGAAAGAACATCTTGTAATATACATAATCCCAAGAGGTTTTCATTCCAAAAGAGGTTTAGGAATTTCAGGACCTGACTCATCCAAGGCTGATGTTCACGAACTTGACCCAAATGTTTTATCCACAATGTGTACAGACGGGAATTGTGAGCCGGGAAAATTCGAGCTCTTACTAAATGCCTGGTGCTTTTCCTGATTCCCTCTGACTTGCTTGCTCCTGAGTCACTAATGGCAGCCTTGTGATTCTGTGTTTGCCGCCCCCCCTCCAAATCTCCATCTGATACTTTCCATATGCTTTGCATTCACGATCCCAGCTTTTTCCAGGATGCTGCTGAGGACATGTTACTCCCAAGCTGCTCAAGCGCTGGACCAAAATATCTGTTCCACTCCCAGCTCCTTTGTGCATAGACGGGAAGTTCCTCACGAGAGTGAAGTCTTTTCGGGTAAGCTTGAGAATGGCAGGAAATGTAGCTGTACCACCACCTGGGTGGCAGAGGAGAAGGCAGACAAAGCAGGCAGGCAGCGATACAGTGAACCATGAGGTTGGAAGGGACCCCCGAAGGTCATCTAGTCCAACCCTCTGCAGTGCAGGAAATCTGCCTGGAATCTGTCGCTGGATGGGCTCAAACCTTCTGGTTAACAGAAGTCAAAGCAGTGATGATACACTGGGCTAGAGATTTCGGATATAATATCCAACTTTCATCTTGGGAAAAGTTATGGAAAGAGGAAATAAAGTTTACTGCATTCTGTTCGCTGAAGGAAAACTATATGAAAATGATGTATCGCTGGTATCTAACACAGAGTAAAATTGCGAAAATGTACAAAACTAGTTCAAATGTGTGTTGGAAATGTAAAGGGAAGAACGGTAGTTTTTACCATATGTGGTGGACATGTGCACTGGTAAAAGCTTTCTGGGAATTGATATATAATGAATTAAAGAAAATGTTTAAGAATACATTTGTTAAAAAACCTGCTTGTTTGTTAGGGACTGACCTTGCATGCGAAGACTGGCTCTGGCAGATGGAGTGGACCAGGCCAAGGGTGGGTCCAAAGGTCAAGAAGGTGGTTTCTGCACATGGTGTAGTGTAGAGGGAAGTGAGGGGCAGGTGGGGCTCGTCCACCTGGGAAGGGAGCCCATCTAGGAGAAGGAAAACTCTGATCCTAAATCTCCACTGCCTTGTGGGACATCCTCGGGAGAAGAAAAGGCTCAGGAGTAAACCCTACACAAAACCGGAGCGGAGTCCCTAAGGCGGTTGGGTGGCGCCTTGTACGCCTCCTTCCGGCAACTCCTGCAGCCAAGCTGATGCCAAACGTCTTGCTCCGCTTTCCTTTGGACCCCATCAGTGGGGGGTGGGGGGTGGTCTTGTCACAAAGGTAGCCTAGGACCTCCAGGCACAGGCTTGCACCCAGGGATGTCAATTTGGTTTCCAGTCTCTGCAGCCACAGGGGGGCGCTGTCTTTCTCCAGCGGTTTGACTTCAAACCCCACCCCACCCCGGTGCTCGCCATTGTCTCTTAATACAGGCGAGTGTCAACAGCAACACAAAGTCCTTCTTTCCACAACGCCAAGTTAAACGGTGGAACTTCCTCCCCCAAGAGGAGGAGAGGGCTAGGGAGGGTGTTGCCCTTGTGCCCGATTCCTGCTCGCGGGTTACCCCCGAGAGATGTTTTGCAAGGCCACCGGGAGATCAGGAGGCTTCATCCGACAGGCTCCATCTCTTTCTAATATTGCCAACCCGCCCGGGGATCTTCGGGTGGGCAATAAATTAAAAAGTAAGCTAAGAATAGCAGCGCGGCCTCCCTCCTCCCGTGGCAGCGAGTTCCACCGGCCACGGATACCTCCTGAATGGGCGCGGGGGGGGGAAACGAGGGCGGGACGAGCGGGAGAGAAATGAATGAATCAAAGCGGGCGGGGGCGGATCCTTGCGGCCTGATTGGCCGTCGCCCTCCAGCGCCCGGGAAAGCACGCGGGGCTGCTGATTGGACGCCCGCCGCGCCCGCCAGGAAGGGAGGCGGAACTAGCCGGATCCGGAAGCAGATGCCGGTGGCGCGGGGAGGGTCGGACCACGATGGGAATAGAGCGTTCCCGTTGAGCCTCCTCCCCATACCCGGACCTGGTGACCTTTGACCCCGCTCTTTTTTTGGGGGGGGGAATCCTTTCTCATTCAGCCCCTCTGACCCCGAAACCCTCTCTCTGACGTTGGCTGAGGACGCCCTTTGACCTTTGCCCCGCCTCAGGGCCCTTTGATTCGGGGCCCCTCCCCCCCCGGGCCGAGATGCCTTGGAAGCGGGGGCTCCGGTTCCTGGGGGGCTGCTCTGCGGGGAGGGTCGCCCCTAAGGGAGCCAGGCTGGCACGATCCTCCTCCGGGACCCACAGCTCCGAGGGGAGACCCGACAGCTGCAGGAAGAGGAGGGTGAGTCGGGGGGGGGGGCGGCGGCGGCTGGAAGTGGGGAGGGGAATCCTTGGGCTGCACCAACCCAGACGTCAAAAGGACCCTGCCAGGTCAGGCTCAAGGATCCAGCCCCCGGTGCTCATTCATAAGGGTGCAACAAGTATTGCAAGTGTGCATCGCCCTTACGAGCATGCACTGGCCTCTATGATTGTACTGATCCCTGCAGGGGAGAGGCCCCTGTGCGGCTGCTTTTATTTAATGTGTTGCATCTGTAGCTCTCCTTCTTTCCTCCAAGGAGCTCCACGTGGTTCTTCTCCCTACCCCTTCGTTTAATCCCCACGACAACCATAACCCTGCGAGGTGGTTTAGGCTCAGAAAAGGCAGTGGCCGGCCCCTGAGATCACACGCCCCCCCCTCCCATGAGCTTTGTAGCCAAAGTGGGGATTCGAATTCCAGCTTCTCCATCACTGCCTCCCTGCTGGAAGAGGGCTGAAACTCAAGCGCCTGACCTTAACTCCTGGCTCCAGGGATAAAAAATCTGACCCAACCGGTTAAGCGGGTTGACGCCTGTAGCCAAAATAGAAATTGCTTGCCACTTAAACAGCAGACAGTATGTTGCGTGCTCTTCTCTACACAATCTGGGGAGGTCACTACTATGAGGAAGTGAGGAGCTCTTATTATTGTGTATTAAATCTGTCTACCGTCCTTCATCTGTAGATGTGGTCCAATCCTCCTCCTGGTGAACACACAAAAGCCACTGCCTTGTAGAGCCCAGGATGTCCACCTCCATTGGGAACTGCTGTCCCAATATTATATTTTTTCATAGATAGATAGCTAGATAGATGCATGTTTAGCACACAGGCAAGCTCAGTTTTCCCTGCTGGGTAATGGCCTTTAAAGCTCAAGAAGCAGAAAATGAGGCCACCTTTTCCCTGGATGGTCAACTGCTCCATTACTTCACCTCTGCAATTTCCATTCTTTTGGGGGGGGGGCGTGTGGCACATGTGTGACTCCCTGCCCCATGCAGGCTGATTTAGCCTTCCATTGATGCTTTGCCCTCCTCTGCCCCCTCAATATTGGGGAGGTGGAGGGGATGAACACCCCGCTAAGGAATATTGAGGGGGCTAATGACACCTCTGCCCCCAAGAGTTGGCGCACCTGATCCCAGCGCTTTAGAAGAAATTGTGGTTTGGGGGCTGAGAGGTGTGTAGCCTGGACCCGGCAGGAAACAGCAATCGGCTTTCTGCTTTTAGCAGGAAACCGTGGAGCTCCCAGCATCCCCTTGGAAGGACCAGGAAAACCTGCCTTACCCAGGAAGGTGGTTCCTGCAGGAGACAAACTCTTGTCACGCCGCAAGCGCTGCAGGATGGGCGGCCGATCGTTCCGGTGACCGGCCGCTTCCCATGCCCACAGGGGCACCCAGGCTTTGGGGAGGCTCCAGCTTTGGTCGCCCCTGTCTGATTCATCAGAGTGCACCACTTCGAGGTCTCACGGTGGAGGACATCCAGAAAGCGAGAGAATCTCGGCCAAGGAAAGACCCGGAGAGTCTGGGCAAAATGAGGCAGAAGGTAAGGACTGGGTCTCGTGGGGGGAAGTGGGTGACTTGAACCCTGAGCCCACCAGGATCCATCAGGGGTGCAATGTTGAGCACAACGGTTAAGGCAGAAGTTTCCAAATTTTCCCTGTTTGTGACACACACTTTTTAGACACGCATCATTTCGTGACACACCTACACGCTGCAGCGGACAAGCAAATGTGTTGTGTGACACACAGTTTGGAAAGCTCTGGGTTAAGGTGTATACACAGGTATTGCTGCTGATTGCCGCTATTGGCTGGGGAAATAGTTCAAATTGTAACTCTAGAAACTTTATGCTTAAGAGCATAAAAATAAGCTGGTTGAAGGCGCCAAGGGAGTCTTAACATTCTGTTCCCAACGTTACCTGGCAGATGTTTCTGGAGAGCTCACAAGAGGGGGTGAGCTTTCCTTGTCCAACATCTGGCTGGCTTAACATCTGGAGAGCTCACAAGAGGGTGAGCTTTCCTTGTCCAACATCTGGCTGGCTTAACTTTTCTGCTGTCTTCTTTGTTCCTCAGCTCAGCGAGAGGGCCCGGGAGCGGAAAGTGCCGGTGACCCGCGTTGGACGCCTTGCCAATTTTGGAGGTGAGATCCTCCAGGCTGCAGCAGTCGCAGTTGAGGATTTGTTGCATCACAGAGAGGGAGGGAGAATGCCAGGGTGATGTGACTGGATTTGCCTTTAGTTTGCATGCTTTGCTGCCATTGGTTTGGCTGCTGTGATGTCATGGAATGTTTAGACAGACGCCAGTTGCTCAGAGAAAAGGACCAGTCGTGGAATATAATAATAATAATAATAATAATAATAATAATAATAATAATAATAATAATTTATTATTTATACCCCGCCCATCTGGCTGGGTTTCCCCAGCCACTCTGGGCGGCTTCCAACTGAATATTATAAACAGTACAGCATCAAACATTAAAAACTTCCCTAAACAGGGCCGCCTTCAGTTGTCTTCTAAAAGTAAAATAGTTACTTATTGCCTTGACATCTGCTGGGAGGGCGTTCCACAGGGCGGGTACCACTACCGAGAAGGCCCTCTGTCTGGTTCCCTGTAACCTCACTTCTCACAATGAGGGAACCGCCAGAAGGCCCTCGGTGCTGGATCTCAGTGTCCGGGCTGAATGGTGGGGGTGGAGACGCTCCTTCAGGTATACAGGACTGAGGCTGTTTAGGGCTTTAAAGGTCAGTACCAGCACTTTGAATTGTGCTCGGAAACGTACTGTGAGCCAGCGTAGATCTCTCAGGACCGGTGTTATGTGGTCTTGGAAGCCACTCCTAGTCACCAGTCTAGCTGCCGTATTCTGGATTCGTTGTAGTTTCTGGGTCACCTTCAAAGGTAGCCCCACGTAGAGTGCATTGCAGTAGTCCAAGCGGGAGATAACCAGAGCATGCACCACTCTGGTGAGACAGTCTGCGAGCAGGTAGGGTCTCAGCCTGCGTACCAGATGGAGCTGGTAGACAGCCGCCCTGGACACAGAATTAACCTGCGTCTCCATGGACAGCTGGGAGTCCAAAATGACTCCCAGGCTGCGCACCTGGTCCTTCAGGGGAACAGTTACCCCATTCACAACCAGGGAGTCCTCCACACCTGCCCGCCTCCTGTCCCCCCCAAACAGTGCTTCTGTCTTGTCAGGATTCAATCTCAATCTGTTAGCCGCCGTCCATCCTCCAACCGCCTCCAGGCACTCACACAGGACCTTCACCGCCTTCACTGGTTCTGATTTGAAAGAGAGGTAGAGCTGGGTGTCATCTGCATACTGATGAACACCCAGCCCAAACCCCCTGATGATCTCTCCCAGCGGCTTCATATAGATATTAAAAAGCATGGGGGAGAGAACGGAACCCTGAGGCACCCCACAAGTGAGTGCCCAGGGGTCTGAACACTCATCCCCCAACACCACTTTCTGAACACAGCCCAGGAGGAAGGAGCGGAACGTTGTAAACGGCTGCAGGAGCATGGAAGCTGAATGCACCCCTACAAAAACTAACCCGGACAGGCCCTTGAATTGTAGCAAGTCCCCCCCCCCCCCCCGCGCCGAAAAACCATGACAATAAATCTTGTCATTTGGGAATTGGAGAAAGCTGAGAATTAATGGCTTGAAATGAATATTCCACTCACAAAATTACAATCCTAAGTGTTTCTTGAGGACGATCCTAATGTAATTTATGTTTGCAGAGTAGACCTTCCTATGGGTGCCACATTAGTGGGGTGGGGAAGAGCAGCTAGAGTTGGTGGTGGGAGAGACTGGGCTGAGGGGGGAGACTGGACTCATTCTATTCCTCTCCCCCCCCCTGGCCTGCTATTCATACAATCCTTTCTCCCTTCCAGGTCTGGCTGTGGGCCTGGGGTTTGGAGCCTTGGTGGAAGTGGCGAGGAACTCCCTTAACGGGGAGCAAAAAACCAAGGGTAAGGAAGGTGCGAGAGAAGGGCCTGCCCCTGTGCACTCATGCTCTCTTGCACATGCACGTGCGAGGCCACAAGGGGCTGCTTTTAAGGATTTTGCGGGCCATGATGCGTAGCTGGGGCTGGCCTTGCCTCAAAAAGTGGCTGGCCTCTTCTTCTGCTATCAAGAGAAGAGGATGCCGGACTAGCTGGGCCCCCTTTGGCCTGACCCAGCAGGATCATATTCTGCTCTCATGGGAAGCTTGCTACCCCAGGCACAAGCACCTCTTTCTTCCCTCCCCTCCCCCTCTGCAGACACAAGTTTCCTGCTGGAATCCTCCAACCCCTTCCTGTCGGAGGCAAATGCCGAGCGGATCGTGGACACCCTCTGCAAGATGCGTGGGGCTGCCCTCAAGATTGGCCAGATGCTGAGCATTCAAGGTATCGGGGGGGGGGGACAGAAGGGGGATAGTTTATTATTTATACCCCACCCATCTGGCTGGGTTTCCCCAGCCACTCTGGGCTGCTCCCAGCAGAATACTAAAAACAGAATAAAACTTCCTTAACAGGGCTGCCTTCAGATGTCTTCTAAATGTCATATAGTTGTTTATTTCTTTGACATCTGATGGGAGGGCATCCCACAGGGCGGGTGCCACCACCGAGAAGGCCCTCTGCCTGGTTTCTCTATAACCTCACTTCTCGCAGTGAGGGAGCTGCCAGAAGGCCCTCGGATCTGGACCTCAGTGTCCAGGCAGAATGATGGGGTGGAGACGCTCCTTCAGGTATACTGGGCCCAGGCCGTTTAAGGCTTGAAAAGTTAGCACCAACACTTTGAATTGTGCTCAGAAACGTACTGGGAACCAATGTAGGTCTTTCAGGAACAGTGTTATGTGGTCTCGGAGGCCACTCCTAGTCACCAGTCTAGCTGCCGCATTCTGGATTACTTGTAGTTTCCGAGTCACCTTCAAAGGTAGCCCAACATAGAGCGCATTGCAGTAGTCAGCTGCCCTGGACACAGAATTGACCTGCGCCTCCATGGACAGCTGTGAGTTCAACATGACTCCCAGGCTGCGCCCCTGGTCTTTCGGGGCACAGTTACCCCATTCAGGACCAGGGAGCCCTTCACACCTGCCAAAGGACTGCCCTCCCAAGCCAAAAATCAAAAAGCCTCTCCCGGCCAGCAGGGTGGGCAACCAAAATGGTCAAAGGCCTGGAAACGATGCCTTATGAGGAACGGCTTAGGGAGCTGGGTATGTTTAGCCTGGAGAAGAGAAGGTTAAGGGGTGATATGATAGCCATGTTCAAATATATAAAAGGATGTCATATAGAGGAGGGAGAAAGGTTGTTTTCTGCTGCTCCAGAGAAGCGGACACGGAGTAATGGATTCAAGCTACAAGAAAGAAGATACCACCTAAACATTAGGAAGAACTTCCTGACAGTAAGAGCTGTTCGGCAGTGGAATTTGCTGCCAAGGAGTGTGGTGGAGTCTCCTTCTTTGGAGGTCTTTAAGCAGAGGCTTGACAGGCATATGTCAGGAATGCTTTGATGGTGTTTCCTGCTTGGCAGGGGGTTGGACTGGATGGCCCTTGTGGTCTCTTCCAACTCTATGATTCTAGGGTGGGTTGCATCCTTGCAAACAATATTTAAAAAACAGTTTCTTCGGGACGCCCACTTCTCCCTGCAGACAACAGCTTCATCAGCCCCCAGCTGCAGCAGATCTTTGAGCGTGTCCGACAAAGCGCCGACTTCATGCCGCCCTCTCAGATGACGGTGCGTTGCTGTGTGTGAGGGAAGCCGCCTTTGCCCTCCACTTGTGGTCTCGTGGGGAGGGGGGGAGTTGGCATGGATGCTGTGAGCAGGGAAATCCGGCTCAGTCGCCACACTGAGACGCCGCCAGCGCAGGAAGATCCCCACAGGGTTTGCCTCAGTCCAGGTGGCAGCTGCTGCCGGTGTGAGGCAGCTCTCCAGCCTGTTGCTTCATGGACTCTCTGCTCTCCCTCTTCCAGGGCGTCCTGGTGGAAGAACTGGGTGCCGACTGGCGGGACAGAGTAGCCTCCTTTGAGGAAACGCCCTTTGCGGCCGCCTCCATCGGCCAAGTGCACCTTGGGGTGCTGAAGGACAGGACTGAGGTGGCCGTGAAGATCCAGGTAAACATTGGCTCGGACGTGGAGACGTTGCCGGGATTCGAACCTGGGACTGTGCACGCAAGGAAGATGCTTTGGCTACGGGGCGAGGGCAGAGCCTGTAGGGAGAGACTTTGACTGTGAGACAAGTCTCTGGGTCTGCTGGGGTTGGAAGCCCTTGGCAGCCCAGCCGGTCCTGACGTTCCCTCTCCCTCCTCTCCTCCTGCAGTACCCAGGCATCGCTCAGAGCATCCGGAGCGACGTGGATAACCTGTTGGCAGTGCTCAAGATGAGCATGATGCTCCCAGAAGGTAAGGAGAACACAAGGTGAGCCAAAGGGGGCCCATCTAGTCCCATCTTCTCTCTCCTTTTTTGAAAAATCGTTTTTATTTGATTTTACAAGTATAAATTTATAACAAAACCAAATACATATCCATATAGAGAGATTTATCTGAATCTCGAGGCTTCTCCCTATCCCCTCCATGGGTCCTATTGTCAACGTTTCCAACTGCATATTATTTCATAATCTATTTTATATCTTTCCATATTGTCCACAGTATTTGTTACATTACAAGTCAGATTAAAATCCTGTTTTCATCTTCTTACAGTGGTCTCCTAAATCAGTTATAATTTCTCCCCATTCTTTCTTGGAAGTTTTTGTCTTCTTGGTCCCTGAGCTTTCCAGTCAGTTTTGCCATTTCAGCGTAGTTTAATAGCTTGGTTTGCTATTCCTCTTTGGTAGGGACTCGATATCTCCTTTCCATCTCTGGGCTAGTAGCATCTGTGCTGCTGTTGTCGCGTACATGAAGAGTTCCTTTGGGGTGTCAGTACCTGCAATTTACAATGGATTTCCCCCCTAAAGGTTTATTTAAAACATGTTTTTCAGTTCATTGTATATCATTTCCCAGAAAGCCTTTATTGCCTTACATGACCACCACATATGATAAAAGGTACCTTTTCCCCCCTTTACATTCCCAGCAGGAAATTTCCACAAATACATCATTTTCATATGATTTTCTTTCAGCATACAACATGCTGTGAATTTCAAATCTGTTTTCCATAACCTTTCCCAGTCTGCAATCTGAATGTTATGCCTCCAATCCCTTGCCCAGTGTACTATTACAGATTTAACCTGTTCACCTTTTTTGTATGCCATTCCAAGAGCAATCTATACTTTTTCGCATCTAGTCCATCTTCTCACAAGGGCCTACCAGGTAGCAACCTGCAAACAGGACCTGAGCGCCAGAGCCCTCTCCTCCTCCCTGAATCTGTCCAGTCCTCCTTGAGAGCCATCCAGGTGGGTGGGTGGTCTTTCCCTCCTGCACCAGGGAGTTCCACAGTTTTGTGCTCTCATGGGGTGAGCAGCCTCTGCCCGTCTCTGCTTCCTTGCAGGCCTCTTTGCTGACAACACCCTGCAGGTGCTTCAGAAGGAGCTGGAGTGGGAATGCGACTACCAGCGGGAGGCTCGGTGCGCCCGGAAGTTCAGGTAGCTGAGAGCAAAGCCCTGGCCTGGCCTTGCTCCTCCTGGGAGATCCCCTGGCCCTCCGAGAGCCTTCCCTACAAACCCTTCCCCTAACAAGGAAATGCCAGCGTAGCTGCCCCGGCGGTCCTGCCCAGGGCTGCCAGCTTTTGGAATTAACTTGGGAAAGTGGGGAGCTGCCTTGCCCTGAGAGTCAGACCCCTAGCCTCCCCAGTTCAGCACCGTAAACCCTGGCTGGCAGCAACAGCATGACCTGGTTTCAAGAGTTCTTGCCGGGGATTGAACCCAGGGACTTCTGTCTCCAAAGCAGGTGCTGTGCCACACTAAGCCACAGCCTTCAGTTGGGCGGGAGCTGGGGTAGAGCCCACTATTGTTATTTATTTAATTTATACACCACCCTATACCTGGAGGTCTCAGGGTAGTTTACCTAGAAAGATCACAGTATATAAAATAAAAATAAAAGCAATAACCCAATAATACACCCTCCCCCCAAAAAAGAGCCGCATTTTAAAAGGGTATGGGATGTTGATCAGGTCAACCAAAGGCCTGGTTAAATAGGAACGTTTTTTCCTGGTGCCTAAAAGTGTATAGTGAAGGCACCAGGTGAACTTCCCTGGGGAGAGCATTCCACAGACAGGGAGCCACTGCAGAGGAGGCCCCGTTCGCATGTTGCCACCCTCTGGACCTCTCAAGGAGGAGGGCCTCAGAAGGTGATCTCAGGGTTGAGGTAGGTTCATATGGAAAGAGGCGGTCCTTGAGGTATTGTGATCCTATGTTTGGGGGAGGCAGAGGATGAGGCCCATTGTGTCGTCTGTGATGTGGAGCTCAGAGAAGAAGAACCCTCTGCCTTGACTGTAACTCTTCTGGCATTTGGCCCAGAAGGAAAACCAGGCCAGGTTCTCTCTCTTCTCCCCCCCCCCCCCCGCATCCCACTTAAAAGCTTGTAACCCTTAACTTTTGCAAGCGGAGATTATGCCATATGCTTTGCTGGGAATAGCCTGCATGAGAAGAGATATTTATTGATTGATTTACTTATCAGATTTAGAGACACTTTTCATCCCAAGATCTCAGGGTTGTTTGCAAGATAAAAAACACAGGAGTTTTTGCATGACTTAAT